>NC_056729.1:1847022442-1847385318 GCF_019279795.1 Protopterus annectens | reverse complement strand
GTAGTCGCTTTTCTCAGTTCTCTGTAGCTAGGACAACTCTGCAGGACCACGTGGAGCTGTATCTGAGTAGAATAGCCAGAAAAAAATGCCCAGAGGCTGATTTTAAATAGGGAACTTCTAAAGAGCTAGAAATGGTCCAAAACAACCAATTACTACAGCTCTTGTGCTGAGGTCACTCCTTCAGGGACAGGTAGGCTGCTCAAGGCTCCCCACTCCCACTGATGAGCAAAGAAACTTACTTCTATCCAAGTAAGGTAATGGACAACACAGGAACTACACCACAGCCCAGAATACAGCAAAGCCTGTAAACTGGTCTAAACTAGTCGAGGAGAGGCGGGAAAACAAGGATTATTTTTTTTTTTTTTGTTTTTCAGGTAGAAAGCAGACAGAAATGCAGAAAACAGTAATAAATCAGTTACACAGGCTAGCACACTTTAGTGGGCAGCCTCAACAGTTAAATTAAACAAACAAACAAACAAACAAACATTCTACCAATTTTCGACCAAATGTAACTTTAAGTGCAGATATTATATAATGCAACAAAAAGCTAAAAAAACACTTTAAGCTTGATCAAAGTAAGCAAGAGAAGGCATTTCAAGTAAAAAAACAGCAAAAATACTTAAATCAGGAAAGTAGTCACTTTTCTCAGTTTTCTGTAGCTAGGACCACTCTGCAGGACCACGTGGAGCTGTAGCTGAGTAGTATAGACAGAAAAAAATGCCCGGAGGCGGATTTTAAACTGGGAACTTCAAAAGAGCTAGAAATGGTCCAAAACAACCAATTACTACAGCTCTTGTGCTGATGTCACTCCTTCAGGGACAGGTAGGCTGCTCAAGGCTCCCACTACCACTAGTGAGCAAAGAAACTTCCTTCTATCCAAGTAAGGTAATGGACAACACAGGAACTACACCACAGCCCAGAATACAGCAAAGCCTGTAAACTAGTCAAAACTAGGCGAGGAGAGGTGGGAATACAAGGATTATTTTTTTGTTTTTTTGTTTTTCAGATAGAAAGCACGCAGAAATGCAGAGAACAGTAATAAATCAGTTACACAGGCTAGCACACTTTAGTGGGCACCTTCAACAGTTTTCGAACAAATGTAACTTTAAGTGCAGATATTATATAATGCAACAAACAGCTAAAAAAACACTTTAAGCTTGTTCAAAGTAAGCAAGAGAAGGTTTTTCAAGTAAAAAACAGCAAAAATACTTAAATCAGGAAAGTAGTCACTTTTCTCAGTTCTCTGTAGCTAGGACCACTCTGCAGGATCACGTGGAGCTGTATCTGAGTAGTATAGCCAGAAAAAAATACCCAGAGGTGGATTTTAAACAGGGAACTTCAAAAGAGCTAGAAATGGTCTAAAACAACCAATTACTACAGCTCTTGTGCTGAGTTCACTCCTTCAGGGACAGGTAGGCTGCTCAAGGCTCCCCACTCCCACTGATGAGCACAGAAACTTACTTCTATCCAAGTAAGATAATGGAAAACACAGGAACTACACCACAGCCTAGAACACAGCAAAGCCTGTAAACTGGTCTAAACTAGTCGAGGAGAGGGGGGAAAACAAGGATTTTTTTTTTTTTTGTTTTTCAGATAGAAAGCACACAGAAATGCAGAAAACAGTAATAAATCAGTTATACAGGCTAGTACACTTTAGTGGGCAGCCTCAACAGTTAAATTAAACAAACAAACTTTCGACCAATTTTCGACCAAATGTAACTTTAAGTGCAGATATTATATAAGGCAACGAACAGCTAAAAAAAACACTTTAAACTTGTTCAAAGTAAGCAAGAGAAGGTATTTCAAGTAAAAAACAGCAAAAATGCATAAATCAAGAAAGTAGTCGCTTTTTTCAGTTCTCTGTAGCTAGGACCACTCTGCAGGACCACGTGGAGCTGTATCTCAGTTGTATAGCCAGAAAAAGATTCCCAGAGGCGGATTTTAAACAGGGAACTTCAAAAGGGCTAGAAATGGTCCAAAACAACCAATTACTACAGCTCTTGTGCTGAGGTCACTCCTTCAGGGACAGGTAGGCTGCTCAAGGCTCCCCACTCCCACTGATGAGCAAAGAAACTTACTTCTATCCAAGTAAGTTAATGGACAACACAGGAACTACACCAAAGGCCAGAATACAACAAAGCCTGTAAACTGGTCTAAACTAGTCGAGGAGAGGCGGGAAAACAAGGATTATTTTTTTTTTTTGTTTTTCAGATAGAAAGCACACAGAAATGCAGAAAACAGTAATAAATCAGTTACACAGACTAGCACACTTTAGTGGGCAGCCTCAACAGTTAAATTAAACAAACAAACTTTCGACTAATTTTTGACCCAATGTAACTTTAAGTGCAGATATTATATAATGCAACAAACAGCTAAAAAAACACTTTAAGCTTGTTCAAAGTAAGCAAGAGAAGGTTTTTCAAGTAAAAAACAGCAAAAATACTTAAATCAGGAAAGTAGTCACTTTTCTCAGTTCTCTGTAGCTAGGACCACTCTGCAGGACCACGTGGAGCTGTATCTGAGTAGTATAGACAGAACAAAATGCCCAGAGGTGGATATTAAACAGGGAACTTCAAAAGAGCTAGAAATGGTCCAAAACAACCAATTACTACAGCTCTTGTGCTGAGGTCACTCCTTCAGGGACAGGTAGGCTGCTCAAGGCTCCCCACTCCCACTGATGAGCAAAGAAACTTACTTCTATCCAAGTAAGGTAATGGACAACACAGGAACTACACCACAGCCCAGAATACAGCAAAGCCTCTAAACTGGTCTAAACTAGTTGAGAAGAGGCGGGAAAACAAGGATTATTTTTTTTTGTTTTTTTGTTTTTCAGATAGAAAGCACACAGAAATGCAGAAAACAGCAATAAATCAGTTACACAGGCTAGCACACTTTAGTGGGCAGCCTCAACAGTTAAATTAAACAAACAAACTTTCGACCAATTTTCGACCAAATGTAACTTTAAGTGCAGATATTATATAATGCAACAAACAGCTAAAAAAACACTTTAAGCTTGTTCAAAGTAAGCAAGAGAAGGTATTTCAAGTAAAAAACAGCAACAATACTTAAATCAGGAAAGTAGTCGCTTTTCTCAGTTCTCTGTAGCTAGGACCACTCTGCAGGACCACGTGGAGCTGTATCTGCATAGTATAGCCAGAAAAAATGCCCGGATGCGGATTTTAAACACGGGAACTTCAAAAGAGCTAGAAATGGTCCAAAACAACCGATTACTACAGCTCTTGTGCTGAGGTCACTCCTTCAGGGACAGGTAGGCTGCTCAAGGCTCACCACTCCCACTGGTGAGCAAAGAAAATTACTTCTATCCAAGTAAGGTAATAGGTTCATAGGTTCATAGGTTCATACTAGGCTATCTGCCCGAGGGCATTTACAAGCCTAGCCCATCATTTTGTGGCTTACGCCACCCCTTTAGTATGGGGAACTATACCCATTATTTTGCTGTGCCTCTGTCGAGCAGTGACACTGAGGTAATCCCTGGGGTATATCTGCGATCTCCCATCCATTGGTCAAGATTTCTCTTGAACAAGGCCAGCGAGGTGCTCTGCCTCACATGTACCGGGATTTTGTTCCACAGCATAGGGAGTCTTTGGGTGATGAATCTATCCCTCCAGCACGTCCTATTAATAGCCGTGTCGAGGTTTAAGTCTCCGCCTTGTGGCTCTGATGGATCTAGATTTTTGAGGTGAAGCATATTCATCAAATCTGGGTTTGACATGGCCTTGTATGTTAGGCAAAGGTCACCTCTGAGCAGCGTAAGCGACTGAATAGAGCTGGAGTTCTTTCAGTCGGGCAGCATAGGACAGATTTTTGAGACCCTTTATCCTTTGGTGAGGAACTTTGTGGCCTCTCCAGCTGCTGCAAGTGTCGGGTCAGATACATTCCGAATGGGGCATTGTACTCAATCATTGGTCTGATGAGTGATGAGTAAAGGGAGACTATGACCTCCTTGATCTAGATGAGAATCCCTTCATGATGAGGTGGGCAATGTAGAAGGTCTTCCTAACTACTTTAGCTACATGGGTGTCGAATGACAGACTACTATCAACCTGGGTCCCCAGGTCCCTGATAACTTCTTCTGTGCTCAGTGGATTGCCACCTATTTGGTAGCTAGGGGTAACCTTGTTTTTCCCGGGTATGACTATGCATTTTTGGCATTTAACTTTAGGCCGTGGCTCTGGCACCAGTTATCCGTTTCTGTGAGACCCTTCTGAAGGATATCTGTGTCAGATGTGTTTTCTACTATGGCACCCAGTTTGCAGTCATCTGCAAACTTTGTCAGCCATAAACCTCCTGTGTTTGCTTGTACTTCAGAAAAGTAGATGCCAAACAAGAGTGGGCCCAGGACTGAGCCCTGTGGGACACCACTTGTGACAGGCTTTGAGTCTGATATGGCGCCAGCAACTCTGACCCTGTGGGTTCTGTCACTCAGCCAGTTTGCAACCCATCTTGTGATGTATGGGTTAACATTTAAGCTGATGAGTTTTTCAATGATACCCGAGTGGGTATTGTATCGAAGGCCTTAGCCAGATCGAGGTAGGCTGTATGGACTGCCTTTCCTCATCAATGGCTTTGGTGACTGTTTCAAAAGTCAACCAAGTTTAAAGGCATGATCTGCCTTTGACAAAGCCAAACTGGTTGGATCCAAAGTCTGCAAATTCCTATGCCTTTATTTATGAGGTCCATTATGATCCTCTCCATGGCTTTGCAGATAAGGCTTGTCAAGCTAATGGGCGGTAATTTCCAGGGTCGGTGGAGGCACCGCCTTTGTGAAGTGGGACCACAGTTGCAGTGCGCCACTCCCTGGGTATGTATCCAGAGGTAAGACTTTGATTAAACAGCTGTCCTAGCTGTGGGTTTAATTCCTCATTGAGTTCGTGGAGCACACCGGGGACACCATCAGGTCCCATGGATGCTGTGTTTTGGCTTGGGAGAGAGCAGTTCTCCCTGGGGCGGGGGAGGTGTGGGGGGGGCTACAATCGTTTGGTATAGATATCTCTCCTTTGGGGGGTGAGGGGGGGAGAAGTTTGCACTGAACCTGTCAGCCAGTATGTTGGCAATGTCTGTAGGATCAGTAATCTTCACATCATTTTGAACTAGTTCTGAGCATATCTGGGAGTTTCCTCCCAGGTTTCTAACATAGCTAAAGAAGGCCTTATGATTGTCTTTTGAGTCTTTAGCTATTTTTCTCTCGAAATTTGCTTTGGATGATTTTATGAGAGCTCTTAGTTTTTTACTTATAGTGATCAAGGGTGTCTTACCTTTTAAGGATTTTGCTCTATCTTGTAGTAGCTTCCTCCTTTTGTTGTAGAGTGGTCTGAAGCCCAAGTGCTTAATCCAAAAGTGTTGTAGAGTGTGCTAGCTTTTGATAGCATTTAGTCGAAAAACACAGCATTTATTGTATTTTCTGCCTATCTGAAAAAAACTTGAAAAAAACAAAAAAATACTCTTGTTTTCCATACTTTTCTAATAGTTTGTTCCAGTGATCAGATTTTGCTGATCCCTGGGCTTTGTCTTGGTTCCTGTTTTCTCCATTTTCCTTGTTTGGTCAAGGAGTAGTTTCTTTACTCACTAGTGGGAGTAGGGAGTACTGAGCTGCCTGTTTGTCCTCAGAGGAGTGGTTTAAGGCAGTAACTTGTAGTTTATTGGCCATTTTGGGTCATTTCCTGTCTTTTCCAGCCCCCTGCTATAAAGACGCTTTAGCGCCATTAGCCAAGATTAGTGTTAGCTGAGCTGCCACTGTTGCACACTAGGGCAGCGCCGGTTAAGCAGGTTTAAACTATTCGGGCTACCTAAAGTCCACTCTTCAAATTTTCCCTTAAAACTACCTCCCTCGAACTATACTACTGATCTAATCAGCATATCCTATAACTAAAAAGATCCGCTCTACTTGACTCCAAGTAGACTATTCTCTATCTGTTAAACCTAGCACTTGCTCCTACAGTACTTATTCCCTTGATACGGCACTCTTGTCATAGATAGTACCCCAAAAAGGCAACCCCCCATTTCTCTGTCACCCACGTCCCCCGGAATCTTTTTTAAAGTTTTTTGTCTATCCTTCTAGCATGTCGAGGGATCAGTTGCTAGTGTCCTCTCCTGCTCAGCTGGTGAACCTGGGAATATTGAGGCAATGTTACAATTGCCTCATGTACACAGACAACCCTCTCCTCCTCCCACAAAACACAAATACATGCGAGATGCAACTATACGGCCAGACTGGAGGCTGAGCTCTCTCAACATAGGACTGGCAAGACCAGTCAGGAGGAGAAGGTTACCACATACACTATAGACCCAGTCTCACATATTACCATTACAACCTCAAATCATACACATAAACACACAAAGACATACTGAGGCTCTGATCAAAATCTACCAAAACAGCAGAGGCCACCAAAGCAGACACCCAAACAACCACCACCTCAGAACACAACACCTGCAACACATAGACCTCAGTCAGAGTGTCAAACAGTCACAGCCCTTAAGGCCAAACACAATGCCAGACACACTAGTCATTGGTGACTCCATAGTCAGACACACTGACGCCCCGCCACCAGACTGAGTAAGGAGAAGGTCACAGTAAGCTGCCTGTCGGGCGCTAGAATCCGCCACATAACGCAAGCACTCAGGTCTCTCAACAGCAGGTACAAATATGACTCAGTCATTGTCCACGCTGGTGTAAACGACCTGAGACGCATTCTCCTGGACTACATGAAAAGAGACATTGAGGAGCTCTCTGATTATGTAGCCCAGGCAGGTATGACCCTGACCTTGAGCAGTATCCTACCTTCACCAAGAATGATGCCACAATACAGAGATAAGATGATCAGCTTTAACAATTGGCTTAAACACTGGTGTCATTCAAAGGGGATCCAGTGTCTGTCGGCCTGGGATGACATGCTGGACAAGCCACGCTGCTTCTCGCAAGGGACGGCTTGCACCTGTCACCCCTGGGATTCCGGATATTGGCAAAGGCTCTTGCCACCCCCATAGTGCCTTTTTAGGCAAGGCTCAAATTCTAAACCTACCACCCTAGAACACAAAAAAGAAAAAAAACTAAGGGTAATGCTGCTCAATGCCAGAAGTCTAAATCTCAAAATGCACGCACTCGAGGCCCTTCTCAGTATGGAGAACATTGATGTCTGTGCTGTGACAGAAACCTGGTTCAAGGCTCCTGAGAGCACCCCAGCGCTATCAGGTTTTACCTCATATCATGCGTTCCGCCCCAAAATCCGGACAATACCAAGAAAGGAGGGGGGGGTATCCATATTCATCAAGGACACCCACACCTCAAGACTGGTGGCAACGCACGATGCATCGGAGACCATCCAGGTGCAATTAACCATAGGCAAGACTGCTCTGCAAATTGTAGCATGTTACAGGCCACCCTCACAAACTCAGGAACCTCACATGGCCTTCCTGAAAACACTAGAGGGGATAAATGTATCACCAAACACCATCATACTAGGTGACTTCAATTACCCCAATATAGACTGGGAACACTACTCAAGCCCAAACACCCTAGCCCAAAAGTTCCTGGAATTCATAAACTCAAATGCCATGGAACAACTAGTCACCATCCCCACAAGAGGAGATAACATACTTGATCTCATCATCACGAACATGGGAGCACAATGTTCAACACCGGAAGTATACCTCTCACTGGTGAGATCAGATCACAAACTAATCTCGCTGGAGGTCCTCATCCCACCCCCCCCTGCAATAAAAAAGACCACAGTAAAGAACTTCTCAAAAGCCGACTTCACACTTCTAAAGACTAGTGTGGTCTCCTTTAAGGCCCCCGAGCCTGCGGAAAACAGTACTCAAGCCGCTGAATCACTTACAGATGCCTTCTACCAGCACCTGCATGACTGCATGGATAAGGCAATCCCAAGCAAAACAAAGACTCTTTGTACCAAAGGCAAGCGTCCAGTCTGGTGGACCCCTGCTATAAACAAACTCTACAAAAAAAAAAAAAAAAAAAAAAAGACTTGAATGATAACTACACTTTAATCAAGTTACAACCAAGCAGTAATAAATACCATTGAATACTTTAGAGAATGTCTGGATTAGTGCTCAAGTTACACAAACAAAGCTAGATCCAGCAGGCCCGAATCCAGTCTATGCCAAGTCTCGCTATGTTAAACCCATTTAACATAGCGAAACAGTAAAAAAGCAATGGAGATCTTGCTTTCTCTGTTGCTTTTGGCCACAGCTTTGATGTACTGTGTAGGCATGCGCAGTACATCAGAACTGCCGCGGATGCCAGACAGCTGCGGAAGGGCAGCAAAAAGGCATTATACAATGCCATTATTTAAGAAAAGTAATTGTTTCTTTTGTTAAATAATGTCATAGTATAATAGCAATAACCCACTTCTGGGTGTATGCGGATTTAACCATGGTTGTCTTTGTTTGGTCCCAAGGGCCCTCGACCAAACCACGCCAACCGTGGTTAAATCCCGCATTACCCACACCCAGGCATGGATTATTGCTATAATAACACTCTGTGTTATACCCGATCAAGCAATGTTAGCTCGATCAAGCGAATGTATTCCACACACACACACACACACATATATATATATATATATATATATATATATATATATATATATATATATATATATATATATATATATATATATATATATATATATATATATATATATATATATATATATATATATATATATATATATATATATATATATATATATATATATACATATATATATATATATATATATATATATATATATATATATATATATATATAAATATAAATAACATGCAGTGCAGTTATATCTCCAAACCATCCCTTCCAACCTGTTAGTGCAAGGAACCTGTACAAAGACTGTAAAGGGGAATGGGCCACATATACGGTTGTAGATGGAAAATCAATTTTACAAATGAAGACGTGTGACAGCAACAGTGTGTGTTCCAGCAGACAGTCACTGAAGGATATGATGATGGGAACTGAAATGTCATGTCATGTATTTACTGACATAAATCATTGGATCATCACTGTGATTTACCACACAAATAGAAATAACTTGTGGAACTGAACAAAACAAAGTATGGTCCAAATATCTGGACATTCTGTAGAAAATCTGGCTGTGGAGAGGTATGCTCAGAACCCCTTAATGCAATGAATGCGGACCAAGCCTGTCAAAGTTGGGGGACAAAGGCATGAAAATAGGGACATGTACAAAATACATTGATAGATAAGCTGAGAACGTTCATGTAGTAACATTGTATGACCTAACATATATCAACTGAAATATCACAATTCCAGGACTCAATTGCTTCCCATTAGTTACTGACCTCAGTCCCCACATTATGCCATTGATGTGTCATGCATACATAACAGTTATGGGGACAAGACCAAAGATATTGGCTACACAACTGGACATCCTATGAATATGATATGGGGACATAACACAACAGTAGGGAAACTACACTGAGCTACCGGGCAATGTCCAGACTACAATCAAACTGACATAACACTACCCACGTCTAGCTCTGGGGCTGTACACATGCAGTAGCAAATATAACAGGCAGTACAGGGATGTCATACTAGAGGAACACAGACACTGTTGTGAAAGTGCATACCCCCAAACAAGTGCACCGTAGTGACAGCAACATACAAGTAAGCAAACTGAACAGAACAGTATAATACTGTGAGAGCAACCACATACTGTTTGTCACTCACACATTACCCCTACATATACTGCCCCAATTCACAGTGTACTGGGAATCTAGAGGTGTTACAAGACATGTCACAGTCAGCCCCTACAAGGATACAGACCTGATAGACCACCAACAGCTGTAGCAGCATGCAGAGTTATATAGGTAAACGATGTATGACACTCACAGCTATTACTCTCCCTACCCAGCCTAAAAAACATAAACACACAACACTGCTACACAACCTTGGCAATCTGTTCACAATGGCCAGAGAGACATACTGCCATATGTGCAGATTTCCACAGAATTATCAGGGTGTGGACGCATAACCCTGGCCATCGCTGCATACTATAGCCCCCCCCTCAAGGTAGGCTGAATGCTTGTGGTGGACAGCAGCAATACACGAACCACAGAGTTGGTCCTTAGATTGGCTGTACAGGCCAAATCAGGAGCACGCACCAACCTGGCATTGTCAGCTTTTGTCGGATCAAGCATATAAGGTCACAGGTGGAGTACTGTAAGGCTAACTATGAGTACAAATTGGACACATCCACCAAGGCCAATCACAAGGTCATCTTCACATATGTCTGCAATCTCAGAGACAACAAACCAACCCACCCTGTAATGGTGGCCAATCAGACCACATACACACACAACATACCTGTAGGCAACCTGCTGCAGATAGGTTTAGGGCAAACATCACCCCCTGGCTCAGCAGCACTATAGGTGGATATGCGCAGCACCCACACCCCTCCCCTCATCACCAGTGACAGCACCCACACCCCTCCCCTCATCACCAGTGACAGCACCCACACCTCTCCCCGCATCACCAGTGACAGCACCCACACCCCTCCCCTCATCACCAGTGACAGCACCCACACCCCTCCCCTCATCACCAGTGAGCAGGTACATATTGCCTACTGAAAGGCAACAAATGTAAGTATCATGGCACCTGATAAAATCCCTGTCTGCATCCTACATGAACTTAGGCATGTGCTCCCAGCTTCATTACACAACGTAGTCACAACAAGGCTTGGCACCATCCATGCCACATCCACATGGAAGATGCCCAATGTCACCCCTCAACACAGACATGAATGAAGGGTACAGGAGTAGGAAATTAAGTAGGTCTCATTGGGGGGAATATGAGCTGGCCTGCTGAATCTAGCTTTGTTTGTATAACTTGAGGACTAATCCAGGCATTCTTTAAAGTATTCAATTGTATTAATTACTGCTTGGTAGTAACTTGATTAAAGTGTAGCTATCATTCTATGTCTTTTGGATTAAGCACTTGGGCTTCAGACCAGTTGTTTTACATTAGGAAGGGTTGTAGCCTGCACTGTGGTAGCAGGACAGGTAGCTTACATCCTTCTAAGTTGGGAACTGCTGATTGAGGGCTCAGTGTCTGTTATTCTAAAAGTGTATTAGTTCTGGTTTAAGCACTCGGGCTTCAGGCCAGTTATTTTACATTAAGAAGGTTCATGGTCTGCACTCTTGTGGGAGGAGAGGCTGGACTCTGCCCTTCTGAGCTGGGAATTTCTGGTTAAAGGCTTATAGGGCCTGAATATTTGAACTGTTTCTTACTGAAATTGGTACACTTTGTTTGCTGTAGTATAGACTAGATCCAGGCCTGCTGAATCTAGCTTTGTTTGTATGCTTGTTGTTTGTTTGCTTGTTATTTCCCTGACATGCTAATTTCACCTAAAACGTGGCTTTTCAGTCCTTCTGTGGATTCCCTAGTGATATCTGCATTGCTTACTGTACTTATTTCCTTGTTTCACTTGAAAGAAAGTTACTGTTTGTCGTTTTTGCATTTAAGTTACCTGTATCACATTGCATTTAAGTTACCTGGCACTTGCTCATTAAAGCAATTATATAAGTCAGCACTAAAAAATTAAAAGCACTACACCCTCACAATCTCCCCTTGAGTACCTTGTTCCCCATTGGCCCATTTTTTTCAGTTATAAAGGAATTCCCAATACTATTCTAGCATGTCCAAAGGTCAGTTGTCAATCTCCTCTCTGGTCCAGCTGGTGAATCTGGGAATCTTGAGGCAATGTTACAACTGCCTCATGTACACAGACAACCCTCTCCTCCTCCCAACAAATTCCAACACATGTGAGAGATGCAACCATATAGCCAAACTAGAGGTTAAGCTCTCTCAACTCAGTACTGGCGTAACCAGTCAGAAGGAGAAGGAAACCACACTCACTACAATTCTAGTCTCATATAGACCTACCATGACAGCAAACCAAACATATAAACACACAAAAACATACTCGGAGGCTCTAAATAAAAATCTGCCTAAGCAGCAGAGACCTCCAAAGCAGACACCCAAGCAACCGCTACCCCAAAACAAAACAAATGCAACACACAGCTCACAAAGCCAGTGTGCGAACAGTCACAGCCCTTAAGGCTAAACAACACACCTGATACACTTGCAATAGATACACCTGATACACTTGCAATAGATGACTCTATCATCAGGCACACTGACGTCCCGGTCACCAGGCTGAACAAGGAGAAGGTCACGGTGAGCTGCCTGTCGGGCGCTAGGATCCGCCACATAACACAAGCACTCAGGTCACTCCACGGCAAGTACAAATATGACTCAGTCATTGTCCATGCTGGTGTGAATGACCTGAGACGTATCTCTCTGGACTACATGAAAAGAGACATAGAGGAGCTCTCTGAGCATGTAGCCCTGGCCGGTATGACCCTGACCTTGAGTAGCATCTTACCCTCACCAAGAATGATGCCACAATATGAAGACAAGATGATCAATTTCAACAATTGGCTTAAGTATTGGTGTCATTCAAAGGGGATCCAATGCCTGTCAGCCTGGGATGACATGCTTGACAAGCCACAATGCTTTGCTAGGGATGGCTTGCACCTGTCACCCCTGGGCTTTTGGATATTGGCAAAGGCTCTTGCTACCCCATAGTGCCTTTTTTAGGTAAGGCTCAAAAGACAAACCCACCTCCATAGGTATCACAAGGGATAAGAAACTAAGAGTAATGCTGCTCAACGCCAGAAGTCTAAACCTCAAGATGCACGCACTTGAAACTCTCCTTAGCATGGAGAACATCGATATCTGTGCAGTAACAGAAACCTGGTTCAAGGCTCCTGAGAGCACCCCAGCACTACCAGGTTATACCTCATACAATGCTTTTCGGCCCCAAAACGTGGACCGAACCACAAAAGGAGGGGAAGTATCAATATTCGTCAAAGATACCCACACCTCCAGGTTGGTGGCACAGCACGAAGCATCAGAGACTATCCATGTGCAACTAACAGTGGGCAAAACTGCCTTCCAGTTTACAGCCTGCTACAGACCACCCTCCCAAACCCAGAAACCACACTCGGCCTTCCTGAGAACACTGGAAAATATGAAGGTCTCTCCAAACACCATTATATTGGGCAACTTCAACTACCCAAACATAGACTGGGAGCATTACTCTAGCTCCAACACCCTAGCCCAAAGGTTCCTAGAATTTATAAACTCAAATGCTATGGAACAACTTGTTACCACTCCCACAAGAGAGGAAAACATACTGGACCTGATCATCACCAACATGGGGACTCTATGCTCCAGACCAGAAGTGTATCCCTCACTGGTAAAATCAGACCATAAACTAATCTCACTGGATATTCACATTCCAACCCCACTCCCTGCCCAGAAAACCACAGTGAAAAACTTCTCTAAAGCAAATTTCACACTCCTCAAAACTGAGGAGGAATCCTTCAAAGCCCCTGGGCCTGTGGAAAATACGGCCCAGACTGCAGAATCCTTTATAAACGCATTCTATGAACACCTTCAGGAATGAATGGATCATGCAATCCCAAATAAAACCAAGACCCAATCCTCCAAAGGCAGACGTCCTGTCTGGTGGACCCCAGCCATAAACAAACTATACAATAGAAGGAGGAAGCTACTACATGACAGAGCAAAATCCCAAAAAGGGAAGGCATCTCTGATCAGTATTAGCAAAAAACTATGGGCACTCATAAAATCGTCTAAGGTCAGCTTCGAGAGAAAAATTGCACAGGACACTAAGGATAATCACAAGGCTTTCTTTAGTTATGTTAGGAACCTGGGTTGGAATTCCCAGATATGCTCAGAATTAGTCCAAAATGGCAAAAAATACACCAAACCCACAGACATTGCCAACATCCTAGCTGACAGGTTCAGCGCTAACTTCTCCCTCCCTCCCCAACAAAAGAGCAAATATCTATCCCAGCAGAGTGCTGCCCCCCTGACATCTCAGATGCTCAGGTAAGAGCCGCTCTCTCCAAAGCAAAAAACACAGCATCAATGGGACCAGACGGTGTCCCGGGCTGTGTCCTACATGAACTCCAAGAAGAGCTAAACCCAAACATAAAACTACTGTTCAATCTCAGCCTTACTACAGGATATGTACCCAAAGAGTGGTGTACAGCAACAGTGGTCCCTCTCCACAAAGGTGGTGCCTCAACAGATCCTGGAAACTATCGCCCCATAAGTCTGACTAGCTTGGTCTGCAAAGCTATGGAAAGGATCATCATGGACCTCATAAATAAAGATATTGGGGACCTACAGACACTGGATCCTACCCAGTTCAGCTTTGTTAAGGGCAGATTCTGCCTCTTAAACCTGGTCGATTTCTTTGAAACCATCACCAAGGCCATAGACGAGGGGAAGGTGGTCCACACAGCCTACCTGGACCTCGCAAAAGCCTTTGATACAATACCCCACTCGGGCATTATAGATAAGCTCACCAGCTTAAATATAAACCCCTATGTCACTAGATGGGTTGCAAACTGGCTCAAGGACAGAACCCACATGGTTAGAATTGCTGGAGCCATGTCAGACTCCAAACCAGTTACAAGTGGCATCCCACAAGGCTCAGTCCTGGGACCTCTCTTGTTCAGTATATATTTCTTGGAGGTACAGGCCAACACAGAAGGACTGTGGCTGATCAAGTTCGCAGATGACTGCAAACTGGGTGCCATAATCAACTCTCCAGCTGACACAAGCATCCTCCAAAAGGGCCTCATAGAAACAGACAACTGGTGCCAGAGCCATGGCCTCAAGCTAAATGCCAAAAAGTGTATAGTCATCCCCTTTGGCAAAAACAAAGTGCCCACAAATTACCACATAGGTGGTAATCCATTAAGTACTGAAGAAGTAATTAGGGACCTGGGGACCCAAGTTGATAGAATCTCTCATTTGACAACCACGTGGCCAAAGTGGTTAGAAAAACATTTTTTATAGCCCACCTAATCATGAAGGGATTCACATCTAGATCAGGGGAGGTCATCATGCCTCTTTACTCATCCCTCATCAGGCCCATTATTGAGTGCAATGCCCCTTTTGAGATGTACCTTACCAGACACCTGCAGCAACTGGAAAGACCCCAAAAGTACCTCACCAAGAGGATCAAAGGGCTCAAACAGATGCCATATGCTACCCGGTTAAAGAAACTCTAGCTCTACTCAGTGGCATACCGCCTGCTCAGAAGCGATCTGTGCCTGATGTATAAAGCCATGTCCAACCCAGAATTAATGGACATGCTGCACCTCAGAAAATCCAAATCCCATCGAGCTATGTGCTTGAGAGACTTGAACCTCAGCACTGAAATAAATATGACATGCTGGAGGGACAGATTCATAACCCAGAGGCTCCCTTCACTCTGGAATAAAATCCCAGTCCAGGTTAGGCAGAGTCCCTTATTGACTCTCTTCAAGAGGAATCTTGATGAGTTGATGGGAGATCGTAGGTTTACCCCGGGTATCACTTCTTTGTCACTGTTAGACAGAGGCACAGTATACTAACCTCGAAAAAGGGCACAGCAAATTAATTTAATATGGGTGGCATAAGCCAAACACACTCTGGCTAGGCTTATCAATGCCCTACAGCAGATAGCCTAGTATGAACCTATGAACCTATGAACTTATGACACCTCAGGGCCAGCAGTGCAATGCAAGCAGATACAGTACTGATACGTTACTGAGGTATGGTGTGGTTGTGAGTCATGGCTACTGCTATTCAATATAGATGTACATATGGTTGCCAAATGTATGAGATCCTGTGATGTGTCTCCCTTGTAAAGTCTCCCAGGTGCAATGTTGCATCAGCAAAGGTCAACATTCTCAGTGGCTCAGACAAATCTAATCATAGATGCCATACTACACAACCATGCCATAATGTTTGGTTGGAGCCAGCAACATCTGCAGGAGTGGACTGGCCTGTGGGACAATCTTGTTCACAGGATAAACAATGTTGGCCTGCATGCATGTACATATGAGCAAGTCTGGCATCATGAAAATGACCTCATACACCATGCCTGGGAAAGGCCTGCTGCAGTGGCCAGGGACCGCACATGGCCTTACAACCCCACTGGCACCCACTGGGGATCCCCATGGGTACCTTAGGGCACCCATCCCAGTACAACATCAGAGTACAGACCCCACCACATACTGGAGGTGCTTGGCACCCAGACAATGGACAAGGCGTGTGCAGGTAAGGCCCCAGTATAGATTACTAGACTAGTATAGCAGACATACTTGTAATTGTACAGTATCTATGTACATGTGTCAGGTCAGACTGCAGTTGTGGATGGGGTTTTCTAATGCACAGATGTGCACATCTATGCTGAAGGACAGCAAATTGTGTAGTATTGGGGGTTGTACTGTACATGTGCACACATGCTTTATCCATCCTGTACCAATGCCACTTGTGGGTCTGCTGACTGCACTCCCCTCACACAACTACCTAGGTCTCTCCTGTCTGTATGTGGGATGGCAGCCTGCAGCTGGTGAGTATGCAATTGTACTGTTGTGGTTTGACAATACCCCATGCATGTGAAGGCCATGCAGTGTACCATGCACACAACTGTCACTCATAGCCATATTGCTGCATGTGCATATTCACCTGTGTTGGGGTCAACTGCATTGCATCATGGTGGTCACCACAGGGGCCTATCTGATGAGAATGTATGATCCCTGTAGCATAACACACAGGCCTGTCAGTGCAAGATTTCTGGACAGAGAGCAACACAATGGTTGGACAAACAGCATAAGGTAGGGACATGTGTGAAACATTACTGTCATATAGTAGATATAAACAGTGTACACACCCCAGTTAAGATGCCAGGTGTCTGTGATGTCTATACAAATGGAGACCACAATGCATCAGTACTCATATTTTCCAAACTGTAATGTGACTTATGACATGAACAATTCCCTGTACAAACAATCAATTTGTTGGCCACCAAATATGGAGTATACAAACCCCACAATACAATGGATGCATATGTGCGCTCACCCTTCAAATAATATGTTATTGCAGCAGCTTGTGATTTACTGACAGCATACAGTCTGCTTGGATACACACCAGCCATCAAGTAAAGACACTCTGACTAACACTAACTAACAGTCTGCTGTCCAAGTGGAATAACCATGACATATGCTCAGTTGCCTGCAACAGCCATGGCTTGAAGGCAGCGTACAAAGCAGCAAAGTGATCTCATATTTGAAAGCTATCAGTCAAGAGTAGGGTACAACATTACCACAGCAGTACATACACCATGGAACACAGTGGAGACAGTTGTCAAAAGGTGGAGTGAATATGGGACAATAGTGCTGTTGACAAGAACCTGATGTCCCTCCAAACATTATGACAACACATGTCAAGACCTGGCCAGGGAGGTTGCCAGGGGACATACAGCAACACCAAGGGAGTTGCAGGAACCCCTTGCTAGTACTGGTGTTCTGTACTACCTGTGAGAACACTCTCCCATATTCTGCATACATCTGGCTTATGGGGTAGGGTCAGAAGATGGAAGCATTCCCACACACCAAAAACAGCCAGGGGTGGATACAAATTGCAGTGCAGCACATCATGTCTCCAAAAGGCAGATGTGAAAATGTGTTATGGTGTAATGATACTAGGGGTCAACCTCACAACCACAATACCAACAGGTATGTGTGGTGCACAAGCAACACCTCTCATAACCTGAACACCAACATCCCCATGGTGAATCACACAGGTGGCAGTGGCTTGCTGTGGGGCTGCTGTTCCACAGACAGAACAGGGCCTGTACTCACGGTGGTGGGAATTCTGAACATTTCCTAATAACACACACTTCTGCCCAAAGTCCATCAGGCGTTTGCAAGAATGTTGAAGAGGAGGAGGTTTGTCAGCTTTCAACATGACAAAGAACTGCAGCATACATCCAAAGCTACCTAAGAATGGCTCTGCCTGAACACACACATGGGTATGGTGTGGACCAGCCAGAGCCTAGACCTACACCAGATAGAAACCCCCAGTGTGACCTGATGAGGGCTGTGCACATGAGCTGCGCTTGCATTCTGACAGAGTTGGGTGACCATTGCATGGAAGAGTGGCTAAATAATGCCAAGTCAGGATGTGCCATGCTGATAGACACCTTCGCAAGAAGAGTGAATGCTGTAAGCTACTTACGAGATGCTTCAACAGCTTATCATTTTAAGAGTGTGCACACATATGCAATCAACATTTTGTACATATTGCAGTCACCATATGTTACACATATCGCATGTGTTTGTTTATAGATTGGATTGCACAGGTCATATGTCACATGGAAGATGGGTGACATATTTGAACGCATTATTGTCATCTCATCCTCCATATTACAAGAACATGGCATGTTAACAGGGCTGTGTACACTTATCACATCCAGTGTAAGCTTACAAGGCTGGTGGTGTAACAGGGAGTCTGTGACCATACATTCACTGCTTGTTTGCATATTTGACACTCACAGGTATGTCATTAATCAGTCCTGTCACTCCTCAGATCATCTCACCACGAAAAAAGCTCCAATTAACATCCACAGGAATTGAGGAACACAGGTTTAATTGTATTGTAAAGCGCTTTTCGTCGCTCAACAGTAGAGCAACTTCTTCAGACAAATTTCAATCAGTTAATTAATATATTTATAATACAATAAATTTTAAAAACCACCCACATTTAAAGTGGTATTAAATACAAGTAAAAAGTACAAGTAAACTACTAAATACAACCTTTTTATGAATAAGTAACCTAAATTAAATTAAGTTTAAAACCATACAGTTTACAAGTAAAATAATTATTATTATTGTTGGTATTAAATATTTAAATATTTAATATAAGCCAATGCAGTAAATAAAAAATGAAAAATGCATTAATTCAATTTGGCAAGGTAATCAACCATGAAAGTAATTAATTTAGTGAGGTTATAGCTTCTATAAATATATAAATGTATAGATTCATAGATTCATAGATTAGTACTAGGCTAACTGTCCTCGGGGACCATTTTAAGCCTAGCCAATTACCCCATGTGAGAATCAAACCCCGCACCTTGTGTTTCTAAGGTAAGCACCTTAACCATTACGCCAACCTCCCACCCCACTCCCATATATAAATATATAAATAAATAAATAAATAAATGCTCTACACATAAGTATGTTAATAAACACCCTAACTAAATATACACATACATACACAATTAGTTCATTTGTAAAGACATTGATAAAATTAAAACTTTTTAAGTATGGCAATGTATATGACAATATAAGAGTATGTAAATAAACACTCTAGTGTGACCACGTAAATAAATATTCCATATAGATTTATACATATATATATAATTCGTTAATATGTAAAAACACTATATTATATCATGAAAAATATAACTATATTTAAAAGCTGTAGAGCGATAATGTAATCCTTATAATAAATTTGCCCTAATACCTTATTTATTTATTTGTTTTATTTTATTTGTTTCCTGTCCAGGCTTTTAAGTTTCAACAAACAACTAATATTACAGTGTTCATTTAGACCTGGTTTAACAAAAGTGTTTGTTCTCCACTGCCAAGATAATTCACGATCTTCTAGTAACAGGTTGTATGGGCCCCCTCTAGTGTCAGTTTGAATTTGGTCAAAGGCAGTGAACTTAAAATTATGCCCTGGGTTTGCTGCAATGTGTTTAAATAAAACATTTTCTGTCTTGCCATTAGATATTGCATATGTATGCTCATACACTCTCTCTTTCAGTTGACATTCTGTCTTTCCTATATAGAAAGCTGAACATAGAGTGCATATAGCTACATATACTATAAGTTTTGAATTACAGTTAAGTCTGTATTTGATTTTATATTTTGTGTTATTAATAGTAACATGTTCACTGCAAGACATAAATTTACACATATTGCAGCTCCCACAGTTAACCATCCCTTTTCTATTAGTAAAGCTTTTTATTGTGTTTGTTTCCAAAATATTTTTGATGTTTCTCCCTTTTCTGTACACTATTCTGGGGTTTTCCATGAATTTGGAATTTATGTTTTTATCTTGTTGTATAATTACCCAGTTTTTGTACAATATCTTTCTGACAGTATTACTATCCATACTGAATGTTGTAATATAACTTATCTGATAGTTATTTACATGTTCTTGTTCGTTGTTGTCAGAGATAACAACTTCTAACATAGAACTATCAGTGTTAGATACAATTACTGTATTAGGGCTTCCACTTAGACTATTGTTAGATCTTTCTCTAGTTTGTAATATTGGTACAATAGTACCACTGTCTCTTTTATACATGACTTCATTAACCATGTCATTCACTAAGTTGGTCGGATAACCTCTTTCAGTAAATAACATTTTTAATGTACTACATTCAAGTAAAAAATCACTAGACAAAGTTGTCATACAGGCTGCTCTAATAAGCTGTCCCTTAACTATAGCTTTCTTTTGTGTAAATGGGTGGAGGCTAGTATAATGAAGGTATGAGTTACAAAAGGTGTCTTTTCTGTGTATTTTGGCAAAGTACTGCATACCTTGGAGGTCTTTGGATAAGTTGACATCAAGGAAATTTGTAGACAATGTTTGAAAGTCCAATGTGAATTTGAAAAATTCAGTAGTGTTATTCAAGTACAGTAAAAAATTGTCTGCTAACTGCTTTGGTCCTTGAAATAAAATAAAAATGTCATCAAGGAACCGAGTGTAATATTTTATATACGGAATCCACTCGGTGTTCTGAAAAATGTAATTATTTTCCCAGTACACCATTACTGTATTAGCTAGACTAGCCCCAACTGGTGAACCCATCGCAACGCCACATTTTTGTAAATATAATTTATTGTTAAATGTAAAAAAATTGTTTGTTAAAATAATGTCAAGTAGGGTCGTGACTGTAAACATCTCATTAGATGGTGCACCTTTTTTAATAAGAAACAAGTTCACCCATTCTATAGCTTCTAAATGGGGAATAGACGTATACAAGTCTATAACATCTATGGTTAAAAAATTATTTTCTTCGTTATATACTGTTTTATTTAAATTCTCGAGGAATGTCCACGAGTCTTTGCAGACTTGTGGTTCTGTTTTCAGATATTTTTTCAGGATGTAGTCAACTACTTTTGCAGCAGCACAGGTGATAGAATTACGTCCATCTATCAATGGTCTAAATGGCGGGTTTGTAATGTTTTTATGAATTTTTGGCGTTGCGAATAAAATAGGAATCTTAGGCCAGTTCATCGTTATATAGTGATATGTGTCTATGTCAATGTATCCATCCATGAACAGATCACTATAGTAGTTTTTGATCCTCCTGTATGCAGTATTTACCTCATTAATAGACACCTTTGAGTATGTTTCACACTCCAAAATATGCTCTACCCTGTTAACACAGTCACAGTTATCGAATATAGCTAGCCCACCACCTTTGTCTGGTTTTATAGTTCTAATGTCTAGTGATTTAAAAGTGGATAGAGATGCTAGTTCATCAGTACTGATATTACTGTGTCTCAAGTTCTTATGGAAGACATTGTTTTGACTATTGTTTAAGCAGAGCAAGTCCAATTCCATAAGTTGTTCAAAAGTATAAAGTGTAGGATGTAAAGTAGGATTATATTCACTAACTACTTTTAAAGGGTTTGTTACAGTGAAAGGGTTTCCTAATAGTAAGTTTAGGTTAAGTTTTCTTACAAACATCTTAAGATCTTTGATACTTTGAACCAAGTCCATGTTCTTACTAGGGACAAACGTTTGTCCTTTAGCCAAAAGTTCAACCAAAGTAGGGTCTATTTCAATACAGGAGAAGTTGTAAATGTTAAAGTCTCCTGCTATATTATGAATGACAGTTGGTCCATCAGTGTCATTCATTACCTCTTTGGTTTGTTGTAGGGACGAGAATTGTTTTTTTGATTCTGGAAGTTCTGATTGTTATATTGTCTATATTGTCTCTTAGGTATAGCCCCCGAATTGGGATTATTTTGGTCATCTTCATATGACGTTCTATTTGTATTATTCCGATTCGGTTGTTCTCCATTAAAATTCCTTGATTTTCCATTTCTAAGTCTCCCAGCCCATGTGCTATTATTCGGGTTACTGTCTCCATTGTCTGCGTTGTGGGTAACATAGTCTTGGCTAAGGTCTAGGTCGTCTTGTTGTAAGTCAGCAGAGACAGGACAAGTAGTTGATGCATTAGCTATTCCATTTTGTGACCCTGGTGGACTAGGGTACGCTCTACCATTATCATATGCTAATCTATCACGGTTGAGTTTTTTAGCTTTATTTGATTTCAATTTTATCAATAATTGATCAATTGAGTTAAAAGATCTGTCATATTCATACTTATATCTAAAGAAGTCAACATGGTTGGTTATAGTAGTATTTAATTCGTTAATGTTATAGTGCTTAATCATACAGTCCATCAGAGCAAATCCTTGTTCATCAAATAAAGTGATAAGTTCAAGGTGAAATGGTGAGTTAGCTACTAATCCAGTGGGATAAATATGGTGCCGAAGTCCCTTCGGCACTACACATTGTTTACAACATTCCTGGAAGTAGTTAACTTCCAGTTGCAATTTTTTGATTTTAAGTAATTTGGCATCTAGTAGCTTAAGGTTATTTGTGAGTAGTTGTTCACTAACCTCTGGTGTCTCAGCGTTGTCTGCCGGTCGCTCCAATAAATTCTGTTGGCCAAACATTAAGTTTTTAGTATTTTGAATCCAATCTTGAAATAGAGGAGCTCCAATAAGCTCTCCAACGCTGTTTTGGATGTTTGTAACTGCTCTAGTCTCATTACTGCCTTCGCGTAAAAAGTTCCCTTGACTCGGGTTCCGTGAGCCTGATGTTTGCATAGATGAAAGATTGCCTTGCCTAATGTTTGAATTAGAATTCGTGTTAAATTCACGTAACTGGGTATTGTTTTCACTTACTACCAGTAAGTTAGTTCCACAGTTTTCGATACTTTGGTTTGATAGCCTCATAGTGGAAGTAGGAGGTGTCCGTTGACCTAGTGGTATAGATCCCTGGGAGTCAAATATATCTGTAGTATGGGAATAATTTAGGTTAAAGCTCTTCGTTTGAGAATCCAAATGCGAAGATAGAAGGTCGACGCACTGGGTAAGCGCCAAAATAAGAGCTGTCAAGTTTCCTTCCTCTGCATTGGTTTCTCCTCCAGTTGACCCCGATGGTATATCAGGAATAAAATCCTCGTTATCGCTAAGGTTGTTAGAAGCCATAAGACACACACAAAACAAACTATATCTTGAAACAAACTATTTCACCACGAAAAAAGCTTGAAACAAACTATTTCACCACGAAAAAAGCTCCAATTAACATCCACAGGAATTGAGGAATTGAGGAACACAGGTTTAATTGTATTGTAAAGCGCTTTTCGTCGCTCAACAGTAGAGCAACTTCTTCAGACAAATTTCAATCAGTTAATTAATGTGTTATGGTGTAATGATACTAGGGGTCAACCTCACAACCACAATATCAACAGGTATGTGTGGTGCACAAGCAACACCTCTCATAACCTGAACACCAGCATCCCCATGGTGAATCACACAGGTGGCAGTGGCTTGCTGTGGGGCTGCTGTTCCACAGACAGAACAGGGCCTGTACTCACGGTGGTGGGAATTCTGAACATTTCCTAATAACACACACTTCTGCCCAAAATCCATCAGGCGTTTGCAAGAATGTTGAAGAGGAGGAGGTTTGACAGCTTTCAACATGACAAAGAACTGCAGCATACATCCAAAGCTACCTAAGAATGGCTCTGCCTGAACACACACATGGGTATGGTGTGGACCAGCCAGAGCCTAGACCTACACCAGATAGAAAACCCCAGTGTGACCTGATGAGGGCTGTGCACATGAGCTGCGCTTGCATTCTGACAGAGTTGGGTGACCATTGCATGGAAGAGTGGCTAAATAATGCCAAGTCAGGATGTGCCATGCTGATAGACACCTTCCCAAGAAGAGTGAATACTGTAAGCTACTTACAAGGTGCTTCAACAGCTTATCATTTTAAGAGTGTGCACACGTATGCAATCAACATATTGTACATATTGCAGTCACCATATGTTACACATATCGCATGTGTTTGTTTATAGATTGGATTGCACAGGTCATATGTCACATGGAAGATGGGTGACATATTTGAATGCATTATTGTCATTTCATCCTCCATATTACAAGAACATGGCATGTTAACAGGGTTGTGTACACTTATCACATCCATTGTAAGCTTACAAGGCTGGTGGTGTAACAGGGATTGTGTGACCATACATTCACTGCTTGTTTGCAGATTTGACACTCACAGGTATGTCATTAATCAGTCCTGTCACTCCTCAGATCATCCTACATATGTCACAGAGAAACCCAAGGATTATGAGAAATAGAGCAAACATATGAGCCAGACATCTGCACATCCTGCGAGGATCTGTACAGTTGTGAGGTATGTTCTGTAGTGCTTGCCACTGTGCTATACAGGTGAACAGCAATGATGTGTACATGGGTACAGTCTGTGCTGGGGAAGGGCCATCATCCAGTAACACTAATCACATATCCCAGACCTCTATATTGTTAGTCACATGTAGTAAAACTGGCTACAATGCATGATGTTGACAGCCGTGTGTCATCCATGTCACCATGTGGGTAATGTGTGGTCTGTGTAACAGATTTGTGCCACCTCACCTGTACATATGTGTGTGTGTGTGTGTGTGTGTGTGTGTGTGTGTGTGTGTGTGTGTGTGTGTGTGTGTACACCATCCAACATCAACGTGCAGGTATTAATGTACATATGTTGTCTTCCTCTCACAGGTGGTGATGGGGTCTGGGTTTCCTCCTTTTGAAACAATGTCAATATCTCTGCAGACTCTCCCAATGATGATAGGAATACTGAGGTACAGGTGGGGTTGTCAGAGGCTGAATTTGTGCCATTAGTTGGCATCCCACTCTTGTGCACAGTGTCACTGCACACAGTGGCAATGCCCACACATATCCCATCACCAGTGGCCAAAGATGATGGACAGTTGGCAGGTGGTGGCATTGAACAGGATAGTGTGGTGACTATGGCAGGTGTGCCATAGCCAGAGTGCAGGCAAAGTCCCACACAGGTGGATGGACAGGGGTGCTTGCAGGAGGAAAACTGCTCATCAGGCCACTGCTGCAAGTGCCACAGAAGGAGTCATCAGACGTATGTTCCAGGCTGTCATGGATGCACAGGCACATAGTGAATGCCACAACACACAAATACTCAGGTTGGTGGATGCAACTCTCCCCGATGTACATGGTGACATACATGACCTTGTTGGGTCCACATGACAAAATACTGAGGTGTGGATCCAAACACAAACACAAAATAATCACCTTGGGAATCCACATCTCTCCCACCCACCATGCAAAGGTAACCATCATGACAAACACCTTCAAAGCTAACCTTGGGGTCCTTAAAACAGAGGTGGCTAAGTTCACTGCACCCATGCAAATGGAGAATAGTTGCATGACCACCAGATCATACACCAATGCACTGTATGAACACATACACATATGGATGGATCTCACCATGACCAATAGAACCAAGATGTTGTTCTCCAAAACAGGAAGCCAATGTGGAGGTCCCCTGCCATACACAAACTCGATAATGGAACAAACAAACTGATGCAGAAAAAGATGAAGTCCCAAGACTGGAATAACCCCCTCATCAGCCTCAACAAAAGGTTGATATCACTCATCAAATCCTCTAAAGCTAGCTAGCTATGACAGCAGAATTGCAGTGATAGGAAAGCCAAACACAAGGCCCTCAATAGTTATGTGGATAATCTCCATGCCAATACCCAGATGTGCTGTGAGATACTGCACAATGGTACCTCCTATACCGAGCCAACAGATATTTCCAATATACTGTCCGACAGATGCAGTGCCAACCTGACCCCTCTCACTCCCCCAAAGGACCAATCACAATACCAGTAGATTGCAAGAAACCCAGTATTACTGCTGCACAGGTTAAAATAGCACTGTTCGAGGCCAGGAATACATCTTCTATGGGACCTGAGAATATCCCTGGCTGTGTTGTACATGAACTAAAGAGTGACCTGGCACCACACCTGTGTTCCCTGTGCAATCACAACCTCACCTCAGGCTTTGTCCCTACCAAATGGTGCACTGCTACAATCATCCCTCTCCACAAAGTAGGAGCGACTGCAGACCTTGGGAACTATCACTCCATTAACCTGACGAGTCTGATATGCAAAGCTATGGAACACATCATCATGGACATACTAAACAAGGATATAGAGAATCTCCAAACTCTGGATCCCACACAGTTTGGTTTTGTGGAGGGTAGATCATGCCTGCACAACCTGGTCAACTTCTTTGAGTCAGTCACCAGAGCTGTGGATGAAGGCAAGATGGTTCATACTGCCTACCTTGATCTGGCCAAGGCCTTTGATACCATTCCCCACACTGGAATAATAGAAAACCCACTAAGGTAGGCATCAACCCCTATATCACTAGGTTGGTTGCAAACTGGATCACACATAGATCCATGGTGTGGAAGTAGCTGACTCCAAGTCAGACTGATGACCAGTCACAAGTGGGGTCCCACAGTGTTCAGTCCCAGGTCCACCCCTGTTTGGTATCTACTTCTCTGAAGTGCAGGCTATCACAAGGCTACTCTGGTTGACAAAGTTTGCAGACAATTGCATGTTGGGAGCTATTATTAACTACCCAAATGATGTTGACATCCAGCAGAAAAGCCTCACTGAGACCAATGTATGCTGTCAGAAGCATGGCTGAAGCTCAATGGCCAAATATGTGTCAGCATCCCCTTTGGGCACAACTCAGTTCCCATAAATCACCACATTTATGGTAGTCCACTGAACACAGAAGGCATTATAAAAGATCTGTGAACACAGGTTGACAGCAACCTCCCTTGGACCACCACATTACCACTGTGGGCAGACAGTCCTTCTATGTAGAACATCTGATTACTAATGATTTTGCATCCAGGAAGTAGGGGGTCATTGTCTCCCCATACCCTTCCCACATTAGACCAATCAATGGGTACAATGCCCCATTTGGGATGTACCTCAATGGATACCTGCAACAACAGCAGAGGCCACAAACATACTTCACAAAGATGATCCTAGGCCTGCAACAGTTGTCCTATATGGACAGGCTCAAAGCACTCCAACTATTCCCTGTCTCATATCGCCTACTTAGAGGCAATCTCTGCTTGCCCTACAAAGCCATGTCTGACCCAGCTCTGTTATAAATGCTACATCTAAGGATATCCCAATCCCTCCACACCACATGCTCCAGAGACCTCAACCTCATTGCCACAATCAACAGAAAATGCCAGAAGGTCTGGTGCATAACCTAGACACTGCCCATGCTATGGACTAGACATCCTATACATGTCAAACAGAGCACCTCACTGGCCCTCTTCAAGAAAAATCTTGCTGAATGGATGAGAAATAGAGAATTTCCCCCAGGGATCACTGTAGTGGCTCTACTCCACAGAGGCAATAAAGTCAGGTGGCACAATGACAGGGTAATTCTCTGGCTAGGCTTATAAAGACTCCAGTGTTATTAGCCTAGTACACACCTATGAACCTATGAACCTAAACATCTGGATATCCCATAGACATCTATACAGAGGACTGGAATGGCCTGCACAATGGTGTAACATACTGCATGTAAGGCAGATGCCATTACCACTCTGTATAAGGTAATCCCATTGGAAGGTGGTAAACAGGCATGGATGGTACACCAATCAAAATGCTATCAGCCAAACAGGATATGATCTTTGGCCAAAGGGACACACAGAGTTGCCAGTACTGAGAATAGAACCCCTACTTGTCTAGTTATTTCTACTACAGTGTTACACAGTTATCAGAAGCACCACAGAGCTTACATGAGTTCTCCATCTCCCAAGTAAATACTAAGGTGAATGACATCAGCAGACCTAGGAAAGTAGGGTGATGGGACAATTACAGGGTGGTACACAAATCAAAATGGTATAACCTGCACAGTACATGATCCTCTCACACACACATGCACACACACACACGCACACACGCACGCACACACACACACACACACACACACACACACACACACACACACACACACACACACACACACACACACACACACACACATACACACACTTGCCAATATTGGGATTAGAACTCCTGCCTATCTAGTTATGTCTACTATACTGTTTCACAGTGGGTCTCTGTCACTTCGACGAAACGGCAGAAGTTTGAACACCATATGTTCGTACTTCTAACCTCGAAGTGCAAAACCATCTAAGGCTTAGAACAGCGAGTTTTTTTCCCAGGGAAAAAAAATCTCTGTTCCAAGAAAAAACACACACAATGCAAGCACAACAAAATAAATAATCCACACATATACACTTCACAAAACCCTACTTCTAACCCTACACTAAACCATACATACACTACTATCTATCCACTTACCTTAACCCAAACCCTAACCCTAGGGTCTGTAACTATCACACACTCACTTTAACCCAGTCCATTCCCACACTTACCTTAACCCGGTCCGTAACCTTCGCACCACAGTGGAAGGACTAGTGAAGCCGCAGAAAGGGCCCACTGAATTCTTTCCCTGGGAAAGAATTCGGTGTTCCCTGGCTTCACGATAATCAGTTTTAGAACTTCAGAGTTTGAACATATGTTGTTCGAACTGCTGAAGTTTTGACAAACTGATAGGAACCTTTTCACAGTTACTGCACATGCTACAAAGCTTACTGAACTTTCACATGGCCCAAGCTGCTGATAACTGCACAGCTGAGGTAAAGTATTACAGGTGGCAGTAAGTCTGCCTTTAATTCCAACCTTAGATCATGCTAGTTCTTCCTGTCTTGCACTTCAAATGGCATTATGTCTTGGCACTTCACCAGATGAATGTATTAATAAGTGTGGTACAGCTGGGAGACATCAGCAGTACTTGTTCACCACAGAAGTAGCCCCAGTACTTACTAGTTATGTCCACCTCTCCCAGCATGATTGCAGGGTGGTTTTCTGTGCTGTAACCCATTCCCCTGATGCACTTGTCCATTTTGAGGCACTGTTGCAACTACCTATATGTACACAGACAAACCTCCCCTCTAAACTCCAAACACTCAGACCTGTGGGAGTTACCTGTATATCACGCAATGTGGACATATGCACTCTCCAGCAAAGACTGGACTAGCAGGTCAAGAGGATAAGATCAACACCTGCACCACACCATGTGAAACACATAGCTCACCATGACACCCACTTTGACAGCCATGACATACAGTGAAAAGCCACACACCCACCTTCACAGAGGCACTCAATGGACATTTACCTAAACAGCACAGACAAGCAAGACAGACACTCACTCAGACACTACGACATGTGGAAATCTTTCCATTCTGCACTGTAGAGAGATGCCAGTTCCCCAATGTCAATCATATGGTCTTGGCCATATGAATTTCAACATTTTGAAATGTCGACCATTCAAAGGGGACCCCTCTATACCTATCTATCTCATAATTTGATATATTTGTAAAATGTTATATACATGTATGTATACTTTTATTAATCTTTATCATTTTATATATATGTATATATATATATATATATATATATATATATATATATATATATATGTGTGTGTGTGTGTGTGTGTGTGTGTGTGTGTGTGTGTGTGTGTGTGTGTGTGTGTGTGTGTGTGTGTGTGTGTGTGTGTGTGTGTGTGTTTTTAGCACAAACTACAGAATGAACTGGCATGCTACCTAAGTACCATGTTCAGTCAGAGCCTCACTTCAGGCTTTGTGCCTACTGAATGGCACACAGTGATGGTTATCCCAGTCCACAAGGGGGGTGTCACCACAGACACTGGGCATCACTGCCCCATCAGGTCTAAATCATATGAGCAAATCTCACAATTGTGAACGCTCATAATATCTAATGGACCTCAAAGTGCTTTTTCTGAGATCGTGGTACAGTGAAGAATGGGATATTTGCCCTTTCATTACTGTAGTGTGATCTCAAGTTGGAATATATATTTAGCGTGTGGTGTTAGGGGCACAGCCCCACACAATAGGAAGTTCGAGGTCCAGTACGTTTGATATTATGAGCGTTCGCAAATTTGTGCGATTCGCTGATATGATATAGACCCGCCCCATCAGCCTGAGAAGCCTGATCTGCAAAGCCATGGAGCGTATCATCATGGAACTTATAAACAATGACATAGGTAACCTTCAAACTGTGGACCCCACCCAGTTTGGGTTTGTGAAAGGTACATCATATCTCCTAAACCTGATTGACTTCTTTGAAGAAGTCACCAGAGCCAAGGACAAAGCCAAGATGCTTCACACAGCCTACCTAGACCTTGCCAAGGCCATTGAAAGCACCCCCCACTCTGAAATTACAGATTAACTCACTAAACTGGGCATAAATACCTATGTCATGTGATGGGTTGCCAACTGGCTTACAGACAGAACCCACACTGTGAAAGTAGCAGACTCCAAATCTGACTCCAAACTAGTGACAAGTGGAGTACAACAGGGTTCAGTCCTTGGTCCTCTCCTGTTTGGCATCTACTTCTCTGAAGTTCAGGCTAACACAGAGGGTCTATTGCTAACAAAGTTCCCAGATGACTGCAAACTGGAAGCCATTATTGAATCCCATATAGATGTGGACAGTGTACAAAAGGGCCTCACTGACACAGATGCCTAGTGTCAAAGCCATGGCCTCAAACTCAATGCCAAATAATGCATTGTCACCCCCTTTGGGTAAAACTCTGTGCCCGTGAACTGCCACATAGCTGCTAGCGCACTTAACACTGAAAGTGTGATAAGAGACCTAGGTACACAGGTGGATAGTAGTCTCTCCTTTGATAACCACATTGCCACAGTACTCAGGAAATCCTTCTATGTGGCACATCACATCACAACAGGCTTCTCATCCAGAAAAAAGGAGATCATTGTTCCTCTCTACTCATCCCTCATTAGACCTATTATACAGTACAATGGCCTGTTTGGTATGTACCTCACAAGACATCTACAACAACTGGAAAGTCCACAGAATTACCTCACAAAGAGGATCACTGGCCTCAAACAGATGCCCCACGCAAACTGTCTTAAAATTCACCAGCTTTAATACATTGCATATCGCCTACTCAGAGCTGATCTCTGCCTAACATACACAGCCATGTCAAACCCAGAGCTGTTGGACATGCTACACGTAAAGAAATCCCAGTCCCTCCAAAACAAATGTTCCAGGGAGATAAACCTTGTCACCAGAATAGACAGAACATGCTGGAGGGATAGATTACTGTACATAACACTTCCCATACTCTGGAACAAACTACCCATGTATGTGAAACACAGCTACTCATTAGTCCTCTTTAAGATAAATAGTGACATTTGGATGGTAAATAGGAAACCCACCCTGTGATTCACTTCTGTGTGTCTACTTGACAGGGCCACAGGAGAAAGCCAGGAAGTCTTGTTGGCAAGGCTTGTATAGGCCCTAGGGCCAATAGCCTAGTATCTATCTATGAACCTATGTGCATATATATATATATATATATATATATATATATATATATATATATATATATATATGTATGTATGTAGGATAGGGTTGTGTGTTTGTGTGTGGGGAGGAAGGTGTGTGTATGTCTATTTGTGTGGTGTGTGTGTGTAGTATAGAAGTCATGATTTTGAATTTCGCGCTTATGGGTTTTCGATCTTTTAGGATTTCCACTTTATGGGCTCGAGATTCTGAAATTCAATATTTCAGAATTCTGAGCATGTAAAGTGAATCATATATATATATATATATATATATATATATATATATATATTATATACATATGTCTATATATATATATATATATATATATATATATATATATATATATATATATTTGTATGTAGTCATATAACATGCAGTGCAGACATACCTAAGAATCATATATATCAACCTCTTAGTGTAAGACTAATGAACAAAGGCTGTACAAAGTGTGGAAAATGGGCCACATATACGGTCATAATCAGAATATTGCTGTCATAACTGAACAGTTGTACAGCAGCAGGGACTGTATTAGCCGAACTGTCGGAATGATATAAGGATGGGCATCGATATGCATGTCAGTCTTCACTGACATAAGTCCTTGCATCATAACATTGTTACCCAGAGAAATGCAAATAAACTGTGGAACAGAAACAAAGTATGGGCCAAACACGTGGACAGTCTTCAAACAGCCTGATAGTGGAGAGGTATGCACACAACCCTTTAGTGCAATGAATCTGGAACAAGCCAGACAAAGTGGGGGGACAAAGGAATGACAATAGAGACATATACAAATGATGTGAGTAGATAAGCTGAGAAGGCTGTTGTAGTAACACTGTTCCTGCTAACATATATTGACAGAAATATCACCTTAGTGCATTTTATAGTTAATGTCCGGAAGCCAAAAGAAAGCACCACCTCAACAGATACAAACATGCATAATCTGAGGGTTGTGCTACTGTGCTGTGGAGATTCTATACATAACTACTGAAGGCCTTGTGGTTGTCATACAAACATACATAATCTGAGGGTTGTGCTACTGTGCTGTGGAGATTCTATACATAACTATTGAAGGCCTTGTGGTTGTCATACAAACATACACAATCTGAGGGTTGTGCTACTGTGCTGTGAAGATTGTATACATAACTATTGAAGGCCTTGTGGTTGCCTTCACTATCTTCTGCAATCATGTTTTCATAGCTACTTTTACAGGAATTGATGAGAGATCTTAACCTTTGGTTGAGGCTGATAAGGCAGTATTCCCAGTCTTGGGACTTCACCTTATTCCGCATGAATTTCCTCTTTCTGTTGTAGGGTTTCTTTATGGCAGGGGACCACCAGATTGGCTTCCTTTTTTTCTGAGGAGAGCATCTTGGTTGTATTGTATATGGTGAGATCTATGCATTTGTGTGTGTGTTCGCACAGTGCATTGGTGTAAGATTCTGTGGTCATGCAACTAGTCTCCATCTGCGTTGGTGCCATGCAGTTAGCCACCTCTGTTTGCATGTGCCCAAAGTTAGCTTTGGAGAAGATTTCATGGTGGTTACCTTTGTGGGGTGGTGGGAGGGATGTGGATTTCCAAGCTGATTAGTTTGTGTCAGTAACTAGCCAGGGAGGAGTTGACTATTGGTGTAGACCAACAGTCATCCATGTTAGTAATGACCAGGTCAAGGATGTTACTACCTCTAGTGAGAGTAAGAATGAGCATGTCCAGGGTATTGGAATCAATGAATCCCAGAAAGCATTGAACAAGTGTATTGGTACATGAGTAGTTTTTCCAGTTAATGGTGGGGTAGTTGATGTTGGCCAGTATGAGAGTGTTAAGTTGGAACCTAATATTTCCCAGGGTGCTTAGGAATGGGGAGTGTGAGTCTTGGGCCATGTATGTGGACCTACAGCAGGCTATGACCTGTATTGCTGTCTTACCAAGTGTTAACTGCACCTGAAGTATCTTAGATGCATTATGTTGTGCTGACAGTCTGGAGGTGTGCGCATCCATTATGAATATTGAAACACCACCACCTTTGCAGCTTCGGTCCAAGTTCTGTGCCAAACAGTTCTGGAATGAGTGATAGCCTGGTAGTGCAGGTGTGCTTCCTGCTGCCTTGAACCAGTTCCCTGTTACATCACAAATGTCGATGTACTGCAGTTTAAGGAGTGCTTTGAGTGAGTGCATTTTTAAATGTAGACCTCTAGTGTTGAGCAGCCTGATCCTCTGATTACATTTGTTTGTAGCTGTTACATTGTTAATATGGTCTTTGGAACACTGCCTAAAAAAGCCACTATAGGGGTAGCAAGAGGCTTGGCCAGTATCTGGAAGCCCATGGGTGGCAGATGCAGGCCATCTCTGGCAAAGGATCACGATCTGTCAAACATGTCATCCCAGGCACACAGATAGTGGATCCCCTTAAAATGATACCAGAAATGTAGACAATTGTTGAAATCAATCATTTTCAGCTTGTACTGTGGTATCATTCTGAGTGATGGTAGGATGCTAGTCAGGGCTAGAGTCATACCCATCTGGGAAACCTAGTTGGAGAGCTCCTCCATGTCTGTTTCCATATAGTCCAGGGAAGTACATCTCAGGTCATTCACATCCACATGTACAATGACAAAGTCATATGTGTACCTGTTGTTGAGGTACCTCACTGTGTGTGTTATGTGGCTGATCCTGGTGCCTGACAGGCAACTGGCTTTCACTTTCTCCTTTTTCAACCTAGTGAGTGGGACATCACTGTTCCTTACTATCAAGTCAACTATGCCTAGTGTTTTGGCCATGCTGTTTTGCCTTAGGCTCTTTGGTTGATTGGCATACTGTTTAGGAGACATATGTGTCTTGTGATTAGTGTTGTGTGGTGGTGGTGGAGTGCATGTCTGCCTTGGAGGTCTCTGCTGTTTGTGCAGCTTTTCATTGAGAGCCTCCACAAAGGTGGGTGTGTGGTTTGTGTTTTTATATGAAGGTAGTGCTGGTGTGTTCTGGAGGGCTATGTGTTCCATGTAGTGTGGTGCAAGTGTTGACCTTCTCCACTTGACCAACTATTCTGATCTTGGCTGGAGAGTGTGGGGCTTCCAATTTTGATATATAACTGCATCTCTTGCAAGTTTGAATGTAGAGAGGTAAGAGGTGAGAGTTGTCAGTGTACAAGAGGACATTGCTACATTGCCTCAGGATGGCCAATTTCAGCAGGTTAATAGGTGAAAGCACAAATGAACTGATGTGTAGACATGCCTGGAGGGGTGGCCATTAATATTTTTCCATTGTCGCTTCATAGTAAGATGCTGTCCAGTTCGATTCTCAGCTAGAGCGTCTTCTGTGTGGAAACATGTGGGAATGGGCGTACCTTTATTGAAGGTTGTGCATCAGACCTGGCAAGTCGGCACATAAAAATCTACTGCTAATCATTAGCGGACCAGAGTTCCGCTGTGGCGACCCCTAACTGGGAAAAGCCGAAAGACACAACAACTGTAGCTGTTTCCTCATAGAATACTTAGTGCTGTTAGCATGTTTGTGTGCTAAAATACTTGCCACAAGACATCTGGTAAAGTGCTAAAGTAATAAGCTATTGAAAGTGCAGGAGAGGAGAGAACTAGCATATCTAAGTGACACATTGAAGAGCAGACTTGGGCAACACTCAGAGGCTGACATACAGTCCTGGATACAGAAATTCTGTATCTGGACTAGACTAGTTATAGGAAAGGTAACTAATTAGTATTATTTTAATAGCCAACTGTCTGGTATATAATATGTTTCTCCATGTATTGTAGTGGGATCACTACAGAATACCGAAATTCCACAATCCCAAAATTCTGAATCCCGAGGACCAGAATCTTGAGATTGCGGAATCTCGAATATAGTGAATGGGGATTGCTGTACAGTGTGGAATGGGATATTTGCCATTCACTCCACTGTAGTGCGATCTCAGAGTTGATATATTTAAGTTACAGGGTGTGTGGGGGGTACAGGCATACACATTAGAATAGTTTTTTGTATGTTTTACTTTTTTTTAAGTTTTGACATTCCGCAGTCTTGAGATTCTGGTCCTCAGGATTCAGAGTCGTGGGATTGTGGAATTTCAGTATTCTGTAGTGATCCCAGTGTAACTAGTGTACAATGGATGTGTGAGTGCATATCACATGTCCAACCACCCATGTATACACATGTCCCATACAGTATACTCACACCCCTTGCTACTGTAATGACAGCACATATAGGCATATCATGTTAAGGAAATAATATACACCTGCCCAGTAACAAAATATACAGCCCTTGAACCCAGGAACCTGTACATAATAGTCAAAGCATATAACCACAAAGCCAACTGAGATGTACTATTTTATGATGCTTTCATTCATAGCATGCAGTGCAGTCGACTTATAGTTAAGGCAGACTGTGGAATCAGTAATGATTTAGTTGTCAATAACTTGCAACACTGTCAGCACCGAGAGCACCTTAGTACAATTCTGGACCATGCCAGATGAACTGGGCGGACCAGTCTATGGACATACATACACATGGGTAATGATACAAAAGGACCCATCCCACTGACATCTGCTGCCAAACCCTACACAATACAACTAAGTACACAGTACACCGCTACAAAATCAGGATACATCATACACAATGGCCAGACATACACTGATCTCTTAGCAATATAACTAAAATGACTGAGGATAGTAAAACAATAGACAACCTGCCGTCAATACACACAAATGTTTTAATGTGTTTTACTGTCAAGTATTCCAATATTACAAAACATAACTGCCTTAAATACAGGAAGCAATTGACACTTAATTACATATGTTCTTAAACAGCCTCCAATTACACTCCTCAGTTAACCCCCTGGGGGATACAGTTTCAAATGAGACAGTGTAAATTGATTCTTCACATAACAATGGTTCTGTTTTGTGTTTGATGAAACTGGGATAAAGACCCTTTCCAAAAAAATACATTGTACCCACGGCAATCTCCATGGTGAAATGTATAACAAGTAACATCTATCGAACGTTTGTCCATGTAATAACTAATATCTCTCATATGTTCTAACAGACTGATTATAAGTCATGTCCTATTATTCCGCAGACCCACCTCTTGACTGTACAGGGTTCTACATGCTGTCCAGCCTTTGCACTCATATGTACAGCTACTTCCTGAATTAATGTGTCTTATTCCAAAACATCACTGGGATGATAGCATGAATGCCAGCACTAAATACTGATGGACCATACATATCAACCTTCTACTGCATGACAACTGGACAAAGCCTGTCATATAAGTGGAGAACAGAGGTGCAAACACTGGCTCATACTTGAAATATTGCTATTATACACTGTGAAAGTTGTTGCTGTTACAGGGTTGGTTGCAGCATCTCTATTCGGAGGGATATGAAGTCAGAAACACAAATGAATGTTGACATTTACTGGCAGCAATGATAAGAGTGTGCCACTGATTTGTCAAGGACAACAGCTGTCTGGGTAACACACCAAACATAACAGACAAACCTCTAGCCATTTTGTGGATAGGCCTACAGTTCAGAGCTATGCAGACACATAACTTTGTCAGACTGAAATCCATGCAGAAGGAGCATGTACACACAAAGCCTGTAAAACTAGCAGTATTCACACCATATAACAGCAATTCTCACATTCAGTCCCTAAGTCTGTAACCTTCTCCACCATTTTGTTGGCATGTCTGTACAACTATTGTTGGAAGAGTTATTCCCACCTGCTGTGTGCAACACTCAGTAGCCATACACCTCCAGGATGTGTTCCTCACACCCAAGGCAAAGGGACAACACCCACATTAATTAGTCAATTATAGGAGTGTGTTGCCATGACATCAGCTATTGGAAGAACTACCCAGCTGCTCTACATGCAATTAGCAAGTGGAGAACACCAATTTATGCACAGGCCATCACTTGGTCAGGAGCATTACCTACAAAGGGCATGTAGATACCTATTCCAAACATATGTCTACCAGTGCTCCACGTTGGGAAACAGAAAGACGTGGAGCAACCTACTGATACAACCCAGTGCAGTGTAAAATAATGAAAAGGTATGTGAAACAAGTCAGCATATAAGTGAGTGTAGTATGTGTTTTCTAATAATGGGGAATAGGATTATGAATGATTTATGTCTGAGCAAGACTTGCTGTAGTGATGTCCTGCTAAACAGCACCTATGGCCATAGCATCTGCCTTTCTCTGTTGTGACATAGAGCACAGCTCAGGACCCTAACTCACCCCAGGAAAGGACAGCTCACATATGACAAACACTGGAGTGTCTGTCAGACACTACTGAGTGTGCCACTGCTAGGCCAGTTACAGGGATATTGTACATATCCATATGCTACCTGTGAATATGAGTATGATGCACATGTTTGTCATATAAATCTAAGAGTACTATATAGTATGTATACACCTTCCATAGCCAGAGAACAGGCAGATTCCACACATGTGGATGAACGGGGTGCTCATAGGTGGACTGCTGTCCATCATGCCCTGCCACAAGTGCCACAGCAGGTGACACCAGACGCATATTTTGGACTGTCATGGAGGCACAGGCACATGTCAAATCTAACACTGGACATATTCTTAGGGTCACAAATGCAACTCTTCATGCAATGTGTGGCAACATTGTTGATCTTGGAGATGCCCACCGCTATTATGCTGAAGTCATAGATAGACGGTTGGGTTTGATGGTAGCAATCGTCGACTGTGGGATGTCAGTGTCACATCATGCGGTGGGAGTTAGGCATCAGCCACATGGATGTAGGACAGCACATGTGCTGGGAGCACAATGGTATAAAACTGTAAACCTTGGCCACACTTGTCACTCTAACACACACAGTCAGAATACCAATGTCACACACACAAACATACACATTTGACATGACTGAGGTCTTGCTATTCAAATGTTCTGCATTTATTGCATGTGCAATGGAGAACATTGGGTGAAGTGTGCTCCACAGTTCCTCTAAGGTGAACAACATCCTCTGGCCTTGCACAGTATGGCAATGGAAGAAGTCTTGGGTGAGAATGGCCAGAAATACTATCAGCTACAGAAGTATACACAATGACCAACACAGATACAGCCATACACATATTTGCCACACATGCGGTTAGCAGCCCTACCTATCTCATCATTCAGTCCATGCTGTTACATAGTTTTGGCACACAGTACATGCCTTATTGGGCTGAAGAGTTACCTGTATGGTCGATGGTGACAGCTGTCCTCATACAGTGGACCTTGGGACATGTACTGTGGCTACCATGGTATAAAAATATTACACCCAGCACCCCACCCACACTGCATATATTACTCATTCATACCCATGATAATGCTATGACAAACCCACATTTACCAGGAAAGAGATTCAAACCTTTGCCTGCCTTTTTAATTATTGTTATTACACTGCTATGCATTTATCGCATGTGCCACAGAGCTGGTAGGGTGAAGATTGTCTCACGGCTCTCTTAAGGTGAGCGATATCACCATCCCTTGTAATGTATGGTACTGTGCAGTTGTATTTGGAGTATGGGGCCTCAGAATGATGTCTCCTACAAATATGCACACTCACACACACTTGCAAACACACACACACACACACACACACACACACACACACACACACACACACACACACACACGCACACACACACATTTGCTAGGACTCAGAGGGTACACCACACCTGTCTACTCATTGGTAGAACAGTGTTATGCTGGTACTGCAAGCTCAAGGTAGCCCATAGGTTGAAGGGTGTCACAAGGTACCTTTACAGTGCAGTACAGCAACAACCCTTTCTAAGTATAGAAATTGGGGGTGAAGTGGGTTAGAAGGTCCTCAAATTATTTTCAACTACAGGTTTACAAACTCACAAACACTGTTATACTCAGTAATGCACACAGACACGTTTGTCAGGACTGAGGTCCATTGGTGCAGGTGTCCCTGGGTGTGTACCAGGCTAATGTCCATGGAGATAGAAGAGAAGGGCATGTGAGTGCACTGGTATCATGGCACCTGACATTTGTCAGCAGGCCATCTATCAACTACTGCCACTTGAGTGATCCTCAGGGTGACAGTTATACTCACCATCCACTCATATGAATTTCTCATGAAAAGGGCCAGTGAGGTGCTTTGATTGCATGCATGAAACATATATCGCATAACGTAGCCAGTGTCTGGGTTATGGACCTGTTGCCAATCATGTTCTGTTGAATGTGGTAATGCAGTTGAGGTATCCATGGCATGTGGTGCATACAGATTGTGGTTTTCTAGCTGTGGCATTTGTAACACAGCTGGGCAGATATGGCATTGTCAGTCAAGCAGGGATTGCCTGTAAGTAGCCAAGATGTGACTGGGAACACTCGGAGGTTTTGGGCTCTTTCCATATCAGATGGTTGTTTCATGTCTAGGGTAGTACAAGTCAGGTAAAATTGCAGCCTACCCATTTGTTGTAGGGGTCTACTGAGTTACATGGCAAATAGGCCACTGGACCTCCTGATTGGCCTAATGAGCAGGGAGTAGAGGGAGGCATTGATCTCTTCATTCCTGGATGACACACCCTTAGTTATGCGATGTGCCACATGGAAGGACTTTCTGTACACAGTGGCAGTGTGGTGATCAGAAGAGAGGTTGCTGCCAAGCTGTGTTCACAGACCTCCTATAAGGACATCTGTCTCCATTGGACTACCACCAATGTGGTCAATTGCGGACAACACATTGATTCAACAGGGGATTGGGCCACAGTGAGACTAAGGCCAGTGTTCTAACAACAGTTGGAGGTGTCAGTGGCAACTTTATGCAGGATGTTAACATAATCTGGGGATGTAAACAGACCCCCCCCCAAATAGCAATTGTCTGCAAGCATTGTTAACCACAGTTCATTCCTGTTGAGCTAGATATCAGAGCCACACACAACACACAAGACTAGACACAGGACAAGAACCTGTGGTACTCCACACATGACTGTTTGGCAGTCTGACATCACTCATGACTGTTTTGCAGTCTGACATAGTCCACTGCTTTCACACTGTGAGATCCATCTGTGAGCCAGTTTGCAGACCACTTAGTGACATAGGGATTAATGAACAGAAGAATGTGTTTGCCTATGATTCCTGAGTGTGGAATTGTATCACAGGACTACAAGGGCCACATATCTTGTTTTGGACTCCATATTGTTCTATAGTAATATCACATGACAAACAGATTATACAACTGAAGAGTGTCCACAGCTACCACAAAAGTGGGCCCTGTATAGTGGACATTTGGTAGTTTGCTGGGTGGACCACACAAAAGTGTAGCAACCCCCCCCAATGGATATGGATCACAATGTTAACAACACACCCACAGACAGACACATAGACACACCCACTTGACAGGAATGAGATTCAAACCCCTATCTAACTAGTTTACTCCACTATAGTATTACACATTTATCAGATGCCACAACACTTACATATTTATGAGCTGCCCAAAGGTATCTTTAAAGGTGAGTGACATCAGCAGCAGTGATAAAGGAGGGGAAAGGGGATTGTAGTAAGTGCCAGTGACCTCAAAATCATGTCTCTACAACTATAGACACTCTCACAGAAACAAACACACTTTTACACTTGCCAGGACCAAGATTATAACTCCTATCTAACCAGTGGCTGCTGGTGACTTCAAATCAAAGGGGGGGGCTGCAGGAGGCAGTTGAATGGGTGGGGCCAATGGGAAAGGGTGTGACCAACTAGAAAGGAGTGGAACTAGGCTCAAAACCACAAAACCTGGGACTTTAATTAAATACACTGCCCTGGGTGCCAAACCATCATTATGAGAGTCCAACCAAGACAAAATATGTAGAAGAAAAAAATATTTCATTGCATTGGCTACATGACAGCTTACTTAATATCTACATGGAAACAAAAAGGTTGTGAGGCATGTAAAAATAAATTACTTTTTAAATATATTACTGGAATACTAGTCAAAATCAAGTATAAAAAACAAGCAGCACTCAACTCAAATCACTTCTCCTTGCACTGCAGTTCTAATTATAAGTTATATTCAGCTTTATAAAAGTACCAAGTAACATGCTGAAAGTAGCAAGTTCTGTGATACCCCCACTTGTAAAAATGTTTCTTATCTGAAAAAGACCTGTTAACTACTTGTTTCATGGGGAAAACATGATCAAAGTAAAAATTAACAGCAAACAAGAAACAAGCTCAAGATAAATTGCTTAAAGGATTACTGCACAGGTTATGGACCACACGTGATAGATTTGCATTCTGTTTCGTTTACTGGAAAAGCCTGCAAAGATGACTGCAAGTCTTCAACAAATGTAGTGAGCCTCTGAAAATACTGTAATCCTGTCCTTTATTACAAATCCTGTCATATGTACTTCAATACCTAAGGCTTATATGTTATCTAGTTATGTAAATATTCTCTGCATTGCAACAGCAAAAAGGCTTTTAGTGTCAGTAATTCTTTAACAGTATGCTTATTAAAGCTTACTTGCATCTTACAATCTCAGACAAGCTTACCTGATGGTCGTTAAAGCATTGCTACATAAACACAGAGCAACAGGCACTGCAATAGCATGCATTTTCTGAATAATAAGAAGCATAAATCAGCAGTATAAAAATATAACAGAAAACCAGAACATTCTGCAAAATCAAGGACAGATGAAAAGCCACTCTAGTACTTGTGTCTACCTTTGATGGGGGAATACTCTGCACACTTACACTGCATAACTGCTCCTTGCCTTGCTTGGACACATCCAGAGTCACTACATGGGGGAGTGGGGTGCAACAAGTTTGTCACAGTTTGAAACGTCTCTGGCTGACGGTGATGGCCCTGACACATTTGTCATACCTCTCAACCTCAGAGCAAGAAATCTGGACAAAGCCATACATAGAAGTAGGACAAAGGCCCAAAAATAAGGACAATTTTTAAATATTGCTCTTATAAACTTAGAAAGATAATAGAATAGTAGATCTTACATTAGTATAAATTTTCTGAAGGGTATGAAATCTGAAATTCAGATGTCTGTCATTATTTTCTAACTTCAGTCTTTAATGATTTGCCACTAATTTGCCAGAAACCACAATTTTATGAAAAACGGACCAAAATGTGATGCAAAAATATAAAATAGCCACTCAATACAGCTGTGAATCTGTCAAAGAAGGGACACTTTTTTAATATTAGTAGTAAGATGAGCAGCTGGCAAAATGAGAGAATCGGCATGCATTTCTGAAATAAAAGTAATCTATAACTCTGGTCATTGCAATTATTTCTTAATTGTAAACCTTCCACATTTTCTTCCAAAATTGTTATTTTGCGTAGGGATTATTAGGGGGAGAGCAACATTTTGAGCCAAAGTTAGGGACAGTTGAGAGGTTTGGATATACCTAATTCTATAAAGCAATTTATATGTGCGTACCTCTCAACCTCTTAATGCAGGAAATTTGGATAAGGCCAAATATATGAGGGAACATACAGACAGTACAAAAAACTGCTGCTGTATAAACTTAGACAGTTGATAGAATAACAGGTCTTGCTTTAGCATGCATTTTTCTGAAGGGTATGAAGGCTGAAACTCAATGTTTGTCATTATTTAGTGACTTCATTCCTAAATGATTTGCCAGAAAACCACAATTTTTATAAGGAACAAGCCAAAAATTAGAATCAAAAATCTATTCATTCTGTGAAAATCTGGATAGTTGAGAGAAATAGTTCAGCCGGAGTTGTCTTTGAGTTTGCTGCCCTTCCCCCCTCACAAAATCATGGTTGAATGGGGCCTCCCCCTGCAGCCATTCCAATGTTCCATTACTTGGCTATTTCACCCCATTTACCATAAACACTATAATGTGCATACTGATTTACTTCTACGATGATTTGGATTTCATTTAAAAGTTTTATTTCACATTTTTCAGTGCAAACACTAATAGACCTGCTAAACAAAGCAATGCAGTCTCACAATGAAAATAGACTTAGCATTAAAACTTCTCTAACCTTGAAACTCACATTCATTGAAACAGCATTGAAACCCACATTCAAAGAAAATATATCTGGCCAGTGGCAGATAAAGATTAACTTTGGGCTGTTTTCAAATCATAGGCCCCCTGCACATGAAACATACATGTGTTCTTTGATAAACCTTCCTGATTGTATTAAATTATATTAATTGTATAATACAGTTCAGTTGTTAAAGGGCATTTTAAATGTATTGCTTTGAACATTTTTTAAGTAAACAATGAAACAAAATGCCTGCACCAATAATGACAAAACTGCCCAGTTCAGAACATTTCCATCATAAAAGTCTACTCAAATGTCTACAATCCACCAGTATCAGTAAATATACACAATCTCTGCAGAAGTAAAAGTCATCTAAATAATTCCACATTAAAGAAATCTGTAACTAAAGAAGATGTTGCTGCTAGCAAATAACTTTATATTTCATTGATTCATCTACAAATAAAGTGCCTGTTGCTCTTGAGGAATAAATTGCCTATGTTACATTAAAAAAGTGATAAGCTAGTAATATTGCAATAGGGAATGGATGGCACACTGATAACAGGTTTATAGTTACTAGGTATCTCTGCCAAAGAGGACATTCTCAGGACTGCAGCATCCACCCCCTTTAAAAGTACAACACAGTACAGTATCAGCAATGTATCTACATACTGTGGGCGTAGAACCCACAGCCTTCTGCATCAAAAGCAAATACACTACCTGTTGTGCTATTAACAACTCAAGCAGATGTAGCATAAGCAGCACTAAACTTCTCTTCCCCTAAAGCACTTAGCTCTTTGTAAAATCCACTCAACACTCAACTGTATCTCTCAGCTTTGCAGCACATGAGCACAAAGAAATCTGGAATAAATGACAATAAATTGGGGTGGAAAAAAGCCACAAAACTAGGGACACATTTTAAACATTGCTTGTATAACCTTGGAAAGTTGCTAGAATAAAATGCTGTGCTACCGCCGTGCATTTCACTACCAAGGCTTGGTCCCAGGACCCTGTGCATTACAGTCAGAGCAACATACCACTATGCCACATCAGCTGATTTTTGAAAGGCAGGAAGACTGAAACTTAAATGGCTATCATTTAGTGAATTCAGTTCTCACCATAGCTCTCAACCTCTTAGCACAAAAAAACCTGCACAAAGCCAATAATGGGGAATACAGCCCCAAAAATAGGAAAACATTTCAAATATTGATCTTATAGGTTAGTACTAAGCTAACTGCTCTTGCAGGCCATTTTAAGCCTATCCAATTATCCCTTGTGAGACTCAAACCCTGCACCTTGTGTTTGTAAGGTAAACACCTTAACCATTAGGCCACCCTCTCAACCCAAACTTAGAAAATTGCTAGAATAAAATGTTTTGTGTTACCTGTACTTTCTGAAGAATATGAAGTCTGAAATTCAAATGTCTGTCATTATTTAGTGAATTCAAAATCGAGAAAACGACAGATTTTATGAGGAACAAAACAGAACAAAAATATGAGGCAAAACTCTGAATGCTTTTCACAAGTGGTGCTGGGTAGTACGGAATTCAAGTTCTTGTTACCTGCACCCAAGGTTACGGGTTTGAACCTGAGTTACTCTCTCTAGCCACCAGTTATAGTTAACTGGGGCATTTTATACACACACGCACACACACGCACACACACGCACACACACACACACACACACACACACACACACACACACACACACACACACACACACACAAATACACACACACACAGTGAAAAAGCTAGTACCTGGAGATCGCCGCTCCAAATAAGCAGTGAAAGTTCATATGCTCCCAAGCCTGTTTCTTCCATAAGCAGTTCTCCAAGCTCCATTCAAAGCAGCAGCTCTGTTTCTCAGTGCCAGAATGCCCAGCATGCATGGGTGCGCTGCCCCTATGCATTCTGAGCATGCATAGACTGCAGACCTTGCAGTCCACTCCTCTTCCAGTCTATGCGGTTGTAACCGCATAGACTTCTGGGGCATCTATGGACTGCTGCCTTCTTCTGAATCTGGACTGGTTAAACAGCAGTCCAGATTCAAGTTTCCACGCATGCATGTGCGAGTTCCAGGATTTTTTTTTTTATTTTGGTTTTCTTTTTGTACAGCTGGGGGTGCTGCAGTTTTGCAGTCCAGTAGCACAAGCTGCCACTGTATCTAACTAATTTACTGCAATATAGTATTACACATTACATGTTTGATTTCTGTCCAAAGGTATCTTTAAAGGTGAGTGACAGCAGCAGCAGTGATAAAGGAGGGTAATGTGAAATGGAGTGAGTGGGAATGGCCTCTTTTTTTATTTTGGTTTTCTTTTTGTACAGCTGGGGGTGCTGCAGTTTTGCAGTCCAGTAGCACAAGCTGCCACTGTATCTAACTAATTTACTGCAATATAGTATTACACATTACATGTTTGATTTCTGTCCAAAGGTATCTTTAAAGGTGAGTGACAGCAGCAGCAGTGATAAAGGAGGGTAATGTGAAATGGAGTGAGTGGGAATGGCCTCAAAATCATTCACCTACAAACACACACAGACACACTTTTCTGTTTGACAGGACTGTGATTAGAATTGCTACATAAATAGTTATTGGTACTCTACTGTTACACAGTTATCAGAAGCATAACAGAGCATATAGGGCTGGGGACTAACAAATGGAATTTGTACAGTCACTGACTGCAGCACTTGTTCTGATATTGGGTAATGGGATGTGTACTTGGTGGAGATGGAGTAAAACAGCAATTCCTTCACACACACACAGTTGCCAGGACTGAGATTCAAAACCCTACTTATTTGCTTTCGCAAGTTATGGATTTATAGGTTCATAGGTTCATAGGTTCATACTAGGCTATCTGCCCGAGGGCATTTATAAGCCTAGCCCATTGTTTTGTGGCTTACGCCACCCCTTTAGTATGGGGAACTATACCCATTATTTTGCTGTGCCTCTGTCGAGCAGTGACACTGAGGTAATTCCTGGGGTATATCTGCGATCTCCCATCCATTGGTCAAGATTTCTCTTGAACAAGGCCAGCGAGGTGCTCTGCCTCACATGTACCGGGATTTTGTTCCACAGCATAGGGAGTCTTTGGGTGATGAATCTATCTCTCCAGCACGTCCTATTAATAGCCGTGTCGAGGTTTAAGTCTCCGCCTTGTGGCTCTGATGGATCTAGATTTTTGAGGTGAAGCATATTCATCAAATCTGGGTTTGACATGGCCTTGTATGTTAGGCAAAGGTCACCTCTGAGCAGCGGTGCGACTGAATAGAGCTGGAGTTCTTTCAGTCGGGCAGCATAGGACAGATTTTGAGACCCTTTATCCTTTTGGTGAGGAACTTTTGTGGCCTCTCCAGCTGCTGCAAGTGTCGGGTCAGATACATTCCGAATGGGGCATTGTACTCAATCATTGGTCTGATGAGTGATGAGTAAAGGGAGACTATGACCTCCCTTGATCTAGATGAGAATCCTTCATGATAAGGTGGGCAATGTAGAAGGACTTCCTAACTACTTTAGCTACATGGGTGTCGAATGACAGACTACTATCAACCTGGGTCCCCAGGTCCCTGATAACTTCTTCTGTGCTCAGTGGATTGCCACCTATTTGGTAGCTAGGGGTAACCTTGTTTTTCCAAGGGTATGACTATGCATTTTTGGCATTTAACTTTAGGCCATGGCTCTGGCACCAGTTATCCGTTTCTGTGAGACCCTTCTGAAGGATATCTGTGTCAGATGTGTTTTCTACTATGGCTCCCAGTTTGCAGTCATCTGCAAACTTTGTCAGCCATAACCCTCCTGTGTTTGCTTGTACTTCAGAAAAGTAGATGCCAAACAAGAGTGGGCCCAGGACTGAGCCCTGTGGGACACCACTTGTGACAGGCTTTGAGTCTGACATGGCGCCAGCAACTCTGACCCTGTGGGTTCTGTCACTCAGCCAGTTTGCAACCCATCTTGTGATGTATGGGTTAACATTTAAGCTGATGAGTTTTTCAATGATACCCGAGTGGGGTATTGTATCGAAGGCCTTAGCCAGATCGAGGTAGGCTGTATGGACTGCCTTTCCCTCATCAATGGCTTTGGTGACTGTTTCAAAAAGTCAACCAAGTTTAAAAGGCATGATCTGCCTTTGACAAAGCCAAACTGGGTTGGATCCAAAGTCTGCAAATTCCCTATGTCTTTATTTATGAGGTCCATTATGATCCTCTCCATGGCTTTGCAGATAAGGCTTGTCAAGCTAATGGGCGGTAATTTCCAGGGTCTGTGGAGGCACCGCCTTTGTGAAGTGGGACCACAGTTGCAGTGCGCCACTCCTGGGTGCGTATCCAGAGGTAAGACTTTGATTAAACAGCTGTCCTAGCTGTGGGTTTAATTCCTCATTGAGTTCGTGGAGCACACAGCCGGGACACCATCGGGTCCCATGGATGCTGTGTTTTTGCTTTGGAGAGAGCAGTTCTCACTTGGGCTGGAGATGTTTGGGGGCTGCACTCATTTGGTATAGATATCTCTCCTTTTGGGGAGGGGAGAAGTTTGCACTGAACCTGTCAGCCAGTATGTTGGCAATGTCTGTAGGATCAGTAATCTTCACATCATTTTGAACTAGTTCTGAGCATATCTGGGAGTTTCCTCCTAGGTTTCTAACATAGCTAAAGAAGGCCTTATGATTGTCTTTTGAGTCTTTAGCTATTTTTCTCTCGAAATTTGCTTTGGATGATTTTATGAGAGCTCTTAGTTTTTACTTATAGTGATCAAGGGTGTCTTACCTTTTAAGGATTTTGCTCTATCTTGTAGTAGCTTCCTCCTTTTGTTGTAGAGTTTGTTTATGGCTGGGGTCCACCAGACTGGATGCTTGCCTTTGGTACAAAGAGTCTTTGTTTTGCTTGGGATTGCCTTATCCATGCAGTCCTGCAGGTGCTGGTAGAAGGCGTTTGTAAGTGATTCAGCGGCTTGAGTATTGTTTTCCACGCTCGGGGCCTGAAAGGAGACCACACTAGTCTTTAGAAGTGTGAAGTCGGCTTTTGAGAAGTTCTTTACTGTGGTCTTTTTATTTCAGGTGGGGTGGGATGAGGACCTTCAGCGAGATTAGTTTGTGATCTGATCTCACCAGTGAGGGTATACTTCGGTGTTGAACATTGTGCTCCCATGTTCGTGATGATGAGATCAAGTATGTTATCTCCTCTTGTGGGGATGGTGACTAGTTGTTCCATGGCATTTGAGTTTATGAATTCCAGGAACTTTTGGGCTAGGGTGTTTGGGCTTGAGTAGTGTTCCCAGTCTATATTAGGGTAATTGAAGTCACCTAGTATGATGGTGTTTGGTGATACATTTATCCTCTAGTGTTTTCAGGAAGGCCATGTGAGTTTCCTGAGTTTGTGAGGGTGGCCTGTAACATGCTACAATTTGCAGAGCAGTCTTGCCTATGGTTAATTGCACCTGGATGGTCTCCGATGCATCGTGCGTTGCCACCAGTCTTGAGGTGTGGGTGTCCTTGATGAATATGGATACCCCCTCCTTTCTTGGTATTGTCCGGATTTTGGGGCGGAGCATGATATGAGGTAAAACCTGATAGCTGGGGTGCTCTCAGGAGCCTTGAACCAGGTTTCTGTCACAGCACAGACATCGATGTTCTCCATACTGAGAAGGGCCTCGAAAGTGCGTGCATTTTGAGATTTAGACTTCTGGCATTGAGCAGCATTACCCTTAGTTTTTTCCTTTTTGTGTTCTAGGGTGGTAGGTTTAGAATTTGAGCCTTGCCTAAAAAGGCACTATGGGGTGGCAAGAGCCTTTGCCAATATCCGAATCCCAGGGTGACAGGTGCAAGCCGTCCCTTGGAAGCAGCGTGGCTTGTCCAGCATGTCATCCCAGGCAGACAGATACTGGATCCCCTTTGAATGACACCAGTGTTTAAGCCAATTGTTAAAGCTGATCATCTTATCTCTGTATTGTGGCATCATTCTTGGTGAAGGTAGGATACTGCTCAAGGTCAGGGTCATACCTGCCTGGGCTACATAATCAGAGAGCTCCTCAATGTCTCTTTTCATGTAGTCCAGGAGGAGTGCGTCTCAGGTCGTTTACACCAGCGTGGACAATGACTGAGTCATATTTGTACCTGCTGTTGAGAGACCTGAGTGCTTGCGTTATGTGGCGGATTCTAGCGCCCGACAGGCAGCTTACTGTGACCTTCTCCTTACTCAGTCTGGTGAGCGGGACATCAGTGTGTCTGACTATGGAGTCACCAATGACTAGTGTGTCTGGCATTGTGTTTGGCCTTAAGGGCTGTGACTGTTTGACACTCTGACTGTGAGGTCTATGTGTTGCGGTGTTGTGTTCTGAGGTGGTGGTTGTTTGGGTGTCTGCTTTGGTGGCCTCTGCTGTTTTGGTAGATTTTTGATCAGAGCCTCGAGTATGTCTTTGTGTGTTTATGTGTATGATTTGAGGTTGTAATGGTACTATGTGAGACTGGGTCTATAGTGTGTGTGGTAACCTTCTCCTCCTGACTGGTCTTGCCAGTCCTATGTTGAGAGAGCTCAGCCTCCAGTTTGGCCGTATAGTTGCATCTCTCGCATGTATTTGTGTTTTGTGGGAGGAGGAAAGGGTTGTCTGTGTACATGAGGCAATTGAAACATTGCCTCAATATTCCCAGGTTCACCAGCTGAGCAGGAGAGGACACTAGCAACTGATCCCTCGACATGCTAGAAGGGTAGACGAAAAACTTTAAAAAGATTCCGGGGACGTGGGTGACCGAGAAATGGGGGTTGCCTTTTGGGGTACTATCTATGACAAGAGTGCCGTATCAAGGTAATAAGTACTGTAGGAGCAAGTGCTAGGTTTAATAGATAGAGAATAGTCTACTTGGAGTCAAGTAGAGTTGATCTTTTAGTTATAGGATACGCTGATTTGATCAGTAGTATAGTTCGAGGAAGGTAGTTTTAAGGGAAAATTTGAAGAGTGGACTTTAGGTAGCCCGAATAGTTTAAACCTGCTTAACCGGCACTGCCCTAGTGTGCAACAGTGGCAGCTCCGCTCTAAATCGCTAATGCGCGTTAGCTGCTTTATACCAGGGGCTGGAAAAGCTAGAAACTGGCCCAAAACGACCAATAAACTACTAGTTACTGGCTGAAACCTCACAAAACTGGACAAAGGCAGCTCAATGCTTCCCACTCCCACTGGTAAGCAAGGTAGCTTCCTTCCCCAAATAAGGCAAGGAAACAGTACACAGGAACTACAACCAAAGCCCAGGAATCAGCAACTCTGAAACTGGACTAAACTAGTAAAGCAGGAAAGCAAGGTAGCTTCCTTCCCCAAATAAGGCAAGGAAACAGTACACAGGAACTACAACCAAAGCCCAGGAATCAGCAACTCTGAAACTGGACTAAACTAGTAAAGCAGGAAAAACAAGAGATATTTTTTTTCTTTTTTTTCACAAAACAGGCAGAAACAGGTACAGCAAACACTTATAAATGCTATGAATCAGCTACTACAGCTTACACAGAAGAATTTGCTACAAATACAGTCAAATAGTAACAAACAAGGATTCCAAGTGCAATATTAAGTTAAATGCAGTAAAAGCAGCTTCAATGTAACAGCAGTATTGAGCTTATAGATCTGAAGCTTGTCAAAAGGAACATTTAAGGTGACATACATCAGCAGATAGTATGGAGTGGAACTATGGGATGTGTACTGGGTGGGAAAGGCTTCATAATGGTACTGTCTCTCACACTGTGCCCCTCTACCCCATGTGTATGTGTGTGTATGTTTGAATTATTGTAATATGTTGGCCTTAGATATGTGTGTGTATCACACAAAACAAATGGAGATTTACCACATATCTGCCACATACAACTGGCTGTGGGTTTTCCTGTCCAATCTGTGTGTGTGTGAAGACCAAATACTTTACATTTTGGTGTGTGTGCATGAACATCTGCAGATAACAGATATCTATGGTGCACTGTGGTGTCAGACATGGGCTTTATTTCTCTAAGTGTAGGAACATGCCCAGTATGACCTTCTGTGTTGAGTGTGGGGATCCATTCTCTAAGTGTAGGAACATGCCCAGTATGACCTTCTGTATTGAATGTAGTGATCCATTCTCTATGTGTATGAGCATGCCCAGTATGACCTTCTATATTGCTTGTGGGAATCCATTTCAGGGAGAGTTGTACTCCAGTCCAGGTTGTGTGTGCTACAGCTACATCTAGCAAGCTATTTTTGCAGGATATCTGTAGATAGATTGCCAATATGGAGACACAATTGGTCCAAACATGGGGGGATACTGTGTGCAACTATGTCTCCTATTACTGTCTGTGTTGCTTGTGTAACATGTTCTGTTTTAGCATAGATTTTTGGACATATGCACTGTTTTACAGTGTAATGTATTGTGTCATCAACTACTGACAGATATCATTGTTTGCTCACAGTTGTTTACCAAGGAAATACAAGAGCAATGCAGCAAAGACAAATATTGTGAAGTGAAGACTAGACATTGTGGCAGAATCCTGCCGTTGTGGAGGGGTGGCTACAGACAATTGAGTGATGGGTCTGTTTAAATGGTCCAGCACCTTGGTGCTGTGCTGGCTGGGGATCTCCTTCTTGTGCATTTCTCAGCTTAACTGAATGGCCATATCCTGCTGTGGGTATACGTCTCAGCTGTACAGATTTGGCTAGGTTATTCAAAGGCAGGACTCACATATCTGGTGTATTTCTCCTTCACATTGTGGTTTACAAGCAGGTTTGTGGTTATACATTCATGGGTTTGCAGTCAGGGGGAAGTACGAGGAGACATTTGAGTTTCAGACTTCACGCACTCCATGGGGTAAGTATGAGCAGACATTAGAGTTTCAGGCTTCACACACTCCATGGGGAAGTATGAGCAGACATTTGAGTTTCAGACTTCACACATGGAAGTATGAGCAGACATTTGAGTTTCAGACTTCACACACTCCATGATATCCATGTTTTTATGCCCCCCCCCCTCTGTAATTCTATCCTCTTCCCAACAGTATGGGACCAATATCTCAGAAGTATTTCTATAGTCTGACCTTTATCACAGCAGTATTTATGTCTTGGTACACAGTTCTTGCACTAGGACATGGAGAGGCATGCTACTGGCATTTGTCAGCATGGCTTTGCATTTGTTTTCTGCTTAATGTGTTATGTTGTTAGTTAGGACCCTACGACATTCAGTATGATGACACTATGGGTGAAGCATGTGATGGCAGTATGGGTGAGCCATGGACATTTACCAGGGCCCTGTAGGCCATATGAGAGTGATGCAGGCCACTGCATTTTGTCACGCATACATTACCAGGCTGCAAGCCAGTGGATTCCCCTGGGGTGACATGGGCAAGTGGATGAGGTGTTCCTGGCAATCCTTCTAGTTCATAGTGATGCATCAGTCTGGATGTGTGCAGGGTACTGCTTATGGCTAAGGACACACCTGCATGGGACATCATTTCAGCATGCTGCATCCTGTGTGTATGCATAAAAGAAGTGTGCTGATTCTGTAATCATTCCCAACAGCAAGGATATGACTGATGAAATACCTGTGGCTGTTGTGGGGGGTGGTGGACTGAGTGCATGTGTGATATGGAAGCTTATGGCATCTGACTCACAGATATCTCTGGGACCGTCTCCTGCCTTGTATGTGGACATCAGCAGTGTGTCATTACTTTATAACTGTGGCTTACGTGGGCTGCCAGTGATTGGGCAGACAACCAGTATTCCATATTAGGCAGACAACTAGTGTGATGCTAACCTCTATATTTAATTCTAAAGGTGTGTGCAGTTCATAGTTACTTTCTAGGCACTGCGTAGAGTTCTTCCACCTGTGTACTGTTTCTGTGTATGGATCCCTGTTCATAGCCTGTCCAGCTTTCTGACAGTAACACATATCGACATCTGGACAGTGAGTGTGTACAACTAGTAACATAGCTGTAGCTGGGAAGCAGATTGATTGGCACTGTAGTTGTTGGAACATGGCCCTGTCAACCACAGTACTGTACCTAGGCCAATGAGACACAACATCCAGGCCTACATGCTGTCCACTTCCAGACAATATTAAACACTCACAAAAGATTGGCACACTGACACCTGCATATAGTGGACATACACCAATTATCATGTTGATTGGGACAGCTCAGGCAATCTGTGCTCCACTGATATTATGCCTGTTACTTACTTATACTGTAATGTTTATAATTTGTTCTGCAATGTACATGATCTGTTCTTTTCTAACACTGAAATGTTTAACTTAAATGTATACCACAGATTTGTACTTTCTGTATTATGTAAATGTATTTGTATTTTTCTGGAGCTTTTCTCCCCAGGACTCCATTGAAAACGGGTTCTTGTGGCCCAGTGGAATATCCTGGAAAACAAATGTCAAATAAATAAATAAATAAATAAATAAATAAATAAATAAATATTACTCTACAAACTTACATGTTACTGCCATTTATACATGGGGTGGGGGGCACTCTTGACAACTTTCCACATTTGCACTGACTGCACTGATATTTCAGTTATAACTCTGTTTGCTTCCATTTAGTATTGCATTGTGCCCTGTCTTGCAGAATGAAAGCATATCAGTGGAGTACACAAGTTAGATTGTAATGGCATACATTTCAATTTCAGACTTCTTACCCTTCAGAACTTACACAAGTTAGATTGTAATGGCATACATTTCAATTTCGGACTTCTTACTCTTCAGAACTATACTGCAACTGCCAGAGCTGTTGTAGTATGTCTGTGTAGATCTGTAGGGGGCTGTTCACCATTGGCAGCATTTGTGGAGCTTTGCCCGACCTTTATTTCAGGTCATCTACACCTGTCCTGTTGGGTAAGGCTGGGGAGTGGGTATGAGAATGCTCATTGTCATCCATGTGTGTGACTTGTGGACACCCACATAGTCGAGCCACCACATGTACTGCAGTGGGAGTTGTCATCTTGAGTACTACTGCCTAGTATGGGGACAACAGTATTTGTTATGGATTTCATGCTGTTCCATATAGCTGTCAGCTGTCTGCTGCTATCCCATTTGGCCAACCAATTCCCTTGCATGCTTGCACCCATAGCATCGCTATAACTATCAGAACATACTACTCCATTCAGTAGTTGATAGGAAGGGAGACTTACCTTGTGGCTGTGCAGTATTGAGGATGGTGCTGGAGGGCTGACTATGTTGGATGCACATAGTACACTCCCTATACATGGTAAAGCACAGGTAGTGTCATGTTTGGCATCCCTTTTATGTATGTGTGAGTCAGAGAGAGGTATCAGTCCCTGGGTCCCTACAGTGTCAGTATGTGTGCTATGTGTTGCTTCTTTGCCAAGGCATAGGCATACTGGGCACCCCTGTCTGCCTCTAGGGGCAGGCACAGGAAGTTCCTCCTCCAAGTCCCTCTGTGCCTGTGGTGACCTTGGCAATGGTGGGGGGCTGTGTGGCCCCTCCCTGTGTTGTTCCTGCTGCAGCTGTTTCCACAGGATCATACTGTGTAGCATGGCACATACTATGAATATTTGTCCACATGTAGCTGTAGAGTACTGCAAGGCTCCACCAGATATGTCAAGGCAGTGGAACCATGACTTGAGCATCCCAAACACATACTCTATAATGATCCTGGTTTGTGTGTGTGCCTCATTATGGCATTCTTGTTCGAGGGTGTGTGCATTTCTGATAGGTGTCATTAGCCATAGCTCCAGTGTGTAGCCACCATCCCCCACTAGATGGCCAATTGGGTTGTCCTCTCGGCAAACCCCTGATACAGCTGTGAGGAATTCCAGATGTGGGAGTCATGATAGCTTCCAGGGCTGCCAGCACACACTTGCATGATAATGCCCTGGGCATCATACACAACCTGGCAGTTGATGGAGGGCAAGCACTTGCAGTTGATGTAGACCCTACCCAGCTGACCGGGTGGGGCTTTGATGTGGATGTGCGTACACTTTATGACACCTAGTACTTGTGGGTATTCAGCTACATGGTGGAAGAGACACATATTGCTGGTCAATTCCTCACAGGTGATAGGGAAGTAGATGTGTTCATGGACATGTGGTGGCATGGCATCCAGGAACTGATGGAGTACCCTGGATGCAGATGCCTGTGACACCCCCATGATATTCCCAGTAGGTGTTTGGAAAGTACCTGTAGCTAGTATTCTTAAGGCTACACATACCTTAGTATACACTGGGATGGGTTACCCTCTGTTTGTTTTGGATGTGAAGCGATGCCGGCACAGCTCCACAATTTTCTGTGTATATGTGCCTGTCCACCGTGTAACACTCTACAATCTCCAGATTGTGTAGCCCCTGATAGGTTACCCTGGGTCTGAACACTCTCCTCCTACTCCTGGGTCTGCGCGGTTGGCAGCATTATCCTCCTCACCACCATCAGCCTCCAGCACATGGTGATGTATCCGAGCAATGGCAGCCCCTAACATTTTGTCAGTTTAAATTCCCAGGTTTACTCCAAAGGTGCAGATTTTGTGGGGAAACGCAGACTGAGGAGTGTTTTCATACTTTCTAGTGCTGAGGTGCTACTGCTGCCTGTCAGATTGGCTGTTTCTGATTCATTCCAGATGCCAGCTTACTTGCTCATGGCTTGGGTTTAGCTACTGAGTGTGTTAGAAACATTACTGGTGATTTGTGGATGATTGCTTTATTCTGCTGTTGCCCTTTTTTGTAATTAATTTTTACTTGCATCTCTTCCCATTTACAGCTCTGCAGCCACCTGCCAGCTGTATTATATTTGCAGGGCCCATTCTGAGTTACAAGACTCCCACAGTAGTGATTTCTACATCAGTTCACCTTTATTTTGTGCTGTTGCCCTTTAATTCTATTTTACATGTCCTCCCATCTTCAGCTCTGAAGCCACCTGTCAGCTGTATTATTTGAGTGCTTTCATTGGCCAATGGCTGTCAGCTGTATTATTCGAGTGCTTTCATTGGCCAGTTGTGGGTTCCAGACTCCCATATTATTGGTTTGTACAGCATTTCTCTTGTTCTGATACTTCCTTTGCCTTTTCCTTCTGTCCTTCCTCTTCCAGCCTGTTGGTTTTGTAAACAGCAAGACATGCCCCTCCCCTGCATGTGGACACTCTCTTCAGTTCATGGAGTATGAGTACACAGCCTCAGACACACCCACTCTACTAGCTGTGCCTAGCTAAGCATACACCAGCCAACAGGGCTCCAATGTGCTTCCAGCAAGCATGACACGCCCCCTTTTCTTGTTCCTTGCTCCTCCTGCCTACATTATGGCGTTGGAGCACCTACACGGTTAGGTGCAGTCTGACACTTAGAAATTTTCCTGGCCAACTTGTGATTCAGTATAAGTCCCCTCATTAGCATACCCCATTGCCTTAAGCCCTAGTTATTGCACTATTCCCAAGCCTTCCCTTTAGCAACTACTGTTCCCTGCCTATGTTTATTTTCTGCATGCCATTGACATTAGTCTTCTAGTAGTCTTCTTTTGGCTTTTCCCGGTTAGGGGTTGCCACAGCAGAACTCCGGTCCACTAATGATTGGTAGTTGATTTTTACGTGCCGAGTTACCAGCCCTGAAGCACAACCTTCAATGAAAGTACACCCATTCAGGCATATCTCCACCCAGAAGACGCTCTAGCTGAGAATCGAACCGGACAGCATCTTACAGTGAGGCAACAATGCTACCGCAACACCACCACTGCGGGTATTGACATTATACTAGCAAAATGCAGAAAGTAGTTCTAATGCAGTTTTCCCCCATTTCTACATGTACTCCCCCTCCCACTAGCATAGCACATCCCCTGCCCTCAATGGCCAAGTTCAGCCAACATACAATAATTTTATTATTTTATTAATTTTGAGTAGTTTTGCATGACAATGGCCATATATTTGGCCATTGGCATGCAAAACCTAATTAATACATACTTTCTGAAGTGCTGACATGGCTCCATTGTGTAGAGTGCAGAAATGTATTTGGTTAGTAACCGAATACATTTCTGCAAGCTACACTGTTCCAACATGGAACATGCTGCTTTGCTGGATCACTAATCAGGCTCATTTGCATTGTTTTCATCAGAAAATGAGCTCATTAGCATCCCACATGGCTTTCTGTGCAGGAGCAGTGTAGAGCTGCTTGTGCATGTGAATACGGCACGTAGGTGGATCACAAAGCAGCCATTTTCTGTGCAGGAGCAGTTGTAATGTTCCTGAGCAGAAATCTAAAGTACATGAATCCCAGAGAATGTATTGGTATACGTGTTAACAGATTCACATCCCTTCCCCAATCAGTGTGACATTCAAGCTAGTCCTGCCCTACTTAGTAGCTGTCATAATAATATAACCCTTATGTACTTTAAGTAAAATTAATAATGATGTGGTACCTCTTATTAACCAGATTATTAAGTCTGTGATTTTATCCAAGACAATATACTACGTGGTTGGAAATCTGTAAAACTTAGACCATTTGGCAATCTAACAATACATATACATATATATATATATATATATATATATATATATATATATATATATATATTGCATGCAAAAAAATCCATTGTGTAAACCATATTTTATTTCCATAACCTATTGGTAACAAAGATTGCTTTCATCCTTCTAGACTTCTTCAGCTCTGTGTACAAGAACCCTAAAAAGCTATCTACAAATAATATTATTGTATAATTAGATAGTATTGTTATTAAACATAATTTCAAATAAAGTGAAAAAAAGAAGAAAAAAGAAAAAAAATGTGATAGAAACAAAATATATACTTCTATTACAAATTATTTACCATGGTATTTTAAACCAACTGGAAGAATAAAATAAAATTAATCATGTAAACAATGTAGCAATTTTCTAAGTTCCAGTACATTTTTAAGTGAACAGTAGTAGCGTAGTTGAGGCTTCCTGAAAGAGTTCAGCTTTAATTGCCACAAGTTCATATTTTTCCAGCATATTCAGGATATTTCCTTCAAGATCACCCATGTCTATATGATCCTGTGTCTGGAACCTAGAACCTGTGTGTCTTTTAAGCAGAGCAAGGCATTTGGCTAGTGCATTATTTTTACATCTGGAGCAGATTTCTGCCAGATGACATGAAATCCTATGCTTAAGTTTATTTACAGTCTTGCCCACATAAAATGCATCAATTTCATTGCACCATGCCCTGCAAATTGCTTCACCCCTTGCATTGGTCTTAATGATTTTATTTAAATAAGGGCAATAAAACTATCACCTTGCTGTATAAATGTACAAAATGTACAATTAGCTTCACATCTTTTAGTGTTTCTCTCATATAGCATAGGTTTAAATTCAACAAAACTTCTAATGTTCCTGGCCTTCCTGTAAACAAAGGATGTGGTTTTACCTAATATGTTAATCATTTAAAGGTTTCCTGTGACAAGCCAGTCTTCTTTAATAACATTTTTGATACTGTGATAACCCTGAAGTGTATGTATGGATGCAACTATGTTTGCATTTGTTATTCTCTGTGGAATTTCTTAACATTCTGTCACTGGGGAGGTTGAATGAAGGTGCTTCAGTTTGTTTCAGTTCTATAATGGGTTCCAGGATGTTTTTTAACATCTGACTTTCATAGCCTCTCACTAGAAAATCATTCTCTAAGTTGTTCAGGTTTCTCAGAAATGGTTCCATCTCTGTGGTAATTCGAGCTAATCTATAGCCTTGGGATTTCATTGCATTATACTTGGTTTTTGTAGGATGTAGACTTTTACTGTGGAGTAATAAGTTAACCCTCGTTGGTTTCTGAATAGATCAGTGGTGATTCTGTTATTGTTGGTGTCCTTGGAAATCTGCATATCTAAGAAAGTGGTTGAAGTACAGCTATGGGAAGAGGTAAATTTCAAGAAAGGGGGTTGTTTGATTGAGGTAAGTTTTAAAATCTCCAAGCTGCAAGGTGTCACCTTCCCACACAATAAATATATCATAGATCAAATGCAAATAGCATGTGATATGCTGCATGTAGTCTGTGCTGTTTAACACAAAGTCTTCCTCCCACTTGCCCAGGGCTATGTTAGCTATGCTGGGAGCCATGGCAACCCCCATTGCTATACCAGTTTTTTGTTTGCAGTGTTTGCCATTGAAGGTAAAGAAATTAAAGTCCACTACAATATTGAGGTTGCTTAACTTTTGCAACTGTGCCTATGTACCTTGATTATGTTTCTTAAAAGATTCCATAGCTGCTGTTACTGAGTAATTGTGAGGGAGCACTGTGTACAAGGATTCCACATTAATAGTTAATAAAATACTGTCAGCTTCCACTGTAAAGTTTTTTTTTTTTTTTATTTTAATCAAAAAATCCATTGAATCTCTTATATATGATTTTTTTCTTTTCTGCTAAACATTTCAGCAAGTAATCAAGGTAAATGGCTGAGGCTTCATTAAGGGAACCTCCACTTGCTGCCACCAGTCTATAAGGTGGGTCTTCTTTGTTCTTGTAAGGCCTTAGAAACAAGCCAAACCTAAGTGTGGGGAGAGGCAGATGTTGAAAGTTATAGACAGACATTATGATGAGGGGTCAGGTTAGTAATGATATAACATATTTGTTACTATAGATCATATGGGTGAGGTTCCTGGGCATAGCCAAGAGTTAGTGAGAGGTTAGTAACAATATAACGTATTTGTTAATATAGATCATACAAGTGATGTGCCAGGGCACAGCCATGAGTTAGTGAGAGGTTAGTAACATTGTAATGCATTTGTTACTATAGATCATACAGGTGAGGTGCCTGGGAATTGCCATGAGTAATTGAGAGGTTAGTAACAGTGTAACATATTGGTTAATATAAATCATACAGGTGAGGTGCCTGGGCATAGCCATGAGTTAGTAACAATGTAATGTATTTATTAATATAGATCATACAGGTGAGGTAAATGGGTATAGCCAATTGTTAGTGAGAAGTTAGTAACAATGTAACGTATTTGTTACCATAGATCATACAGGTGAGGTGCAGGGGCATAGCCATGAGTTAGTGAGAGGTTAGTAACAATGTAATGTATTTGTTAATATAGATCATACAGGTGAGGTGCCTGGGCATAGCCATGAGTTAGTGAGAGGTTAGTAACAATGTAACATGTTTGTTAATATAGATCATACAGGTGAGGTATGTAGGTATAGCCAAGAGTTAGTGAGAGGTTAGTAACAATGTAACATATTTGTTACTATAGATCATACAGGTGAGGTGCCTGGGCATAGCCATGAGTTAGTGAGAGGTCAGTAACAATGTAGCATATTTGTTACCATAGATCATACATGTGAGGTGCAGGGGCATAGCAATGAGTTAGTGAGAGGTCAGTAACAATGTAATGTATTTGTTACTATAGATCATACAGGTGAGGTGCCTGGGCATAGCCATGAGTTGGTGAGAGATTAGTAACAATGTAACATATTTGTTACTATAGATTATACAGGTAGGTGCCTGGGCATAGCCACAAGTTAGTGAGAGGTTAGTAACAATGTAACATATTTGATAATATAGATCATACAGGTGAGGTACCTGGGCATAGCCATGAGTTAGTGAGAGGTTAGTAACAATGTGATGCATTTGTTACTATAGATCATACAGGTGAGGTGCATGGGTATAGCTATGAGTTAGTGGGAGATTAGTAACAATGTAATGCATTTACATTACCTATCCATGAGTTAGTGAGAGGTTAGTAACAATGTAATGTATTTGTTAATATAGATCATAGAGGTAAGGTACCTCACATAGCCATAAGTTAATGAGAGGTTAATAACAATGTAATGTATTTGTTAATATAGATCATACACGTGAGGTGTAGGGGTATAGCCATAAGTTAGTGAGAGGATAGTTACAATGTAAGGTATTTGTAAATATAGATCATACATGTGAGGTACCTCACGTAGCCATGAGTTATTGAGAGGTTAGTAACAATGTAACATATTTGTTAATATAGATCATACAGGTGAGGTGCCGGGGCATAACCATGAGTTAGTGAGAGATTAGTAACAATGTAATGCATTTGTTACTATAGATCATACAGGTGAGGTATGTAGGTATAGCTAAGAGTTAGTGAGAGGTTAGTAACAATGTAACACATTTGTTACAATAGATCATACAGGTGAGTTGCAGGGGCATAGCCATGAGTTAGTGAGAGGTTAGTAACAATGTAATGAATTTGTTATTACAGATCATAGAGGTGAGGTACGCAGGTATAGCCAATAGTTAGTGAGAAGTTAGTAACAATGTAACGTATTTGTTCCTATAGATCATATAGGTGAGGTGCAGGGGCATAGCCATGAGTTAGTGAGAGGTTGGTAACAATGTAATGCATTTGTTACTATAGATCATGCAGGTGAGGTACATGGGTAAAGCCATGAGTTAGTGAGAGGTTAGTAACAATGTAACGTATTTGTTTATACAGATCATACAGGTCAGGTGTATGGGTATAGCCATGAGTTAGTGAGAGGTTAGTAACAATATAAGGTATTTGTTAATATAGATCATACAGGTGAGGTACCTCACCTAGCCATGAGTTAGTGAGAGGTTAGTAACAATGTAAGGCATTTGTTACTATAGATCTTACAGGTGAGGTGGTTGGGTATAGCCATGAGTTAGTGAGAGATTAGTAACAATGTAAAGCATTTCTTACTATAGATCATACAGTTGAGGTACCTCACCTATCCATGAGTTAGTGAGAGGTTAGTAACAATGTGATGTATTTGTTATTACAGATCATAGAGGTGAGGTATGCAGGTATAGCCAATAGTTAGTGAGAAGTTAGTAACAATGTAACGTATTTGTTCCTATAGATCATATAGGTGAGGTGTTTGGGTATAGCTATGAGTTAGTGAGAGGTTAGTAACAATCTACGGTATTTGTTAATATAGATCATAAAGGTGAGGTACCTTGCCTAGCCATGAGGCACTCTGCTTGACTGGGAGTCTCTGGGTCAGGAACCTATCCCTCCAGCATGTTTTGTTTATTGTGATGACAAGGTTTAGATCCCTGGAGCTTGTGGCTCTGAGGGATTGGGATTTCTTTAAGTGTAGCATGTCCAACAGCTCTGGGTTTGACATGGCCTTGTATGTTAAGCAGAGATCGTCTCTGAGTAGACGATATGTGACAGAGTATAGCTGGAGTTTTTCAAGGTGGTCAGCGTAGGGCATCTGCTTTAGGCCTGTGATTCTTTTAGTGAGGTATTTCTGCGGCCTTTACAGTTGTTGCAGATGTCTTGAGAGGTACATACCAAACAGGGCATTGTATTCTATAATGGGTCTAATGAGGGATGAGTACAGTGGGACAATGACCTCCTTTTTTCTGGATGAAAAGCCCTTAGTGATGAGGTGTGCCACATAGAAGGATTTCCTGACTGTTGTGGTGATGTGGTTTTCGAAGGTGAGATCACTGTCCACCTGTGTCCCTAAGTCTCTTATCACACTTTCGGTGTTTAGTGTACTGCCACCTATATGGTAATTCACGGATACATGTTTTTTTTCCCAAAGGGGATAACTATACATTTCTTGGCATTGAGCTTGAGCCCATGGCTCTGCCACCAAGCATCTGTTTCTGTAAGGCCCTTTTGTAGAGCATCCACATCATTTGGGGATTCAATAATGGCTCCCAGTTTGCAGTCATTTGCAAACTTTTTTAGCCAGAGTCCCTTAGTGTTGGCCTGTACTTCAGAGAAGTAGATGCCAAACAAGAGCGGTCCCAGGACTGAACCCTGAGGTACTCCACTTGTCACTTGTCTAGAGTTGGATTTGGAGTCAGCTACTTTTACAGTGTGGGTTCTATCAGTAAGCCAGTTAGCAACCCATTGGGTGACGGACGGAGGCATTAGCCCAGCTTAGTAAGTTTATCTATGATTCCAGAGTGGGGGATGGTGTCAAAGGCATTGGCAAGGTCTAGAGGCTGTGTGGACCACCTTATCCTTGTCCATGGCTCTGGAGACTGATTCGAAGAAGTCAATCAGGTTCAGGAGACAAGATCGGCCCTTCACGAACCTAAACTGGGTGGGGTCTAGTGTTGGAAGGTTGCCAATGTCTTTGTTTATAAGTTCCATGATAATACGCTGCATGGCCTTGCAGATAAGGCTTGTCTGACTGATGGGATGGTAGTATCCCCCCTTGTGGAGAGGGATAACTGTAGCTCGGTGCCACTCAATGGGCACAAAACCTGAGGTGAGGCTATGATTAAACATGACACTTAGGTGAGGTGCCAGTTCATATTGTAGTTCATGTAGTACACAGCCCAGGATGTCATCTGGTCCCATGGATGCTGTATTCTTAGCTTTGGTGAGTGTGTTTTTTACCAGTGTGGCCATTGTTACTGGAATTTGGCAATCTTCCAGTATTGAGATGGGCCATTTAGGGGGTGAGAGGTAGGTGAAGTTGGCACTGAATCGATCTGCCAGGATACTGGCACTATCCTTGGATCAGTATATTTAATGCCATTCTGTTTTAGCTCAGAGTAGATATGAGCATTGCATTTAGATTCTTGACACAGTTATAGAACGCCTTGTGGTTGTCTTTGGAATCTTTGGCAATTTCATTTTCGTAGCATATTTGTTACTATAGATTATACAGGTGAGGTGCCTGGGCATAGCCATGAGTTAGTGAGAGGTCAGTAACAATGTAACGTATTTGTTACCATAGATCATACAGGTGAGGTGCAGGGGCATAGCCATGAGTTATGTGAGAGGTCAGTAACAATGTAACGTATTTGTTACTATAGATCATACAGATGAGGTGCCTGGCTATAGCCATGAGTTAGTGAGATGTTAGTAACAATGTAACGTATTTGTTACTATAGATCATACAGATGAGGTGCCTGGCTATAGCCATGAGTTAGTGAGAGGTTCGTAACAATGTAATGGATTTTTTACTATAGATCATACAGATGAGGTACACAGATAAAGCCATGAGTTAGTGAGAGGTTAGTAACAATGTAATGCATTTGTTATTGTAGATCATACAGGTGAGGGGTATAGGTATAGCCATGAGTTAGTGAGAGATTAGTAACAATGTAATGCATTTGCTACTATAGATCATACAGGTGAGGTACCTCACCTAGCCATGAGTTAGTGAGAGGTTAGTAACAATGTAATGCATTTGTTACTATAGATCATACAGGTGAGGTATCTCACCTATCCATGAGTTAGTGAGAGGTTAGTAACAATGTAACGTATTTGTTAATATAGATCATACAGGTGAGGTACCTCACCTAGCCATAAGTTTGTGAGAGGTTAATAACAATGTAATGTATTTGTTAATATAGATCATACAGGTAAGGTGTAGAGGTATAGCCATAAGTTAGAGAGAGGTTAGTTATAATGTAACGTATTTGTAAATATAGATCATACATGTGAGGTACCTCGCCTAGCCATGAGTTAGTGAGAGGTTACTAACAATGTAACATATTTGTTAATACAGATCATACAGGTGAGGTGCCTGGGCTTAGCCATGAGATAGTGAGAGGTTAGTAACAATGTAACATATTTGTTAAAATAGATCATACAGGTGAGGTACGTAGGTATAGCCAAGAGCTAGTGAGAGGTTAGTAACAATGTAACGCATTTGTTACTAAAGATCATACAAGTGAGGTGTAGCAGCATAGCCATGAGTTAGTGAGAGGTTAGTAACAGTGTAATGTATTTGTTAATATAGATCATACAGGTGAGGTTCGCAGGTAAAGCCAATATTTAGTGAGAGGTTAGAAACAATGTAACGTATTTGTTCCTATAAATCATACAGGTGATGTGCAGGGGCATAGCCATGAGTTAGTGAGAGGTTAGTAACAATGCAATGCTTTTGTTTCTATACATCATACAGGTGAGGTGCCTGTGCATAGCCATGAGATAGTGAGAGGTTAGTAACAATGTAATGCATTTGTTACTATAGATCATACAGGTGAGGTGCCTGGGCATAGCCATGAGTTAGTGAGAAGTTAGTAACAATGTAATGCATTTGTTACTATAGATCATACAGGTGAGTTACACGGGTAAAGCCATGAGTTAGTGAGAGGTTAGTAACAATGTAACGTATTTGTTAATACAGATCATACAGGTGAGGTGTATGGGTATAGCCATGAGTTAGTGAGAGGTTAGTAACAATGTAAGGTATTTGTTAATATTGATCATACAGGTGCGGTACCTCACCTACCAATGAGTTAGTGAGAGGTTAGTAACAATGTAATGTATTTGTTGCAATAGATCATACAGGTGAGATGTCTGCGCATAGCCATGAGTTAGTAAGAGGTTAGTAACAATGTAACATTTGTTAATATAGATCATACAGGTGAGGTGCTTGGGTATAGCCATGAGTTAGTGAGAAGTTAGTAACAATGTAACGTATTTGTTAATATAGATCATACACGTGAGGTACCTGGGCATATCCATGAGTTAATGAGTGGTTAGTAACAATGTGATGCATTTGTTACTGTAGATCATACAGGTTAGTTGTATGGGTATAGCCATGAGTTAGTGAGAGGTTAGTAACAATGTAATGCATTTGTTACTATAGATCATACAGGTGAGGTATCTGACCTATCAATGCGTTAGTGAGAGGTTAGTAACAATGTAATGCATTTGTTACTATAGATCATACAGGTGAGGTACACGGGTAAAGCCATGAGTTAGTAAGAGGTTAGTAACAATGTAACATTTGTTAATATAGATCATACAGGTGAGGTGCTTGGGTATAGCCATGAGTTAGTGAGAAGTTAGTAACAATGTAACGTATTTGTTAATATAGATCATACACGTGAGGTACCTGGGCATATCCATGAGTTAATGAGAGGTTAGTAACAATGTGATGCATTTGTTACTGTAGATCATACAGGTAAGTTGTATGGGTATAGCCATGAGTTAGTGAGAGGTTAGTAACAATGTAATGCATTTGTTACTATAGATCATACAGGTGAGGTATCTCACCTATCAATGAGTTAGTGAGAGGTTAGTAACAATGTAATGCATTTGTTACTATAGATCATACAGGTGAGGTATCTCACCTATCAATGAGTTAGTGAGAGGTTAGTAACAATGTAATGCATTTGTTACTATAGATCATACAGGTGATGTACAAGGGTAAAGCCATGAGTTAGTAAGAGGTTAGTAACAATGTAACATTTGTTAATATAGATCATAAAGGTGAGATGCTTGGGTATAGCCATGAGTTAGTGAGATGTTAGTAACAATGTAACATATTTGTTAATATAGATCATACAGGTGAGGTACCTGGGCATATCCATAAGTTAGTGAGATGTTAGTAACAATGTGATGCATTTAAAAAAACAAAAAGCAAAAATCCACACCAAACAGGAACCCCAGTAACACCAACGAATAAGTATCCAAAAACACTGACTGAGGTATGGCTCCAGTTCAAAGAAAAAGCAATGAAAAATTCTTCAGTAACAGTACTGGTTTATTACAAAGAGACACAAGCGCTTTCAGCAATGCTTCATCAGGTGTACTCAATCAGATAATAACCACACCTTATATAGTAAAACCTATTTACATCACATAGCATGCAGTATGGTATTTAAAAAGACACTTTTTAAATTCAGTCATGTCAGTAGAACAGGTAACAATCAGTTTTAAATTTCAGGTTCTTTCCATAACATCTGAGAATATCAGAGGGGGTGATGTTAGATTAAGAACTGAGGGGATAGAGGCTAGATGGATTGTTATGCTAAGGGCCAATTTTGGACATGGATTAAATGAAAGTCTACCCATCAGACCAGTTCTTTTAAAAAGGGGTCCGAAGAGATGAGGTGTTTTCATTATTATTTTTTATTATTTTTTATTTTAATGTATTTTACAATATTTTTGTGAACATACATATGTATTTATATTTTATATTACATACTTTATGTATATTGATATGCTTTTAATAAGTGTTTTTATATGTGTGTCTTTTTAAATACCATACTGCATGCTATGTGATGTAAATAGGTTTTACTATATAAGGTGTGGTTATTATCTGATTGAGTACACCTGATGAAGCATTGCTGAAAGCGCTTGTGTCTCTTTGTAATAAACCAGTACTGTTACTGAAGAATTTTTCATTGCTTTTTCTTTCAACTGGAGCCATACCTCAGTCAGTGTTTTTGAATGTGATGCATTTGTTACTATAGATCATACAGGTAAAGTGTATGAGTATAGCCATGAGTTAGTGAGAGGTTAGTAACAATGTGATGTATTTATTAATATAGATCATACAGGTAAGGTGTAGGGGTATAGCCGTAAGTTAGTGAGAGGTTAGTTACAATGTAAGTTATTTGTAAATATAGATTATACAAGTGAGGTACCTTGCCAAGCCATGAGTTAGTGAGAGGTTAGTAACAATGTATCGTATTTGTTAATATAGATCATACAGGTGAGGTGCCTGGGAATAACCATGAGTTAGTGAGAGATTAGTAACAATGTAATGCATTTGTTGCTATAGATCTTCGAGGTGAGGTACGCAGGTATAGCCGTGAGTTAGTGTGAGATTAGTAACAATGCAACATATTTGTTAATATAGATCATACAGGTGAGGTAAGTAGGTATAGCCAAGATCATGTGAGAGGTTAGTAACAATGTAATGCATTTTTACTAAAGATCATACAGGTGAGTTGTAGGGGCATAGCCATGAGTTTGTGAGAGGTTAATAACAATGTAATGCATTTGTTACTATAGATCATACAGGTGAGGTAACAGGTATAGCCATGAGTTCGTGAGAGGTTAGTAACAGTGTAACGTATTTGTTAATATAGATCATACAGGTGAGGTACACAGGAATAGCCAATAGTTAGTGAGAGGTCAGTAACAATGCAATGCATTTGTTAATATAGATCATACAGGTGAGGTGCGTGGGTATAGCCATGCGTTAGTGAGAAGTTAATAACCATGTAACGTATTTGTTACTATAGATCATACAGGTGAGGTGTATGGGTATAGCCATGAGATAGTGACAGGTTAATAACAATGTAACATATTTGTTACTATAGCTCATACAAGTGAGGTGCCTGGGTATAGCCATGCATTAGTGAGAGGTCAGTAACAATGTAATGTATTTGCTACTATAGACCATTCAGGTGAGATGCCTGGGCATAGCCATGAGATAGTGAGAGGGTCGTTAAATTGTAAAATATTTGTTACTATAGATCATACAGCTGAGGTGCCTAGGTATAGCCATGAGTTAGTGAGAGGTTAGTAACAATGTAATGCATTTGTTACTATAGATCATACAGGTGAGGTACACGGGTATAGCCATGAGTTATTGAGAGGTTATTAACAATGTAACATATTTGTTAATACAGATCATACCGGTGAGGTGTATGGGTATAGCCATGAGTTAGTGAGAGGTTAGTAACAATGTAAGGAATTTGTTACTATAGATCATACAGGTGAGGTGCCTGGGCATAGCCATGAGTTAGTAAGAGGTTAGTAACAATGTAACTTATTTGTTAATATAGATCATACAGGTGAGGTGCTTGGGTATAGCCATGAGTTAGTGAGAAATTAGTAACAATGTAACATATTTGTTAATATAGATCATACAGGTGAGGTACCTGGGCATAGCGATGAGTTAGTGAGAGGTTAGTAACAATGTAAAGCATTTGTTAATATAGATCATACAGGTGAGGTGCTTGGGTATAGCCATGAGTTAGTGAGAGATTAGTAGCAATGCTATGCATTTGTTACTATAGATCATACAGGTGAGGTGTATAGGTATATCCATAATTTAGTCAGAGGTTAGTAATAATGTAAGGTATTTGTTACTATAGATTATAAAGGTGAGGTGCCTGGGCATAGCCATGAGTTAGAGAGAGGTTAGTAAGAATGTAACATATTTGTTAATATAGATCATACAGGTGAGGTGCATGGGCATAGCCATGAATTAGTGAGAGGTTAGTAACAATGTAACATATTGGTTAATATAGATCATACAGGTGAGGTGCCTGGGCATAGCCATGAGTTAGTACAATGTAATGCATTTATTAATATAGATCATACAGGTGAGGTACGTGGGTATAGCCAAGAGTTAGTGAGAGGTTGGTAACAATGTAATGTATTTGTTACCATAGATCATACAGGTGAGGTGCCTGGGCATAGCCATGAGTTAGTGAGAGGTTAGTAACAATGTAATGTATTTGTTACTATAGATTATACAGGTGAGGTTCCTGGGCATAGCCATGAGTCAGTGAGAAATTGGTAACAATGTAAAATATTTGTTAATATAGATCATACAGTTGAGGTACCTGGGCAAAGCCATGAGTTAGTGAGAGGTTAGTAATAATGTAATGCATTTGTTACTGTAGATCATACAGGTGAGGTGTATAGGTATAGCCATGAGTTAGTGAGAGATGAGTAACAATGCTATGCATTTGTTACTATATATCATACAGGTGAGGTGTATCGGTATAGCCATAAGTTAGTGAGAGGTTAGTTACAATGTAAGGTATTTGTTAATATAGATCATACAGGTGAGGTACCTCACCTAGCCATGAGTTAGTGAGAGGTTAGTAACAATGTGATGTATTTGTTAATATAAATCATACAGGTGAGGTACCTTACCTAGCCATGATCTAGTGAGAGGTTAGTAACAATGTAATGTATTTGTTACTATAGATTATAAAGGTGAGGTGCCTGGGCATAGCCATGAGTTAGAGAGAGGTTAGTAACAATGTAATGCATTTGTTACTATAGATCATACAGGTGAGGTGTATGGGTATAGCCATGATTTAGTGAGAGGTTAGTAATAATGTAAGGTATTTGTTAATATAGATTATACAGATGAGGTGCCTGGACATAGCCATGAGTTAGTGAGAGGTTGGTAAGAATGTAACATATTTGTTAATATAGATCATATGGGTGAGGTACTTGGGTATAGCCAAGAGTTAGTGAAAGGTTAGTAATAATGTAATGTATTTGTTACCATAGATCACACAGGTGAGACAGGTGAGGTGCCAGGGCATAGCCATGAGATAATGAGAGGTGAGTAACAATGTCATGTATTTGTTACTATAGATCATACAGGTGAGGTGCCTGAGCATAGCCATGAGTTAGTGAGAGGTTAGTAACAATGTAATGCATTTGTTACTATAGATCATACAGGTGATGTGTATGGGTATAGCCATGATTTAGTGAGAGGTTAGTAATAATGTAAGGTATTTGTTAATATAGATTATACAGGTGAGGTGCCTGAGCATAGCCATGAGTTAGTGAGAGGTTAGTAACAATGTAACATATTTGTTAATATAGATCATACAGGTGAGGTACGTAGGTATAGCCAAGAGTTAGTGAGAGGTTAGTAACAATGTAATGTATTTGTTACCATAGATCATACAGGTGAGGTGCCAGGGCATAGCCATGAGTTAGTGAGAGGTGAGTAACAATGTAATGTATTTGTTACTATAGATCATACAGGTGAGGTGCCTGGGCATAGCCATGAGTTAGTGAGAGGTTAGTAACAATGTAATGCATTTGTTACTATAGATCATACAGGTGAGTTGCAGGGGCATAGCCATGAGTTAGTGAGAGGTTAGTTACAATGTAATGCATTTGTTACTATAGATCATAGAGGTGAGGTACGCAGGTATAGCCATGAGTTAGTGAGAGGTTAGTAACATTATAACGCACTTGTTAATATAGATGATACAGGTGAGGTATGTGGGTATAGCCAATAGTTAGTGAGAGGTTAGTAACAATGTAACGTATTTGTTCCTATAGATCATACAGGTGAGGTGCAGGGGCATAGCTATAAGTTAGTGAGAGGTAAGTAACAATGTAATGTCTTTATTACTCTAGATCATACAGGTGACGTGTCTCGGCATAGCCATGAGTTAGTGAGAGGTTAGTAACAATGTAATGCATTTGTTACTATAGATCTTCTAGGTGAGGTACGCAGGTATAGCCATGAGTTAGTGAGAGGTTAATAACAATGTAATGTATTTGTTACCATAGATCATACAGGTGAGGTGCAGGGGTATAGCCATGAGTTAGTGAGAGGTCAGTAACAATGTAATGTATTTGTTACTATAGATCATACAGGTGAGGTGCCTGGGCATAGGCATGAGTTAGTGAGAGGTTAGTAACAATGTAACGTATTTGTTAGTATAGATCATACAGGTGAGGTGCCTGGGCATAGCCATGAGTTAGTGAGAGGTTAGTAACAATGTAACATATCTGATAATATAGATCATACATGTGAGGTATGTAGGTATAGCCAAGAGATAGTGAGAGGTTAGTAACAATGTAACACATTTGTTACTAAAAATCATACAGATGAGTTGAAGGGGCATAGCCATGAGTTTGTGAGAGGTTAGTAACAATGTAATGCATTTTTTACTATAGATCATATAGCTGAAGTCACAGGTATAGCCATGAGTTCATGAGAGATTAGTAACAGTGTAACATATTTGTTAATATAGATCATGCAGGTGAGGTACACATTTATAGCCAATACTTAGTGAGAGGTCAGTAACAATGTAACTTATTTGTTCCTATAGATCATACAGGTGAGGTGCAGGGGCATAGCCATTAGTTAATGAGAGGTCAGTAACAATGTAACGTATTTGTTACTGTAGATCATACAGATGAGGGGCCTGGGCATAGCCATGAGTTAGTAACTACGTAATGCATTTGTTACTATAGATCATACAGGTGAGGTACATGGGTATAGCCATGAGGTAGTGAGAGGTTATTAACAATGTAACGTATTTGTTAATACAGATCATACCGGTGAGGTGTATGGGTATAGCCATGAGTTAGTGAGAGGTTAGTAACAATGTAAGGTATTTGTTAATAGAGATCATACAGGTGAGGTACCTCACCTAACCATGTGTTAGTGAGAGGTTAGTAACAATGTAATGTATTTGTTACTATAGATCATACAGGTGAGGTGTCTGGGCATAGCCATGAGTTAGTAACAGGTTAGTAACAATGTAACATATTTGTTAATATAGATCATACAGGTGAGGTGCTTGGGTATAGCCATGAGTTAGTGAGAAATTAGTAACAATGTAACATATTTGTTAATATAGATCATACAGGTGAGGTACCTGGGCATAGCCATGAGTTAGTGAGATGTTAGTAACAATGTAAAGCATTTGTTAATATAGATCATACAGGTGAGGTGCTTGGGTATAGCCATAAGTTTGTGAGAAATTAGTAGCAATGTAACATATTTGTTAATATAGATCATACAGGTGAGGTACCTGGGCATAGCCATGAGTTAGTGAGAGGTTAGTAATAATGTAATGCATTTGTTACTGTAGATCATACAGGTGAGGTGTATAGGTATAGCCATGAGTTAGTGAGAGATTAGTAACAATGCTATGCATTTGTTACTATAGATCATACTGGTGAGGTCTATGGGTATAGCCATAAGTTAGTGAGAGGTTAGTTACAATGTAAGGTATTTGTTAATATAGATCATACAGGTGAGGTACCTGGGCATAGCCATGAGTTAGTGAGAGGTTAGTAACAATGTAAGGTATTTGTTAATATAGATCATACAGGTGAGGTACCTCACCTAGCCATGAGTTAGTGAGAGGTTAGTAACAATGTAATGTATTTGTTACTATAGATCATACAGGTGAGGTGCCTGGGCATAGCCATGAGTTAGTGAGAGGTTAGTAACAATGTAACATATTTGTTACTATAGATCATAAAGGTGAGGTGCCTGGGCATAGCCATGAGTTAGAGAGAGGTTAGTAAGAATGTAACATATTTGTTAATATAGATCATACAGGTGAGGTGCCTGGGCATAGCCATGAGATAGTGAGAGGTTAGTAACAATGTAACATTTGTTAATATAGATCATACAGGTGAGGTGCTTGGGTATAGCCATGAGTTAGTGCAATGTAATGCATTTATTAATATAGATCATACAGGTGAGGTACGTGGGTATAGCCAAGAGTTAGTGAGAGGTTGGTAACAATGTAACGTATTTGTTACCATAGATCATACAGGTGAGGTACCTGGGCATAGCCATGAGTTAGCGAGAGGTTAGTAACAATGTAATGTATTTGTTACCATAGATCACACAGGTGAGGTGCCAGGGCATAGCCATGAGTTAGTGAGAGGTGAGTAACAATGTAATGGATTTGTTACTATAGATCATACAGGTGAGGTGCCTGGGCATAGCCATGAGTTAGTGAGAGGTTAGTAACAATGTAATGCATTTGTTACTGTAGATCATACAGGTGAGGTGCCTGGGCATAGCCATGAGTTAGTGAGAGGTTAGTAACAATGTAACATATTTGTTAATATAGATCATACAGGTGAGGTGCCTGGGCATAGCCATGAGTTAGTGAGAGGTTAGTAACAATGTAATGTATTTGTTACTATAGATCATACAGGTGAGGTGCCTGGGCATAGCCATGAGTTAGTGAGAGGTCAGTAACAATGTAATGTATTTGTTACTATAGATCATACAGGTGAGGTGCCTGGGCATAGCCATGATATAGTGTGAGGTTAGTAAAATTGTAACATATTTGTTACTATAGATCATACATTTGAGATACCTGGGCATAGCCATGAGTTGGTGAGAGTTTAGTAAGAATGTCATGCATTTGTTACTATAGATCATACAGGTGAGGTGCACGGGTATAGCCATGAGTTAATGAGAGGTTAGTAACAATGTAATGTATTTGTTAATATAGATCATACAGGTGAGGTGCCTGGGCATAGCCATGAGTTAGTGAGAGGTTAGTAACAATGTAATGTATTTGTTAATATAGATCATACAGGTGAGGTGCTTGGGCATAGCCATGAGTTAGTGAGAGGTTAGTAACAATGTAATGCATTTGTTACTATAGATCATACAGGTGAGGTGCCTTGGCATAGCCATGAGTTAGTGAGAGGTTAGTAACAATGTAATGTATTTGTTAATATAGATCATACAGGTGAGGTGCCTGGGCATAGCCATGAGTTAGTGAGAGGTTAGTAACAATGTAATGTATTTGTTACTATAGATCATACAGGTGAGGTGCCTGGGCATAGCCATGAGTTAGTGAGAGGTTAGTAACAATGTAATGCATTTGTTACTGTAGATCATACAGGTGAGGGGTATAGGTATAGCCATGGGTTAGTGAGAGGTTAGTAACAATGTAAGGTATTTGTTAATATAGATCATACAGGTGAGGTGCCTGGACATAACCATTAGTTAGTGAGAGATTAGGAATAATGTAATGCATTTGTTACTATAGATCATACAGGTGAGGTGCCTGGGCATAGCCATGAGTTAGTGAGAGGTTAGTAACAATGTAATGCATTTGTTACTATAGATCATACAGGTGAGGTGCAGGGGCATAGCCATGAGTTAGTGAGAAGTTAGTAACAATGTAATGTATTTGTTACTATAGATCATACAGGTGAGGTGCCTGGGTATAGCCATGAGTTAGTGAGAGGTTAGTAACAATGTAATGCATTTGTTACTATAGATCATACAGGTGAGGTGCACGGGTATAGCCATGAGTTAGTGAGAGGTTAGTAACAATGTAACATATTTGTTAATATAGATCATACAGGTGAGGTGCCTGGGAATAACCATTAGTTAGTGAGAGATTAGGAATAATGTAATGCATTTGTTACTATAGATCATACAGGTGAGGTGTATGGGTATAGACATGAGTTAGAGAGAGGTTATTAACAATGTAATGCATTTGTTACTATAGATCATACAGGTGAGGTGCATGGGCATAGACATGAGATAGTGAGAGGTTAGTAACAATGTAATGCATTTGTTACTATAGATCATATAGGTGAGGAGCCTGGGCATAGCCAAGAGTTAGTGAGAGGTTAGTAATAATGTAACGCATTTGTTATTTAAGATCATACATGTGAGTTGCAGGGGCATAGCCATGAGTTAGTGAGAGGTTAATAACAATGTAACGTATTTGTTACTATAGATCATACAGGTGAGGTGCCTGGGCATAGCCATGAGTTAGTGAGAGGTCAGTAACAATGCAATGGATTTGCTACTATAGATCATACAGGTTAGGTGTCTGGGCATAGCCATGAGTTAGTGAGAGGTTAGTAACAATGTAACATATTTGTTAATATGGATAATACAGGTGAGGTGCAGGGCATAGCCATGAGTAATTGAGAGGTTAGTAACAATGTAACATATTTGTTAATATGGATCATACAGGTGAGGTGCATGGGCATAGCCATGAGTTAGTGAGAGGTTAGTAACAATGTAATGTATTTGTTACTATAGATCATACAGGTGAGGTGCCTGGGCATAGCCATGAGTTAGTGAGAGGTCAGTAACAATGTAATGCATTTGTTACTATAGATCATACAGGTGAGGTGCCTGGGCATACCCTTGAGTTTGTGAGAGGTTAGTAACAATGTAATGCATTTGTTACTATAGATCATACAGGTGAGGTGCCTGGGTATAGCCATGAGTTAGTGAGAGGTTAGTAACAATGTAATGTATTTGTTACTATAGATCATACAGGTGAGGTGCCTGGGCATAGCCATGAGTTAGTGAGAGGTTAATAACAATGTAACGTATTTGTTACCATAGATCATGCAGGAGAGGTGCCTGGGCATAGCCATGAGTTAGTGAGAGTTCAATAACAATGCAATGGATTTGCTACTATAGATCATACAGGTTAGGTGTCTGGGCATAGCCATGAGTTAGTGAGAGGTTAGTAACAATGTAACATATTTGTTAATATAGATCATACAGGTGAGGTGCCTGGGCATAGCCATGAGTTAGTGAGAAGTTAGTAACAATGCAATGCATTTGTTACTATAGATCATACAGGTGAGGTGCGTGGGCATAGCCATAAGTTAGTGAGAGGTTAGTAACAACGTAATGCATTTGTTACTATAGATCATACAGGTGAGGTGCCTGGGCATAGCCATGAGTTAGTGAGAGGTTAGTAACAATGTAATGTATTTGTTACTATAGATCATACAGTTGAGGTGCCTGGGCATAGCAATGATATAGTGTGAGGTTAGTAAAATTGTAACATATTTGTTACTATAGATCATACATTTGAGATACCTGGGCATAGCCATGAGTTAGTGAGAGATTAGTAACAATGTAATGCATTTGTTACTATAGATCATACAGGTGAGGTGTTTGGGTATAGCCATGAGTTAATGAGAGGTTAGTAACAATGTAATGTATTTGTTAATATAGATCATACAGGTGAGGTACCTGGGCATAGCCATGAGTTAGTGAGAGGTTAGTAACAATGTAATGCATTTGTTACTATAGATCATACAGGTGAGGTGCCTTGGCATAGTCATAAGTTAGTGAGAGCTTAGTAACAATGTAATGCATTTGTTACTATAGATCATACAGGTGAGGTGCCTGGGCCAAGCCATGAGTTAGTGAGAGGTTAGTAACAATGTAACATATTTGTTAATATAGATCATACAGGTGAGGTGCCTGGGCATAGCCATGAGTTAGTGAGAGGTTAGTAACAATGTAATGCATTTGTTACTATAGATCATACAGGTGAGGTGCCTGGGCATAGCCATGAGTTAGTGAGAGGTTAGTAACAATGTAACATATTTGTTAATATAGATCATACAGGTGAGGTACATAGGTATAACCAAGTGCTAGTGAGAGGTTAGTAACAATGTAACGCATTTGTTACCATAGATCATACAGGTGAGGTGCAGGGGTACAGCCATGAGTTAGTGAGAGGTCAGTAACAATGTAATGTATTTGTTACTATAGATCATACAGTTGAGGTGTCTGGGCATAGCCATGAGTTAGTGAGAGGTTAGAAACAATGTAATGTATTTGTTACTATAGATCATACAGGTGAGGTGCCTGGGCCAAGCCATGAGTTAGTGAGAGGTTAGTAACAATGTAATGCATTTGTTACTATAGATCATACAGGTGAGGTGCCTGGGCCAAGCCATGAGTTAGTGAGAGGTTAGTAACAATGTAACGTATTTGTTACTATAGATCATACAGGTGAGGTGCTTGGGCATAGCCATGAGTTAGTGAGAGGTTAGTAACAATGTAATGCATTTGTTACTATAGATCATACAGGTGAGGTGCCTGGGCATAGCCATGAGATAGTGAGAGGTTAGTAACAATGTAATGCATTTGTTACTATAGATCATACAGGTGAGGTGCCTGGGCGTAGCCATGAGTTAGTGAGAAGTTAGTAACAATGTAATGCATTTGTTACTATAGATCATACAGGTGAGGTGCCTGGGCATAGCCATGAGTTAGTGAGAGGTTAGTAACAATGTAATGTATTTGTTAATATAGATCATACAGGTGAGGTGCCTGGGCATAGCCATGAGATAGTGAGAGGTTAGTAACAATGTAATGCATTTGTTACTATAGATCATACAGGTGAGGTGCCTGGGCATACCCATGAGTTTGTGAGAGGTTAGTAACATTGTAATGCATTTCTTACTATAGATCATACAGGTGAGGTGCCTGGGTATAGCCATGAGTTAGTGAGAGGTTAGTAACAATGTAATGTATTTGTTACTATAGATCATACAGGTGAGGTGCCTGGGCATAGCCATGAGTTAGTGAGAGGTTAGTAACAATGTAATGTATTTGTTACTATAGATCATACAGGTGAGGTGCCTGGGCATAGCCATGAGTTAGTGAGAGGTTAGTAACAATGTAATGTATTTGTTACTATAGATCATACAGGTGAGGTGCCTGGGCATAGCCATGAGTTAGTGAGAGGTTAGTAACAATGTAACATATTTGTTACTATAGATCAAACAGGTGAGGTGCCTGGGTATTGCCATGAGTTAGTGAGAGGTTAGTAACAATGTAACATATTTGTTAATATAGATCATACAGGTGAGGTGCCTGGGCATAGCCATGAGTTAGTGAGAGGTTAGTAACAATGTAATGCATTTATTAGTAAAGATAATACAGGTGAGTTGCAGGGGCATAGCCATGAGTTAGTGAGAGGTTAGTAACAATGTAAGGCATTTGTTACTATAGATCATACAGGTGAGTTGCAGGGGCATAGCCATGAATTAGGGAGAGGTTAAAAACAATGTAACGTATTTCTTACTATAGATCATACATGTGAGGTGCATAGGCATAGCCATGAGTTAGTGAGGGGTTAGTACCAATGTAATGCATTTGTTAATATAGATCATACAGGTGAGGTGCCTGGGCATAGCATGAGTTAGTGAGAGGTTAGTAACAATGTAATGTATTTGTTACTATAGATCATACAGGTGAGGTGCCTGGGCATAGCCATGAGTTAGTGAGAGGTCAGTAACAATGTAATGTATTTGTTACTATAGATCATACAGGTGAGGTGCCTGGGCATAGCCATGAGTTAGTGAGAGGTTAGTAACAATGTAACATATTTGTTAATATAGATCATACAGGTGAGGTGCCTGGGCATAGCCATGAGTTAGTGATAGGTTAGTAACAATGTAATGCATTTGTTTCTATAGATCATACAGGTGAGGTACCTGGGCATAGCCACGAGTTAGTGAGAAGTTAGTAACAATGTAATGCATTTGTTAATATAGATCATACAGGTGAGGTGCTTGGGTATAGCCATGAGTTAGTGAGAAGTTAGTAACAATGTAACGTATTTGTTAATATAGATCATACAGGTAAGGTGCCTGGGCATAGCCATGAGTTAGTGAGAGGTTAGTAACAATGTAATGTATTTGTTACTATAGATCATACAGGTGAGGTGCCTGGGCATAGCCATGAGTTAGTGAGAGGTTAGTAACAATGTAATGCATTTGTTACTATAGATCATACAGGTGAGGTGCCTGGGCATAGCCATGAGTTAGTGAGAGGTTAGTAACAATGTAATGCATTTGTTACTATAGATCATACAGGTGAGGTGCCTGGGCATAGCCATGAGTTAGTGAGAGGTTAGTAACAATGTAACATATTTGTTACTATAGATCATACAGGTGAGGTGCCTGGGCATAGCCATGAGTTAGTGAGAGGTTAGTAACAATGTAATGCATTTGTTACTATAGATCATACAGGTGAGGTGCCTGGGCATAGCCATGAGTTAGTGAGAGGTTAGTAACAATGTAATGCATTTGTTACTATAGATCATACAGGTGAGGTGCATGGGTATAGCCATGAGTTAGTGAGAGGTTAGTAACAATGTAATGCATTTGTTATTTAAGATCATACATGTGAGTTGCAGGGGCATAGCCATGAGTTAGTGAGAGGTTAGTAACAATGTAACATATTTGTTAATATAGATCATACAGGTGAGGTGCCTGGGCATAGCCATGAGTTAGTGAGAGGTTAGTAACAATGTAATGTATTTGTTACTATAGATCATACAGGTGAGGTGCCTGGGCATAGCCATGAGTTAGTGAGGGGTTAGTAACAATGTAATGCATTTGTTACTATAGATCATACAGGTGAGGTGCCTGGGTATAGCCATGAGTTAGTGAGAGGTTAGTAACAATGTAATGCATTTGTTACTATAGATCATACAGGTGAGTTGCAGCGGCATAGCCATGAGTTAGTGAGAGGTCAGTAACAATGTAACGTATTTGTTACTATAGATCATACAGGTGAGGTGCCTGGGCATAGCCATGAGTTAGTGAGAGGTTAGTAACAATGTAATGCATTTGTTACTATAGATCATACAGGTGAGGTGCCTGGGCATAGCCATGAGTTAGTGAGAGGTTAGTAACAATGTATCGTATTTGTTAATATAGATCATACAGGTGAGGTGCTGGGAATAACCATGAGTTAGTGAGGGATTAGTAACAATGTAATGCATTTGTTACTATAGATCATACAGGTGAGGTGCAGGGGCATAGCCAAGAGTTAGTGAGAGTTCTGTAACAATGTAACTTCTTTGTTACTATAGATCATACAGGTGAGGTGCCTTGGCATAGCCATGAGTTAGTGAGAGGTTAGTAACAATGTAATGCATTTGTTACTATAGATCATACAGGTGAGGTGCCTTGGCATAGCCATAAGTTAGTGAGAGGTTAGTAACAGTGTAAGGTATTTGTAAATATAGATCATACAGGTGTGGTACCTTGCCTAGCCATGAGTTAGTGAGAAGTTAGTAACAATGTAATGTATTTGTTACTATAGATCATACAGGTGAGGTGCCTGGGCATAGCCATGAGTTAGTGAGAGGTCAGTAACAATGTAATGTATTTGTTACTATATATCATACAGGTAGGTGCCTGGGCATAGCCATGAGATAGTGAGAGGTTAGTAACAATGTAACATATTTGTTAATATAGATCATACAGGTGAGGTACATAGGTATAGCCAAGAGTTAGTGAGAGGTTAGTAACAATGTAACATATTTGTTACTATAGATCATACAGGTGAGGTGCCTGGGCATAGCCATGAGTTAGTGAGAGGTTAGTAACAATGTAATGTATTTGTTAATATAGATCATACAGGTGAGGTAACTGGGCATAGCCATGAGTTAGTTAGAGGTTAGTAACAATGTAATGTATTTGTTCCTATAGATCATACAGGTGAGGTGCAGGGGCATAGCCATGAGTTAGTGAGAGTTCAGTAACAATGTAATGCATTTGTTACTATAGATCTTACAAGTGAGGTGCCTGGGCATACCCATAAGATAGTGAGAGGTTAGTAACAATGTAATGCATTTGTTACTATAGATCATACAGGTGAGGTGCATGGGTATAGCCATGAGTTAGTGAGAGGTTAGTAACAATGTAATGTATTTGTTACTATAGATCATACAGGTGAGGTGCAGGGCATAGCCATGAGTTAGTGAGAGGTTAGTAACAATGTAATGTATTTGTTACTATAGATCATACAGGTGAGGTGCCTGGGCATAGCCATGAGATAGTGAGAGGTTAGTAACAATGTAACATATTTGTTACTATAGATCATACAGGTGAGGTGCCTGGGCATAGCCATGAGTTAGTGAGAGGTTAGTAACAATGTAACATATTTGTTAATATAGATCATACAGGTGAGGTACATAGGTATAGCCAAGAGTTAGTGAGAGGTTAGTAATAATGTAATGCATTTATTAGTAAAGATAATACAGGTGAGTTGCAGGGGCATAGCCATGAGTTAGTGAGAGGTTAGTAACAATGTAATGCATTTGTTACTATAGATCATACAGGTGAGGTACGGAGGTATAGCCATGAGTTAGTGAGAGGTTAGTAACAATGTAACATATTTGTTAATATAGATCATACAGGTGAGGTCACAACTATAGCCATGAGTTAGTGAGAGGTTACTAACAATGTAATGTATTTGTTCCTATAGATCATACAGGTGAGGTGCAGGGGCATAGCCATGAGTTAGTGAGAGGTCAGTAACAATGTAATGTATTTGTTACTATAGATCATACAGGTGAGGTGCCTGGGCATAGCCATGAGTTAGTGAGAGGTTAGTAACAATGTAATGCATTTGTTACTATAGATCATACAGGTGAGGTGCCTGGGCATAGCCATGAGTTAGTGAGAGGTTAGTAACAATGTAATGTATTTGTTACTATAGATCATACAGGTGAGGTGCCTGGGCATAGCCATGAGTTAGGGAGAGGTCAGTAACAATGTAATCTATTTGTTACTATAGATCATACAGGTGAGGTACATGTGTATAGCCATGAGATGGTGAGAGGTTAATAACTATGTAATGCATTTATTACTATAGATCATACAGGTGAGGTGTATAGGTATAGCCATGAGTTAGTGAGAGATTAGTAACAATGTAATGCATTTGTTACTATAGATCATACAGATGAGGTACCTCACCTAGCCATGAGTTAGTGAGAGGTTAGCAACAATGTAACATATTTGTTAATATAGATCATACAGGTGAGATACCTCACCTAACCATGAGTTAGTGAGAGGTTAGTAACAATGTAACGTATTTCTTACTATAGATCATACAGGTGAGGTGCTTGGGTATTGCCATGAGTTAGTGAGAAGTTAGTAATGTAATGTATTTGTTAATATAGATCATACAGGTGAGGTACGTGGGCATAGCCATGAGTTAGTGAGAAGTTCGAAACAATGTAATGCATTTGTTACTGTAGATCATACAGGTGAGGTGTATAAGTATAGCCATGAGTTAGTGAGAGATTTGTAACAATGTAATGCATTTGTTACTATAGATCATACAGGTCAGGTACCTCACCTAGCCATGAGTTAGTGAGAGGTTAGCAACAATGTAACATATTTGTTAATATAGATCATACAGGTGAGGTGCCTGGGCATAGCCATGAGTTAGTGAGAGGTTAGTAACAATGTAATGCATTTATTACTATAGATGATACAAGTGAGGTGTATCCATATAGCCATGAGTTAGTGAGAGGTTAGTAACAATGTAACGTATTTGTTACTATAGATCATACAGGTGAGGTGCCTGGGCATAGCCATGAGTTAGTGAGAGGTCACTAACAATGTAACTTCTTTGTTACTATAGATCATACAGGTGAGGTGCCTTGGCATAGCCATGTGTTACTGAGAGCTTAGAAACAATGTAATGCATTGGTTACTGTAGATCATACAGGTGACGTGTATGGGTATAGCCATAAGTTAGTGAGAGGTTAGTAACAGTGTAAGGTATTTGTAAATATAGATGATACAGGTGTGGTGCCTGGGCATAGCCATGAGTTAGTGAGAGGTTAGTAACAATGTAATGTATTTGTTACTATAGATCATACAGGTGAGGTGCCTGGGCATAGCCATGAGTTAGTGAGAGGTCAGTAACAATGTAATGTATTTGTTAATATAGATCATACAGGTGAGGTGCCTGGGCATAGCCATGAGTTAGTGAGAGGTTAGTAACAATGTAACATATTTGTTACTATAGATCATACAGGTGAGGTGCCTGGGCATAGCCATGAGTTAGTGAGAGGTTAGTAACAATGTAACATATTTGTTAATATAGATCATACAGGTGAGGTGCCTGGGCATAGCATGAGTTAGTGAGAGGTTAGTAACAATGTAACGTATTTGTTACTATAGATCATACAGGTGAGGTGCCTGGGCATAGCCATGAGTTAGTGAGAGGTTAGTAACAATGTAACATATTTGTTAACATAGATCATACAGGTGAGGTGCCTGGGCATAGCCATGAGTTAGTGAGAGGTTAGTAACAATGTAACATATTTGTTACTATAGATCATACAGGTGAGGTGCCTGGGCAAAGCCATGAGTTAGTGAGAGGTCAGTAACAATGTAACATATTTGTTACTATAGATCATACAGGTGAGGTGCCTGGGCATAGCCATGAGTTAGTGAGAGGTTAGTAACAATGTAACGTATTTGTTACTATAGATCATACAGGTGAGGTGCCTTGGCAAAGCCATGAGTTAGTGAGAGGTTATTAACAATGCAATGCATTTGTTACTATAGATCATACAGGTGAGGTGCCTGGGTATAGCCATGAGTTAGTGAGAGGTTAGTAACAATGTAACATATTTGTTACTATAGATCATACAGGTGAGGTGCCTGGGCATAGCCATGAGTTAGTGAGAGGTTAGTAACAATGTAAGGCATTTGTTACTATAGATCATACAGGTGAGGTCACAACTATAGCCATGAGTTATTGAGAGGTTACTAACAATGAAACGTATTTGTTACTATGGATCATACAGGTAAGGTGCCTGGGCATAGCCATGAGATAGTGAGAAATTAGTAGCAATGTAACATATTTGTTACTGTGGATCATACAGGTGAGGTGCCTGGGCATAGCCATGAGATAGTGAGAAATTAGTAGCAATGTAACATATTTGTTACTGTGGATCATACAGGTGAGGTGCCTTATCATAGCCATGAGATGGTGAGAGGTTAATAACTATGTAATGCATTTATTACTATAGATCGTACAGGTGAGGTACATATGTATAGCCATGAGTTAGTGAGAGGTTAGTAACATTGTAATGCATTTGTTACTATAGATCATACAGGTGAGGTGTATAGGTATAGCCATGAGTTAGTGAGAGATTAGTAACAATGTAATGCATTTGTTACTATAGATCATACAGATGAGGTACCTCACCTAGCCATGTGTTAGTGAGAGGTTAGCAACAATGTAACATATTTGTTAATATAGATCATACAGGTGAGATACCTCACCTAACCATGAGTTAGTGAGAGGTTAGTAACAATGTAACGTATTTCTTACTATAGATCATACAGGTGAGGTGCTTGGGTATTGCCATGAGTTAGTGAGAAGTTAGTAATGTAATGTATTTGTTAATATAGATCATACAGGTGAGGTACGTGGGCATAGCCATGAGTTAGTGAGAAGTTAGAAACAATGTAATGCATTTGTTACTGTAGATCATACAGGTGAGGTGTATAAGTATAGCCATGAGTTAGTGAGAGATTAGTAACAATGTAATGCATTTGTTACCATAGATCATACAGGTCAGGTACCTCACCTAGCCATGAGTTAGTGAGAGGTTAGCAACAATGTAACATATTTGTTAATATAGATCATACAGGTGAGGTGCCTGGGCATAGCCATGCTTTAGTGAGAGCTTAGCAACAATGTAATGCATGTATTACTATAGATCATACAAGTGAGGTGTATCTGTATAGCCATGAGTTAGTGAGAGGTTAGTAACAATGTAGCGTATTTGTTAATATAGATCATACAGGTGAGGTACATAGGTATAGCCAAGTGCTAGTGAGAGGTTAGTAACAATGTAACGCATTTGTTACTAAAGATCATACAGGTGAGTTGCAGGGGCATAGCCATGAGTTTGTGAGAGGTTAGTAACAGTGTAACGTATTTGTTAATATAGATAATACAGGTGAGGTAAGAGTTAGTGAGAGGTTAGTAACAATGCAACGTATTTGTTCTGATAGATCATACAGGTGAGGTGCAGGGGCATAGCCTTGAGTTAGTGAGAGGTCAGTAAAAATGTTACGTATTTGTTACTATAGATCATACAGGTGAGGTGCCTGGGCATAGCCATGAGATAGTGAGAGGTTAGTAACAATGAAACGTATTTGTTACTATGGATCATACAGGTGAGGTGCCTTGGCATAGCCATGAGTTAGTGAGAGGTCAGTAACAATGTAATGTATTTGTTACTGTAGGTCATACAGGTGAGGTGCCTGGGCATAGCCATGAGATAGTGAGAGGTTCGTAAAATTGTAACATATTTCTTACTATAGATCATACAGGTGAGGTGCCAGGGTATAGCCATGAGTTAGTGAGAGGTTAGTAACAATGTAATGCATTTGTTACTATAGATCATACAAGTGAGGTGTATCCATATAGCCATGAGTTAGTGAGAGGTTAGTTACAATGTAAGGTATTTGTTAATATAGATCATACAGGTGAGGTACCTCACCTAGCCATGAGTTAGTGAGAGGTTAGTAACAATGTAACGTATTTGTTAATTTAGATCATACAGGTGAGGTGCCTGGGCATAGCCATGAGTTAGTGAGAGATTAGTCACAACGTAATGCATTTGTTACTATAGATCATACAGGTGAGTTAAGTAGGTATAGCCAAGAGTTAGTGAGAGGTTAGTAACAATGTAAGGTATTTGTTAAAATAGATCATACAGGTGTGGTGCCTGGGCATAGCCATGAGTTAGTGAGAGGTTAATAGCAATGTAAGGTATTTGTTAAAATAGATAATATAGGTGAGGTGCCTGGGCATACCCATGAGTTAGTGAGAGGTCAGTAACAATGTAATGTATTTGTTAATATAGCTCATATAGGTGAGGTGCTGGGCATAACCATGAGTTAGTGAGAGGTTAGTAACAATGTAACATATTTGTTAATATAGATCATACAGGTGAGGTGCCTGGGCATAGCCATGAGTTAGTGAGAGGTTAGTAACAATGTCATATATTGGTTAATATAGATCATACAGGTGAGGTGCCTGGGCATAGCATGAGTTAGTGAGAGGTTAGTAACAATGTAACGTATTTGTTACTATAGATCATACAGGTGAGGTGCCTGGGCATAGCCATGAGTTAGTGAGAGGTCACTAACAATGTAACATATTTGTTACCATGGATCATACAGGTGAGGTGCCTGGGCATAGCATGAGTTAGTGAGAGGTTAGTAACAATGTAATGCATTTGTTACTATAGATCATACAGGTGAGGTACATGGGTATAGCCATGAGTTAGTGAGAGGTTATTAACAATGTAACGTATTTGTTAATACAGACCATACCGGTGAGGTGTTTGGATATAGCCATGAGTTAGTGAGAGATGAGTAACAATGTAAGGTATTTGTTAATATAGATCATACAGGTGAGGAACCTCACCTAACCATGAGTTAGTGAGAGGTTATTAACAATGTAATGTATTTGTTCCTATAGATCATAAAGGTGAGGTGCCTGGGCATAGCCATGAGTTAGTAAGAAGTTAGTAACAATGTAACATATTTGTTAATATAGATCATACAGGTGAGGTGCTTGGGTATAGCCATGAGTTAGTGAGAAATTAGTAACAGAGTAAGAGATTTGTTAATATAGATCATACAGGTGAGGTAACTGGGCATAGCCATGAGTTAGTGAGAGGTTAGTAACAATGTAATGCATTTGTTACTCTAAATCATTCAGGTGAGGTGTATGGCTACAGCCATAAGTTAGTTATAATTTAAGGTATTTGTTAATATAGATCACACAGGTGAGGTACCTCGCCTAGCCATGAGTTAGTGGTAGGTTAGTAACAATGTACCGTATTTGTTAATATAGATCATACAGCTGAGGTACCTCACCAAGCCATGACTTAGTGAGAGGGTAGTTACAATGTAATGTATTTGTTACTATAGATTATAAAGGTGAGGTGCCTGGGCATAGTCATGAGTTAGAGAGAGGTTAGTAATAATGTAAGGCATTTGTTACTATAGATCATACAGTTGAGGTGCCTGGGCATAGCCATGAGATAGTGACAGGTTAATAACAATGTAATGCCTTTGTTACCATAGATCACACAGGTGAGGTGCCTGGGCATAGCCATGAGTAAGTGAGAGGTTGGTAAGAATGTAACATATTTGTTACCATAGATCATACAGGTGAGGTTCCTGGGCATAGCCATGACTTAGTGAGAGGTGAGTAACAATGTAATGCCTTTGTTACCATAGATCACACAGGTGAGGTGCCAGGGCATAGCCATGAGTTAGGGAGAGGTCAGTAACAATGTAACATATTTGTTACTTTAGATCATACAGGTGAGGTATGTAGGTATAGCCAAGTGTTAGAGAGAGGTTAGTAACAATGTAATGCATTTGTTACTATAGGTCATGCAACTGAGTTGCAGTGGCATAGCCATGAGTTAGTGAGAGGTTAGTAGCATTGTAACGTATTTTTTAATATAAATCATACAGGTGAGGCACGCGGTTATTACCAATAGTTAGTGAGAGGTTACTAACAATATAACGTATTTGTTCATAAAGAACATACAGGTGAGGTGCCTGGGCATAGCCATGTGTTTGTGAGAGGTTAGTAGCAATGTAATGCATTTGTTACTGTAGATCTTAGAGGTGAGGTACGCAGGTATAGACATGAGTTAGTGAAAGGTTAATAACAATGTATTAGTTACCATAGATCATGCAGGTGAGGTGCAGGGGCATAGCCATGAGTTAGTGAGAGGTCAGTAACAATGTAATGTATTTGCTACTATAGATCATACAGGTGAGGTGCCTGGGCATAGCCATGAGTTAGTGAGAGGTTAGTAACAATGTAACATATTTGTTAATATAGATCATACAGGTGAGGTACGTAGGTGTAGCCAAGAGTTAATGAGAGGTTAGTAACAATGTAACGTATTTGTTAATATAGATCATACAGGTGAGGTACGTGGGTATAGCCAATAGTTAGTTAGAGGTTAGTAACAGCGTAATGTATTTGTTCCTATAGATCATACAGGTGAGGTGCTTGGGTATTGCCATGAGTTAGTGAGGAGTTAGTAACAATGTAACATATCTGTTAATATAGATCATACAAGTGAGGTATGTGGGCATAGCCATGAGTTAGTGAGAGATTAGTAACAATGTAATGGATTTGTTACTATAGAACATACAGGTGTGGTGCCTGGGCATAGCCATGAGTTAGTGAGAGGTTAGTAACAGTGTAACGTATTTGTTAATATAGATCATACAGGTGAGGTACCTTGCCTTGCCATGAGTTAGTGAGAGGTTAGTAACAATGTATTGTATCTGTTAATATAGATCATACAGGTGAGGTGCCTGGGCATAGCCATGCATTAGTGAGAGGTTAGTAGCTATGTAATGCATTTGTTACTATGGATCATACAGGTGAGGTGCCTGGGCATTGCCATGAGTTAGTGAGAGGTTAGTAACAATGTCATATATTGGTTAATATAGATCATACAGGTGATGTACATGGGTATAGCCAAGAGTTAGTGAGACATTAGTAACAATGTAACATATATGTTACCATAGATCATACAGCTGAGGTGCCTGGGCATAGCCATGAGTTACTGAGAGGTTAGTAACAATGTAATGTATTTGTTAATATAGATCACACAGGTGAGGTGCCAGGCCATAGGCATGAGTTAGTGAGAGGTTAGTAACAATGTAACGTATTTGTTAATATAGATCACACAGGTGAGGTACCTGGGCATAGCCATAAGTTAGTGAGAGGTTAGTAACAATGTAAGATATTTGTCACCATGGATCATACAGGTGAGGTGCAGGGGGATAACCATGACTTAGTGAGAGGTCAGTAACAATGTAACATATTTTTTACTATCGATCATACAGGTGAGGTGCCTTGGCATAGCTATGAGTTAGTGAGAGGTTAGTAATAATGTAATGCATTTGCTACTATAGATCTTAGAGGTGAGGTATGTGGGTAAAGCAATGAGTTAGTGAGAGGTTAATAACAATGTACACATTTGTTACCATAGATCATACAGGTGAGGTGCAGGGGTATAGCCATGAGTTAGTGAGCGGTCAGTAATAATGTAATGTTTTTGTTACTATAGATCATACAGGTGAGGTGCCTGGGCATAGCCATGAGTTAGTGAGAGGTTAGTAACAATGTAACGTATTTGTTACTATAGATCATACAGGTGAGGTGCCTGGGCCAAGCCATGAGTTAGTGAGAGGTTAGTAACAATGTAACATATTTGTTAATATAGATCATACAGGTGAGGTACATAGGTATAGCCAAGTGCTAGTGAGAGGTTAGTAACAATGTAACACATTTGTTACTAAAGATCATACAGGTGAGTTGCAGGGGCATAGCCATGAGTTTGTGAGAGGTTAGTAACAATGTAATGCATTTGTTACTATAGATCATACAGGTGAGATTGCAGATATAGCCATGAGTTAGTGAGAGGTTAGTAACAGTGTAACATATTTGTTAATATAGATAATACAGGTGAGGTACGGAGGTATAGCCATGAGTTAGTGAGAGGTTAGTAGCAGTGTAACATATTTGTTAATATAGATCATACAGGTGAGGTGCCTGGGCATAGCCATGAGTTAGTGAGAGGTTTGTAACAATGTAATGCATTTGTTACTATAGATCTTACAGGTGAGGTGCGTGGGTATAGCCATGAGTTAGTGAGAAGTTAGTAATAATGAAATGTATTTGTTACTAAGGATCATACATTTGAGGTGCCTGGGCATAGCCATGAGATAGTGAGAGGTTAGTAACAATGAAACGTATTTGTTACTATGGATCATACAGGTGAGGTGCCTTGGCATAGCCATGAGTTAGTGAGAGGTCAGTAACAATGTAATGTATTTGTTACTGTAGGTCATACAGGTGAGGTGCCTGGGCATAGCCATGAGATAGTGAGAGGTTCGTAAAATTGTAACATATTTCTTACTATAGATCATACAGGTGAGGTGCCTGGGCATAGCCATGAGTTAGTGAGAGGTTAGTAACAATGTAATGCATTTGTTACTATAGATCATACAGGTGAGGTACATGGGTATAGCCATGAGTTAGTGAGAGGTTATTAACAATGTAACGTATTTGTTAATACAGACCATACCGGTGAGGTGTTTGGATATAGCCATGAGTTAGTGAGAGATGAGTAACAATGTAAGGTATTTGTTAATATAGATAATACAGGTGAGGTACCTCACCTAACCATGAGTTAGTGAGAGGTTAGTAACAATGTAATGTATTTGTTACTATAGATCATAAAGGTGAGGTGCCTGGGCATAGCCATGAGTTAGTAAGAGGTTAGTAACAATGTAACGTATTTGTTTATATAGATCATACAGGTGAGGTGCTTGGGTATAGCCATGAGTTACTGAGAAATTAGTAACAGAGTAACAGATTTGTTAATATAGATCATACAGGTGAGATAACTGGGCATAGCCATGAGTTAGTGAGAGGTTAGTAACAATGTTTATCAGTTCATAGGTTCATAGGTTCATACTAGGCTATCTGCCCTAGGGCATTTATAAGCCTAGCCAGAATGTGTTTGGCTTTCGCCACCCATTTTAAATTTTCGAGGTTAGTATACTGTGCCTCTGTCTAACAGTGACACAGAAGTGATACCCAGGGTAAACCTACGATCTCCCATCCACTCATCAAGATTCCTCTTGAAAAGAGTCAATGAGGGACTCTGCCTATCCTGGACTGGGATTTTTTTCCAGAGTGAAGGGAGCCTCTGGGTTATGAATCTGTCCCTCCAGCATGTCCTATTTATTTCAGTGCTGAGGGTCAAGTCTCTCGAGCGCATAGCTCGATGGGATTTGGATTTTCTGAGGTGCAGCATGTCCATTAAATCCGGGTTGGACATGGCTTTATACGTCAGGCACAGATCGCCTCTGAACAGGCCGTATGCCACTGAGTAGAGCTGGAGTTTCTTTAACCGGGCAGCATATGGCATCTGTTTGAGCCCTTTGATCCTCTTGGTGAGGTACTTTTGGGGTCTTTCCAGTTGCTGCAGGTGTCTGGTAAGGTACATCCCAAAAGGGGCATTGTACTCAATTATGGGCCTGATGAGGGATGAGTAAAGAGGCACGATAACCTCCCCTGATCTAGATGTGAATCCCTTCATGATTAGGTGGGCTATATAAAATGTTTTTCTAACCACTTTGGCCACGTGGTTGTCAAATGAGAGATTGCTATCAACTTGGGTCCCCAGGTCCCTAATTACTTCTTCTGTACTTAATGGATTACCACCTATGTGGTAATTTGTGGGCACTTTGTTTTTGCCAAAGGGGATGACTATACACTTTTTGGTATTTAGCTTGAGGCCATGGCTCTGGCACCAGTTGCCTTTTTCTATGAGGCCCTTTTGCAGGATGCTTGTGTCAGCTGGAGAGTCGATTATGGCACCCAGTTTGCAGTCATCTGCGAACTTCGTCAGCCACAGTCCTTCTGTGTTGGCCTGTACCTCCGAGAAATATATACCAAACAAGAGAGGTCCCAGGACTGAGCCTTGTGGGACACCACTTGTAACTGGTTTGGAGTCTGACATGGCTCCAGCAATTCTAACCATGTGGGTTCTGTCCTTGAGCCAGTTTGCAATCTGTCTAGTGACATAGGGGTTTATATTTAAGCGGGTGAGCTTATCTATAATGCCCAAGTGCGGTATTGTATCGAAGGCTTTTGCGAGGTCCAGGTAGGCTGTGTGGACCACCTTCCCCTCGTCAATGGCCTTGGTGACTGTTTCAAAGAAATCAACCAGGTTTAAGAGGCAGGAACTGCCTGTAATGTAATGCATTTGTTACTGTAAATCATTCAGGTGAGGTGTATGGCTATAGCCATAAGTTAGTGAGAGGTTAGTTACAATGTAATGTATTTGTTACTATAGATCATACAGGTGAGGTACCTCGCCTAGCCATGAGTTAGTGGTAGGTTAGTAACAATGTAACGTATTTGTTAATATAGATCATACAGCTGATGTACCTCACCTAGCCATGACTTAGTGAGAGGTTAGTTACAATGTAACGTATATGTTATTATAGATTAGAAAGGTTAGGTGCCTGGGCATAGCCATGAGTTACAGAGAGGTTAGTAATAATTTAATGCATTTGTTACTATAGATCCTACAAGTGAGGTGCCTGGGCAAAGCCATGAGGTAGTGACAGGTTAGTAGCAATGTAATGCTTTTGTTACCATAGATCACACAGGTGAGGTGCCAGGGCATAGCCATGAATTAGTGAGAGGTGAGTAGCAGTGTAATGTATTTGTTATTATAGATCATACAGGTGAGGTGCCTGGGCATAGCCATGAGTTAGTGAGAGGTCAGTAACAATGTAACATATTTGTTACTTTAGATCATACAGGTGAGGTGCCTGGGCATAGCCATGATTTAGTGAGAGGTTAGTAATAATGTAACACATTTGTTAATATAGATCATACAGGTGAGGTTCGTAGGTATAACCAAGAGTTAGTGAGAGTTTGGCAACAATGTAACACATTTGTTACTATAGATCATACAGGTGAGTTGCAGTGGCATAGACATGAGTTGGTGAGAGGTTAATAACAATGTAACGTATTTGTTAATATAAATCATACAGGTGAGGTACATGGGTATTGCCAATAGTTAGTGAGAGGTTATTAAAAATGTAACATATTTGTTCCTATAGAACATACAGGTGAGGTGCAGAGGCATAGCCATGTGTTAGTGAGTGGTCAGTAACAATGTAACGTATTTGGTACTATAGATCATACAGGTGAGGTGTCTGGGCATAGCCATGAGTTTGTGAGAGGTTAGTAACAATGTAATGCATTTTTTACTGTAGATCTTAGAGGTGAGGTCCGCAGGTATAGCCATGAGTTAGTGAGAGGTTAATAACAATGTAAAGTATTTGTTACCATAGATCATGCAGATGAGGTGCAGAGGCATAGCAGTGAGTTAGTGAGAGGTTAGTAACAATGTAACGTATTTGTTACTATAGATCATATAGGTGAGGTGCCTAGGCATAGCCGTTAGTTAGTGAGAGGTTAGTAACAATGTAAAATATTTGTTAATACAGATCATACAGGTGAGGTATGTAGGTATAGCCAAGAGTTAGTAAGAGTTTAGTAACAATGTTAATGCATTTGTTACTAAAGATCATACATGTGAGTTGCAGGGGCATAGCCATGAGTTAGTAAGAGGTTAGTAATAATGTAATGCATTTGTTACTATAGATCATACAGGTGAGGTATGCAGGTATAGCCATGAGTTAATGAGAGGTTTGTAACAATGTAACATATTTGTTAATATAGATCATACAGGTGAGGTACATGGGTATAGCCAAGAGTTAGTGAGACGTTAGTAACAATGTAACATATTTGTTACCATAGATCATACAGGTGAGGTACCTCGCCTTGCCATAAGTAAGTGAAAGATTAGTAAAAATGTAATGTATTTGTTAATATAGATCATACAGGTGAGGTGCCTGGGCATAGCCATGCATTAGTGAGAAGTTAGTAACAATGTAATGTATTTGTTACTGTAGATCATACAGGTGAGGTGCCTGGGCATAGCCATGAGTTAGTGAGAGGTCAGTAACAATGTAACATATTTGTTAGTCTAGATCATACAGGTGAGGTATGTAGGTATAGCCAAGTGTTAGAGAGAGGTTAGTAACAATGTAATGCATTTGTTACTATAGATCATACAGCTGAGTTGCAGTGGCATAGCCATGAGTTAGTGAGTGGTCAGTAACAATGTAATGTATTTGTTACTATAGATCATACAGGTGAGGTGCATGGGCATAACCATGAGTTTGTGAGAAGTTAGTAACAATGTAATGCATTTGTTACTGTAGATCTTAGAGGTGAGGTATGCGGGTATAGACATGAGTTAGTGAGAGGTTAATAACGATGTAATGTATTTGTTATTAAAGATCGTACATGTGAGTTGCAGGGGCATAGCCATGAGTTAGTAAGAGGTTAGTAACAATGTAATGCATTTGTTACTATAGATCATACATTTGAGGTACGCAGGAATAGTCATGAGTTAATGAGAGGTTAGTAACAATGTAACATATTTGTTAATATAGATCATACAGGTGAGGTACGTGGGTATAGCCAATAGTTAGTAACAACGTAATGTATTTGGTCCTATAGATCATACAGGTGAGGTGCTTGGGTATTGCCATGAGTTAGTGAGAAGTTTGTAACAATGTAACGTATCTGTTAATATAGATCATACAGGTGAGGTACGTGGGCATAGCCATGAGTTAGTGAGAGATTAGTAACAATGTAATGCATTTGTTACTATAGAGCATACAGGTGAGGTACCGCACCTAGCCGTGAGTTATGGAGAGGTTAGTAACAGTGTAATGTATTTGTTAATATAGATCATACAGGTGAGGTACCTCGCCTTGCCATGAGTTAGTGAAAGGTTAGTAACAATGTAATGTATTTGCTAATATAGATCATACAGGTGAGGTGCCTGGGCATAGCCATGCATTAGTGAGAGGTTAGTAACAATGTAATGCATTTGTTACTATGGATTATACAGGTGAGGTGCCTGGGCATTGCCATGAGTTAGTGAAAGGTTAGTAACAATGTAATATATTGGTTAATATAGATCATACAGGTGATGTACATGGGTATAGCCAAGAGTTAGTGATAGGTTAGTAACAATGTAATGTATTTGTTAAGATAGATCACACAGGTGAGGTGCCAGGCCATAGGCATGAGTTAGTGTGAGGTTAGTAACAATGTAATGTATTTGTTAATATAGATCATACAGGTGAGGTACCTGGGCATAGCCATGAGTTAGTGAGAGGTTAGTAACAATGTAACATATTTGTTACTATAGATCATACAGGTGAGGTGCCTGGGCATAGCCATGAGTTATTGAGAGGTCACTAACAATGTAACATATTTGTCACCATGGATCATACAGGTGAGGTGCAGGGGCATAACCATGAGTTAGTGAGAGGTCAGTAACATTGTAACATATTTGTTACTATAGATCATACAGGTGAGGTGCCTTGGCATAGCTATGAATTAGTGAGAGGTTAGTAATAATGTAATGCATTTGCTACTATAGATCTTAGAGGTGAGGTACACAGGTAAAGCCATGAGTTAGTGAGAGGTTAATAACAATGTAACTCATTTGTTACCATAGATCATACAGGTGAGGTGCAGGGGTATAGCCATGAGTTCGTGAGCAGTCAGTAATAATGTAATGATTTTGTTACTATAGATCATACAGGTGAGGTGCCTGGGCATAGCCATGAGTTAGTGTGAGGTTAGTAACAAGGTAATGTATTTGTCACTATAGAACATACAGGTGAGGTGCCTGGGCCATGCCATGAGTTAATGAGAGGTTAGTAACAATGTAACATATTTATTAACATAGATCATACAGGTGAGGTACGTAGGTACAGCCAAGTGCTAGTGAGTGGTTAGTAACAATGTAACATATTTGTTACTAAATATCATACAGGTGAGTTGCAGGGGCATAGCCATGAGTTTGTGAGAGGTTAATAACAATGTAATGCATTTGTTACTATAGATCATACAGGTGAGGTGCAGGGGCATAGCCTTGAGTTAGTGGGAGGTCAGTAACAATGTAACATATCTGTTACTATAGATCATACAGGTGATGTGCCTGAGCATAGCCATGAGTTAGTGAGAGGTTAGTAACAATGTAATGCATTTGTTACTATACATCTTACAGGTGAGGTGCGTGGGTATAGCCATGAGTTAGTGAGAGGTTAATAACAATGCAAATTATTTGTTAATATAGATCTTACAGGTGAGGTGTATGGGTATAGCCATGAGTTAGTGAGAGGTTTGTAACAATGTAATGCATTTGTTACTATCGATCATACAGAAGAGGTGCCTGGGCATACCCATGAGATAGTGAGAGGTTAGTAATAATGTAATGTATTTGTTACTATGGATCATACAGGTGAGGTGCCTGGACATAGCCATGAGATAGTGAGAGGTTCGTAAAATTTTAAGATACTTGTTGCTATAGATCATACAGGTGATGTGCCTGGGTATAGCCATGAGTTAGTGAGAAATTAGTAACATTGTAACATATTTGTTAATATAGATCATACAGGTGAGGTAACTGGGCATTGCCATGAGTTAGTGAGACTTTTGTAACAATGTAATGCATTTGTTACCGTAGATCGTACAGGTGAGGTGTATAGGTATAGCCATGAGTTAGTGAGAGATTAGTAACAATGTTGTGCATTTGTTACTATAGATCATACAGGTGAGGTGTATGGGTATAGCCATAAGTTAGTGAGAGGTTAGTTACAATGTAAGGTATTTGTTAATATAGATCACACAGATGAGGTACCTTGCCTAGCCAAGAGTTAGTGGGAGGTTAGTAACAGTGTAATGTATTTGTTAATATAAATCATACAGGTGAGGTACCTCACCTAGCCATGAGTTAGTGACAGTTTAGTTACAATGTAACTTATTTGTTACTATAGATTATAAAGGTGAGGTGCCTGGGCATATCCATGAGTTAGAGAGAGGTTAGTAACAATGTAATGCATTTGTTACTATAGATAATACAGGTGAGGTGTATGGGTATAGCCATGATTTAGTGAGCGGTTAGTAACAATGTAAGGTATTTATTAATATAGATCATACAGGTGAGGTGCCTGGGCATAGCCATGAGTTAGTGAGAGGTTAGTAACAATGTAACATATTTGTTAATATAGATCATACAGGTGAGGTGCCTGGGCATAGCCATGAGTTAGTGAGAGGATAGTAGCAATGTAATGCCTTTGTTACCATAGATCACACAGGTGAGGTGCCAAAGCATAGCCATGAATTAGTGAGAGGTGAGTAGCAGTGTAATGTGTTTGTAACTATAGATCATACAGGTGAGGTGCCTGGGCATAGCCATGAGTTAGTGGGAGGTCAGTAACAATGTAACATATCTGTTACTATAGATCATACAGGTGATGTGCCTGAGCATAGCCATGAGTTAGTGAGAGGTTAGTAACAATGTAATGCATTTGTTACTATACATCTTACAGGTGAGGTGCGTGGGTATAGCCATGAGTTAGTGAGAGGTTAATAACAATGCAAATTATTTGTTAATATAGATCTTACAGGTGAGGTGTATGGGTATAGCCATGAGTTAGTGAGAGGTTTGTAACAATGTAATGCATTTGTTACTATCGATCATACAGAAGAGGTGCCTGGGCATACCCATGAGATAGTGAGAGGTTAGAAATAATGTTGTGTATTTGTTACTATGGATCATACAGGTGAGGTGCCTGGGAATAGCCATGAGATAGTGAGAGGTTCGTAAAATTTTAAGATACTTGTTGCTATAGATCATACAGGTGATGTGCCTGGGTATAGCCATGAGTTAGTGAGAAATTAGTAACATTGTAACATATTTGTTAATATAGATCATACAGGTGAGGTAACTGGGCATTGCCATGAGTTAGTGAGACTTTTGTAACAATGTAATGCATTTGTTACCGTAGATCGTACAGGTGAGGTGTATAGGTATAGCCATGAGTTAGTGAGAGATTAGTAACAATGTTGTGCATTTGTTACTATAGATCATACAGGTGAGGTGTATGGGTATAGCCATAAGTTAGTGAGAGGTTAGTTACAATGTAAGGTATTTGTTAATATAGATCACACAGATGAGGTACCTTGCCTAGCCAAGAGTTAGTGGGAGGTTAGTAACAGTGTAATGTATTTGTTAATATAAATCATACAGGTGAGGTACCTCACCTAGCCATGAGTTAGTGACAGTTTAGTTACAATGTAACTTATTTGTTACTATAGATTATAAAGGTGAGGTGCCTGGGCATATCCATGAGTTAGAGAGAGGTTAGTAACAATGTAATGCATTTGTTACTATAGATAATACAGGTGAGGTGTATGGGTATAGCCATGATTTAGTGAGCGGTTAGTAACAATGTAAGGTATTTATTAATATAGATCATACAGGTGAGGTGCCTGGGCATAGCCATGAGTTAGTGAGAGGTTAGTAACAATGTAACATATTTGTTAATATAGATCATACAGGTGAGGTGCCTGGGCATAGCCATGAGTTAGTGAGAGGATAGTAGCAATGTAATGCCTTTGTTACCATAGATCACACAGGTGAGGTGCCAAAGCATAGCCATGAATTAGTGAGAGGTGAGTAGCAGTGTAATGTGTTTGTAACTATAGATCATACAGGTGAGGTGCCTGGGCATAGCCATGAGTTAGTGAGAGGTCAGTAACAATGTAACATATTTGTTACTTTAGATCATAGAGGTGAGGTGCCTGGGCATAGGCATGAGTTAGTGAGAGGTTAGTAACAATGTAACACATTTGCTAATATAGATCATACAGGTGAGATACATAGGTATAGGCAAGAGTTAGTGAGAGGTTAGTAACAATGTAACGCATTTGTTACTATAGATCATACAGGTGAGTTGCAGTGGCATAGCCATGAGTTAGTGAGAGGTTAGTAACAATGTAACGGATTTGTTAATATAAATCATATAGGTGAGGTACACATATTTTGCCAATAGTTATTGAGAGGTTATTAACAATGTAACGTATTTGTTCCTATAGAACATACAGGTGAGGTGCAGGGGCATAGCCATGAGTTAGTGAGTGGTCAGAAACAATGTAACGTATTTGGTACTGTAGATCATACAGGTGAGGTGTCTGGGCATAGCCATGAGATTGTGAGAGGTTAGTAACAATGTAATGCATTTTTTACTGTAGATCTTAGAGGTGAGGTACGCGGGTATAGCCATGAGTTAGTGAGAGGATAGTAACAATGTAATGCCTTTGTTACCATAGATCACACAGGTGAGGTGCCAGGGCATAGCCATGAATTAGTGAGAGGTGAGTAGCAGTGTAATGTGTTTGTAACTATAGATCATACAGGTGAGGTGCCTGGGCATAGCCATGAGTTAGTGAGAGGTCAGTAACAATGTAACATATTTGTTACTTTAGATCATAGAGGTGAGGTGCCTGGGCATAGGCATGAGTTAGTGAGAGGTTAGTAACAATGTAACTCATTTGTTAATATAGATCAAACAGGTGAGATACATAGGTATAGCCAAGAGTTAGTGAGAGGTTAGTAACAATGTAATGTATTTGTTACTATAGATCATACAGGTGAGTTGCAGTGGCATAGCCATGAGTTAGTGTGAGGTTGTTAAAATTTAACGTATTTGTTAATATAAATCATACAGGTGAGGTACACAGGTATTGGCAATAGTTAGTGAGAGGTTATTAAAAATGTAATGTATTTGTTCCTATAGAACATACAGGTGAGGTGCAGGGGCATAGCCATGAGTTAGTGAGAGGTCAGTAACAATGTAACGTATTTGTTACTATAGATCATACAGGTGAGGTGCCTGGGCATACCCATGAGTTTGTGAGAGGTTAGTAACAATGTAATGCATTTGTTACTATAGATCTTAGAGGTGAGGTACGCGGGTATAGCCAAATTGTGGAACAAATGCGTTCCACAATTTTTTAATCCTGATGGTTTACTGTACAATGTTATGTTAATTCCTTCCTAATGTATGTGGCATTGCCTCTTATTGCTTTGTTTTTTCTATATTATTATTAAGTATGTGGAGCTTTTCTCCCCGGGCCTCTACTGAAAATGGAAATATGTCCAGCTAGACTAGCCCGGTCAACAAATGTAAAATAAAATAAATAATAATAATAAATGAGTTAGTGAGAGGCTAGTAACAATGTAAAGTATTTGTTACCATAGATCATGCAGGTGAGGTGCAGGGGCATAGCCATGAGTTAGTGAGAGGTCAGTAACAATGTAATCTATTTGCTACTATAGATCATACAGATTAGGTGCCTGGGCATAGCCATGAGTTAGTGAGAGGTTAGTGACAATATAACATATTTATTACTATAGATCATACAGGTGAGGTGCCTGGGCATAGCCATGAGTTAGTGAGAGGTTAGTAACAATGTACCATATTTGTTAATATAGATCATACAGGTGAGGTACGTAGGTATAGCCAAGAGTTAGTGAAACGTTAGTAACAATGTAATGTATTTGTTACCATAGATCATACAGGTGAGGTACCTTGCCTTGCCATGAGTTAGTGAAAGGTTAGTAACAATGTAATGTATTTGTTAATATAGATCATACAGGTGAGGTGCCTGGGCATAGCCATGCATTAGTGAGAGGTTAGTAACTATGTAATGCATTTGTTACTATGGATCATACAGGTGAGGTGCCTGGGCATAACCATGAGTTAGTGAGAGGTTAGTAACAATGTAATGTATTTATTAATATAGATATACAGGTGAGGTACATGGGTATAGCCAAGAGTTAGTGAGACATTAGTAACAATGTAATGTATTTGTTACCATAGATCATATAGGTGAGGTGCCTGGGCATAGCCATGAGTTACTGAGTGGTTAGTAACAATGTAATGTATTTGTTAGTATAGATCACACAGGTGAGGTGTCAGGGCATAGCCATGAGTTACTGAGAGGTTAGTAACAATGTAACGTATTTGTTACTATAGATCATACAGGTGAGGTGCCTGGGAAAAGACAGGAGTTGGTGAGAGGTCACTAACAATGTAACATATTTATTACCATGGATCATACAGGTGAGGTGCAGAGGCATAACCATGAGTTAGTGAGAAGTCAGTAACAATGTAACATATTTGTTACTATAGATCATACAGGTGAGGTGCCTTGGCATAGCTATGAGTTAGTGAGAGGTTAGTAACAATGTAACATATTTGTTAATATAGATCATACAGGTGAGGTACATAGGTATAGCCAAGTGCTAGTGAGAGGTTAGTAACAATGTAACACATTTGTTACTAAAGATCATACAGGTGAGTTGCAGGGGCATAGCCATGAGTTTGTGAGAGTTTAGAACAATGTAATGCATTTGTTACTATAGATCATACAAGTGAGGTTGCAGGTATAGCCATGAGTAAGTGAAAAATTAGTAACAGTGTAACGTATTTGTTAATATAGATAATACAGGTGAGGTACGCAGGTATAGCCAATAGTTAGTGAGAGGTTAGTAACAATGCAACGTATTTGTTCTGATAGATCATACAGGTGAGGTGCAGGGGCATAGCCTTGAGTTAGTGAGAGGTCAGTAAAAATGTAACGTATTTGTTACTATAGATCATACAGGTGAGGTGCCTGGGCATAGCCATGAGATAGTGAGAGGTTAGTAACACTGTAATGCATTTGTTACTATAGATCTTACTGGTGAGGTGCCTGGTTATACCCATGAGATAGTGAGAGGTTAGTAATAATGTAACGTATTTCTTACTATGGATCATACAGGTGAGGTGCCTGGGTATAGCCATGAGATAATGAGAGGTGAGTAACAATGCAACGTGTTTGTTACTATGGATCATACAGGTGAGGTGCCTGGGCATAGCCATGAGTTAGTGAGAGGTGAGTAACAATGTAATGTATTTGTTACTGTGGATCATACAGGTGAGGTGTCTGGGCATAGCCATGAGATAGCAAGAGGTTCTTAAAATTGTAAAATATTTGTTACTATAGATCATACAGGTGAGGTGCCTGGGTATAGCCATGAGTTAGTGAGAGGTTAGTAACAATGTAATGCATTTGTTGCTATAGATCATACAGGTGAGGTACACGGGCATAGCCATAAGTTAGTGAGAGGTTAGTAACAATGTAACATATTTGTCACCATGGATCATACAGGTGAGGTGCAGGGGGATAACCATGAGTTAGTGAGAGGTCAGTAACAATGTAACATATTTGTTACTATGGATCATACAGGTGAGGTGCCTTGGCATAGCTTTGAGTTAGTGAGAGGCTAGCAATAATGTAATGTATTTGCTACTATAGATCTTAGAAGTGAGGTATGCGGGTAAAGCAATGAGTTAGTGAGAGGTTAATAACAATGTACACATTTGTTACCATAGATCATACAGATGAGGTGCAGGGTTATAGCCATGAGTTAGTGAGCGGTCAGTAATAATGTAATGTTTTTGTTACTATAGATCATACAGGTGTGGTGCCTGGGCATAGCCATGAGTTAGTGAGAGGTTAGTAACAATGTAACGTATTTGTCACTATAAATTATACAGGTGAGGTGCCTGGGCCATGCCATGAGTTAATGAGAGGTTAGTAACAATGTAACATATTTGTTAACATACATCATACAGGCGAGGTACGCATGTATAGCCAATAGTTAGTGAGAGGTTAGTAACAATGTAACGTATTTGTTCCCTTAGATCATACAGGTGAGGTGCAGGGGCATAGCCTTGAGTTAGTGAGAGGTCAGTAACAATGTAACATATTTGTTACTATAGATCATACAGGTGAGGTGCCTGGGCATAGCCATGAGTTAGTGAGAGGTTAGTAACAATGTAATGCATTTGTTACTATAGATCTTACAGGTGAAGTGCATGGGTATAGCCATGAGTTAGTGAGACGTTAATAACAATGTAACGTATTTGTTAATATAGATCATACAGGTGAGGTGTATGGGTATAGCCATGAGTTATTGAGAAGTTAGTAACAATGTAATGCATTTGTTACTATAGATCTTACAAGTGAGGTGCCTGGGCATACCCATAAGATAGTGAGAGGTTAGTAATTATGAAACGTATTTGTTACTATGGATCATACAGGTAAGGTGCCTGGGCATAGCCATGAGATAGTGAGAGTTGAGTAACAATGCAACGTGTTTGTTACTATGGATCATACAGGTGAGGTGCCTGGGCATAGCCATGAGTTAGTGAGAGGTGAGTAACAATGTAATGTATTTGTTACTGTGGATCATAAAGGTGAGGTGCCTGGGCATAGCCATGAGACAGCAAGAGGTTCTTAAAATTGTTACATATTTGTTACTATAGATCATACAGGTGAGGTGCCTGGGTATAGCCATGAGTTTAGTGAGAGGTTAATAACAATGTAATGCATTTGTTGCTATAGATCATACAAGTGAGGTACACGGGTATAGCCATGAGTTAGTGAGAGGTTATTAACAATGTAACGTATTTGTTAATACAGATCATACCAGTGAGGTGTATGGGTATAGCCATGAGTTAGTGAGAGCTTAGTAACTATGTAATCTATTTGTTAATATAGATCAAATAGGTGAGGTACCTCACCTAACTATGAGTTAGTGAGAGGTTAGTAACAATGTAATGTATTTGTTACTATAGATCATACAGGTGAGGTGCCTGGGCATAGCCATGAGTTTGTAAGAGGTTAGTAACAATGTAACGTATTTGTTAATATAGATCAAATAGGTGAGGTGCTTGGGTATAGCCATGAGTTAGTGAGAAATTAGTAACAGTGTAAAATATTTGTTAATATAGATCATACAGGCGAGGTAACTGGGCATAGCCATGAGTTAGTGAGAGGTTAGTAACAATGTAATGCATTTGTTACTGTAGATCATACAGGTGAAGTATATAGGTATAGCCATGAGTTAACGAGAGATTAGTAACAATGCTATGCATTTGTTACTATAGATCATACAGGTGCGGTACCTCGCCTAGCCATGAGTTAGTGGGAGGTTAGTAACAATGTAACGTATTTGTTAATATAAATCATACCGGTGAGGTACCTCACCTAGCCATGAGTTAGTGAAAGCTTAGTTACAATGTAACGTATTTGTTGCTATAGATTATAAAGGTGAGGTTCCTGGGCATAGCCATGAGTTAGAGAGAGGTTAGTAACAATGTAATGCATTTGTTACTATAGATATACAGGTGAGGTGTATGGGTATAACCATGATTTAGTGAGAGGTTAGTAACAATGTAAGGTATTTGTTAATATAGATCATACAGGTGAGGTGCCTGGGCATAGCCATGAGTTAGTGAGAGGTTAGTAACAATGTAACATACTTGACCCTAACCCAATCCTTACTTCTTCGACACTAAAGTGAGTAAATAGTTCACCGGCAATGTGCCTTACTTACTTATTTATTTATTTTATTTGTTTTTGTTAACTGGGAAAGTTTGACTGGGCAGAGCCCATTTTCAATGGTGCCTTACCAGAACTGTATAGACTTATATATAATGATGTACATGGCACAGCGGTTAGAATTGTTTCCTCACAGCAACAGGTTCTCTGGTTCCATTTTTGGCTATGGTGCCTTCTGTGTTTTGTCTGCATGTCCTCCCTGTGTTCATGTGGATTTCCCCTGGGTGCTCTGGTTTCTTCCCACTTTCCAGAACCATGTAATAGGTGGACTGGATACTCTAAATTGGTCACAGGTTGAATCATCATCATCATCATCAGCCCCCCTTTTTTTCCAATTTTACTACATGGTGTTGGGGTATCATTTTAACTGTCACCAACTCTCTCGATTCAGTGCCACACTCCTGCCTTTGTCAAAACTCATGTCTGACTGTCACAGATCTTCTTTCACACAATCCATCCACCTCTTTTCTGGACATCTTCACTTCCTCTTACCTTCTTCCTGTTTGTCCCAAATCTTCCTCAACAGATTGTCTTCTGCTTTTCTGCACATGCCCAAACCACTGTAATCTGTTCTCTTTGATCTTTTCTGCAATTGGAGCTACTTTGGCTTCTGCTCTTATGTCCTCAATCCTTCGTCTGTCCCACTGTGTGCATCCTACCACCTTTCTCAGGCACTTCATTTACATCACCTCTAGCTTCTTCAACTGTACTGCCTTTACTGCTCATGTTTCTGTACCATATAGTAGTACTGGTCACACCGCTGTCTTGCACATGTTACTTTTCAGCTTCTTTGGCATTTTTCTGTCATAGACTACACCTGATACTCTATACCAGTTGGCTGCAACCCCTCTGATTCTAACTTTGACCTCTTCATTCAGATTACCTTTCTCCTCAACGACTCCCTATTATGCTGTCACAGATGCAGGTTGTCGAATGCATCTTTGTTGAACTGTAAAGCGTGAAAAGGCAAAATAGCGAAGTGGCTTTTTAGCTAATTCTTTCCCTGGGAAATAATTTGTTTGGCTGTTTTCACTACTTTGCCTTTTTGGCACTGTAGTGTGATCTCAGAGATGGTAAGTAATGTTTTACATTTTTTTGGGTTTTTTTATTTGTTTCAGAACAGCAATTGTTTTCCATTGGAAAATAATCGCTGTTCTGAAGTTTCGACATTGTAAGCTTTCGCTTACATGGGGTTGATTATCTGTCATTCACTTTTCTGAGCATGCAATATGATAAAATAGACCTATCCTCAACTACTCCTCCCAGATACTTGAAGCTGTTTACCTGTTCCACTAATCTCTATTGTCAGCTTCTTCTGATTTCCCCAATTTGCTGCCATTACCACCATCTTATCTGTGCTTAGTTTCATGCCTTCAGATTTGCATTCCATTCTCCTATCCTTTGCTGAAGTTCTAGCTTAGAGTCTGCCTCTACTGCCAGATCATCTGCATACAGCAGCTTTATTGATCCCTCCCCTCCAACCTGTTTGCTAATGTAGTCCATCACCAGTATGAACAGGAGTGGGCTCAGAGCTGAACCCTGATGTACACCCACTCCCACTAGGAATCCCTCTGTGAGGCCGAACACTGTTCATACTTGAGTCATTGGGTCCTTGTACGTAGCTTGCACTAATTCTACCAATGTTTCTGGGACTTCAAACCATTGTAGTACTGCCCAGATAAGCTTTCTTTATGCTTTCTCCAAGTCTAGGAATGCCTAGTTGGACTTTCTCCTCATCTCTAGCTTCTTCTCAAATATCTGTCTCAATGCAAACATTGGGTCAATTGTGTTGCATCCTGATCTAAATCCTGATCTAAATCCAGACTGCTCATGTGTATCCATTTATCAATCACCCTCTCCAGAACTTTTCACAGTTGTGGATGTCCCCTTTATTCTTGTGCACTGGCACAAGTATGCTTATTATATGCATTTCTCTCCACACTGCTATTAGTACCCTCAGGGGCCATTTCTCCCCTATCTCACCCAGCATCTTTATCATGCCTGCTGTGACCTCATGTGAGCCTGCTGCTTTCCCTGATCTTCCTTAGTGCTGTTCTTACTTCTTCTAGGGTGGGCTCCTCTTCTTTTCTCATCACAGGTGGCAGTACAGCTTCTGTGGGGTTTTCCTCATTCAGAAGCTGCTGGAAATATCTGCCTTTGATGTCCTCTGGACTGGGTTGCTGGCATCCCTTATGACGGGTGTTTGACTATTTTCTTTATCTTTCTGTCTTTGCCTTGCAATATGATTCTTCCACTTCTTGCAGCTGATTGTGGCAACTAGTGGTTTATGCTGTGGGCCAACTGTTTCACTGGGGAATCATGGATTCTACCCCAGTGCCTTTTCTTTACTAGAACCATGTGGCTTCTATCAAGCCATTTGTCAGACAAAAGTCCAGAACGGCTTCTCCTTCTTTATTCCTATTGCCCCACCCATGTAGACCCAGTCCCACAATGTGCATTCAAGTCACCCATTATCAACATTCATGTTGTTCTGCTTTATCTAGTAGGCCCTGTCTGAATTCACTCTTTTCCTCACTATCTGGGGGCGGTGGGGTCTATGATTATGAATACTGCTGCCATGAGTCTGTCATTAATTCTGATGCTATCCCTTACTGCCTTCTGAGGCCTCTCTCAATTCCTACACCATTCATTTCTAGTCTGCCCTCCACCTGAGTAGTAGACCCTGGATCCCAAGCCAAGTGGCTTTGTTCATCTCTTGGCTACATAGGATGTCCAGCCTCTCATATCCTGTCAGTTTCATGTTCTGTCAGTGAACCTACTGGCCCAATAGGGGTATCATTAGCACCATTAGTAAGGGTTTCTGGCATGGGTCAGAGTAGGCCAGGTCCTCAATGCACTAGCCCTGCCACAGCACACAGTCTGTGATCCATGTTCTCCTATCTTTGAGGATACTACGCCCAAAGCAGTTGTAGAGTCTGTGCTTCTGCCCACAGCTCCATTCATTGGTGAATTTGAGATGGAAACACTCAGCATGTTTTCTTGACATGGGAGAAACCCCACAAAGACACAGAGAGAACATGCAAACTCCAAACAGGCATTGGACGGAGGTCAGGATCGAAGCTTGCACCTTGTACATGGGAGACAAAGACCTTAACCACTAAGCCATCTGGTTTGAATGTACAGGTGTGAATGTACATGCAAAAGTGTGGTATGGGAGAACAGCTGTGGCAGAGCTGGCCAGCTAGTTGTGTGAACCTTGGTTCTAGATGATTGTCACTGTTGTGACACCCCAACCCCATGAGAAAAAAATGGGAAAAGGGTTTATGGATGGATGGATTTAAAAACTGTTGGTTTTTCATAGAAATGTAGCTATTGTTTTTGAGAATAGTCTAAAATTCACTTGTTAATATAAAAATACTGTGTTGGAGTTTTTCTCCCCTGGCCTCCACTGAAAATGGGCTCTGCCCAGTTGGAAATTGCCAGTCAATGAAGACAAATACATACATTAAATAAATAAATAAAACACACATATGCTGATGGATGATTTATTGACTTTAATGTCCAAGAAATGTGGTGGAGCTTTTCTCCTCAGGGCTCCTCTGAAAATGGGTTCTGCCCAGTCTGACTTTCCCAGTTAACAAAAACAAATAAATAAATAAAAGACATATTGCTGGTGAATGATTTACTCATTTTAGTGTTCGTGAGGTAAGGACTGGCTTATGGTCACTTAAGGAGTTAGGGAGCATTGCAAAGGATTTAATATGCTCAAGTATATCTTTTAGTTATCTATAGTGGAGGACTTTGTTGTACCAGTTCTTTGTTAAGCATTTTGAATTATCTGCGTAAGGTAAACGTTTGATAAGGGTAGTTGAATTTGATAATGTTCCTTGGTCTTGCATGTCATATATTTACCTATGAGTTGGGTGACATAGACTGATTAAAAAAAAACAGACAGTAACAGCAAAACAGCTTGTTTTCAATTAATTTACAAAATGACTTTTGTGTAAGGAACTGTAGGTAGAAGGTACTGAATAAGAAGGTTTCTACCTTATTACGACAATAAAAGTAGTGTAATATTAATGGTGTATGGTGTTCACTTAACAAGTCTGCCATGCAGAGCAACTCTAATCTGTGGCTGTAAATACCATTTTATGATGGCATACTTCTGTGTCCATAAAGAAAGAAAACGAGTGTCCTTTATTAGAGACATCAGTGGCTTGTTTTCTTCTACAATTACTAGAGGCTATTCTAAAAGCAATATCAAAATATACAACACACGCCAGCAAAGACTCAGCCTTTAAGAGAATATGCTGCTTATTCATACTAAAAAAATATTTCAATGCTTAATACCACTGCTTGAGGTTTAGAATGGCCAACAAGCTGTTCTAATTGTCAAGACTAGTTTTGCATTTTAAGTCACTTCCTTGATTTGCTAGTTTTAGGAAATTATTACAACCATCTATTTTTTGGTCAGTAGACATATAGCAGTTTAAGCAGGCAACTGGAGCCATCCAAAGCTATTTATAAAAACAGTGTGCCTCCTGAAGCTGTCAGATGAAACATTATGGTAGAACAGCCCCTGCTGTGGAAACAAGCTTACTACTATATAAAATAAAGCTACTGTGCCCATTTCTGTACAGCCGTTTTCAATGTTACGCTTTCACAGCTCGTTTCTGTAGAAGCCATTTGCTACATCTTGCTAGGCTTTACAGGATGCTGTTGACTCTGTATTTTAGAAGGCAAAAAGAATGACCCCTGCAGCCATCTGTCACACACACTCTTCGAAGAGTGTGGTAAGACGGTGCGTTTTAGCTGGAGCTCAGAGTTTCTGGAGTAATGCATCATGGGATGCTGAGACATTTTTAGTTAAGCAGTATAAGTAATGGGAAACATTCCTTCCTGTTTTGGATTACACCAAATGAATAACTGGTGTTTAACTAGATGGCCCATCCTGGTACTGGAGAACTCCTAACTTCTTTGCAGATTCAGGGATTATTTCCTTAATTCTGTGTAACAGGACTTTATAATGATAAATCACGATATAGCCTTAGGATCCATCTGTCAGCACTCAGTTGACTGTGTCTCTGTCCAGAAACTATGAATCCATGCCAAACATTAATTTACAAATCCAACTTTTCATGAAATGAAACATTTATCTACTTTTCTCCACTTGTTTAACAGCAAAAATCTATAATTATATATACAGATTATTTTTATGGCTTTCAACCTGTTTAAGTAAATAATAATTCTGCTGGTCTCTGTTTTAGAAAGATGACTGTCGTATGTCACACTTCTCCCTACAACCATTATTTTACTAGATGCCTCTATAATCATATGATCAAGGCATTAAGGTTCAGTTATTGAGTCTCACTAGCATTGTGATGAGAGGCTATTTCCTTTCATGTAAAAAGTATTGTCTCCATCAACCCTTTTTTAGAGCCTCGTCTGCATTTTGGTTAAAAGGGGATACCTTTTTGTTTTGGATCATGAAGCAAGCAAAAATGTGCCCAAAAGCTCTTAAGCTACAAGCTGACATGTTTCTTCAGAAGGTGAAATTATTTATATTTATTTTCTTTTGATGAGATCCTCAGACTGCACATTTTAAACCACCCTTCATACTAGTTTTATCAACAGCAATATTGTCAGTCTGGTCCTTACAAATGTAACCACTTCATACAGTATCCCTCTGGTATCGCCTTCCGCAGCTAAGTCAGAGCATAAACTTGTGACTTTCACCTTCAAAATCACTATAGCACCTGCATCAGTGCCATCAGATTTAAATGATTTTTTTTTTTCAAATTAAATTTTTATTTGTTTCCAAAAGAAAAACAATTTGCTTGTTATAAACAGTTAATACATAGTAGAGATAAAATAACAATGGAATTACATAGGATCAAATAACACATTCTACTATGGTTTACAAAATTCTGTGTGTTTGTCCTTTCTAGTGCAGAATGTAAGTGAAGTTTAAACAAAAAATTTTAATAGGAATCTCACTAGGAGTTAAAACATCTAATTTTTGTATAATTTGCCAATGACCATTGTTATTTTTATAAGGAAGAAGATTATAATTCGATACCTATATCTATCAAAGGAACTATTTACAACATGTACATATATTTACACTGGGTTGTCACTCTTGAAGGATATTGTAATAGAGTTTAGAGTTGAATATATAGGTGGTAGTGGACATTGGTATATCTAATGTACTTAACATAGCATTTTTGTAGTATGATGTACGTAATCTCCGCATTATGCTGGAAGAATGATTGGTTTTGAATTGATTTGGGGATAGTTTAATAAAGTAATATATTCTATTTTAAGCGTAGATTCAGGATAGAATTTCTATAAGCTTTTCCCAATATTTCTTGAAATAGGTCAGTTTCTTTTGACTCACAGTTTTAAGTTTGTTAGCCAAAACATATTGAATAGCTATATTTTTGAATTCTGACCAGGAAATTTTAGATCTGTCAAGCCAGTAAAGAGCTATGTAGGATTTAAGTAGTGCATTTAATGTTACTATATTATGTTTGGATTCTAATGTGTATGTATTGGGGAAAATTTTTAATATTGACATTTCCCATGAGAGGGTGGATTTCATATAGCCTGATTTCTCCAATTTCACTCTTAGAGAGCACCAACGTTTATGGACAGTTTTGCAAGATCAAAAGATATGGAGAATATCAGCTATTGTGTTAGCACTTGTGGGGCAAAATGGTGAGGAATTAGGATCTATTTTACTTAGAAAAAGTGGTGTATGGTAAGCATTGTTATTAATCATGATTTGAGTATAGATTAATTTTTTGAAGGGGGTAAGTTTTGTAGTTATGTCTATCGCCGCTAATTTTTGTTCGTTAGTTAATTTCACATTTTTGGTCATCCAGTAGTTTGAGTATAAGATTTCATTTTGATATTTGGTTCCGGTGATTAGTCTATAAGTATTTGATAGCATTTTTTTTTTGTAGTAAATAGGAGATGAGTTGTTGGTGTATCTGGAATTCTTGTGAAGTTACGTTGATTTCTGATGTTTTCAAGTTTATTAAATATAATATTTGTTTAATGATAAAATGGTATTTTTCATTTGATGCCAAGTGATCAACAATATAGCTTAAGGGTTGATCTTTTAATTGATAGAAATCCCATATTGTACAATTTTTAATATTTGGATATTTTTCTAGGTTTAACATATTGTTGTTTAATTTGATTTCAGGATTCATGTGTATTGGTTGTGCCATAATTAAGGAGTTCTTTATGTTTAAGGAAGTGACAAGCATTTGAAAACATGATACCTTATTAATTATTATGGGGTGCATTTTGAAATTTCTTAGGGTTTTGTTGTTGAGGAAAGGAATAACTTTTGGGTTAATATTAGAGGTGCTTAGATTCTGGTAATACATTTTTATCCAAAGAGGGTACCAGGAAGTGTCAGAAGGTTCATATTCGGATAGGCACACAATGTGGTTAGCATTGATAATATGATAATATGTCTGAAAATCAGGAAGACTTAAGGCACCTTTTTCTTTGGGTAATGTTAGTTTTTTGTAACTAATTCTAATGTTCTTCGGGTGCCACATAAATTTACCCAATGTTGTTTTTATTCTGGAGAAGAATTTGTTTGGAACACATTGGCTAACAGCTTGAAATTGATACAATATTTTGGGAAGTATATTCATTTTTATGACTGATGCCTTGGAGAGAAAAGAGAGGTTTAACTTTTCCCATCTGTCCAAATCTTTTGTAATTTTTGATCAAACTATGTAAAGATTTTCTTTTATAATTTCTTTATGCGGGTGAATAAAGGTGACACCTAGATATTTGAGTGAGTATTCTATTTTCATCTTTGAATCTGGAAAGAAAATTTCCTTATGATTTAGAGGATTTAGCGGGAATATTTTTGATTTACATGGATTCATAGCATAATTTGAGATTGCAGAAAACTTGTCAATAGAATTTAGAATTTTTATCAAATCAGTGGAGGGATACTGAAAATAGATGTTGAGATTGTCGGCGAATGCTGTGTATTTAATTTGTACATTTGAGATGTAAATAGAGTGGTTAAATGTTTTTGACTTAACTTTAGAAGGAGGACTTCTAAGTAAAGGTTAAAAAGGTATGGGGAGAGAGGGCATCCTTGTCTAGTGCTGTTGATTATATGTATAGGGTGTGAGTTCTTTTTATTTATATGCAATGTAGTGGTGGCATTGTTATATAAGACTCTAATTATGGCTATAAACTCCTCAGGGAGAGCAAACCATTTTAAGGTTTTGAACAAGAAGTTAAGATTGACTCGGTCGAAAGCCTTTTGTGCATCAACAGAGAGTGCATACTTAGGGGAAGTGCCTTTGACTCTCATATTTGTCATTGCTTCTATTGTTAACGTATTATCCCAGACTTGTCTATTATTCATAAAACATAACTGTTCAGGAGATATGATAAAGGAAATTACTTTGTTCAATCTGTGAGCCAATATTGTTGCTAGTATTTTTATGTCAAGGTTAATTAATGTAATTGGGCAGTAGTCACTAGGGTTATTGCCAAATGTATTAGGTTTTGGAATGAAAATTGTTTTAGAATTATTTATGTATAAGTCTGTAACCCCAAATTTTATTATGTAGTTGTATACTTTGAGTAAGAGTGGGGCTAGGTATTTTGTAAATCCTTTATGAAATTCTGATGTATAGCCATCAGGGCCTGGGGATTTTCTTAATTTCGTTTTGTTGATAGCTAGAAATATTTCTTCTGTAGTTATTGGTGCTTTAAGAAGCTTTATTTGAGTGTCACTTATTTGTGGGAAATGCAGGTCATCTATAAAAGTATTAGCTGCTATTTCATCTTCCAGAGGGTATGGGCCATAGATCTCCCGATAAAGTTCTTCGAAAGTTTTTATGATTTCCTTATCTGAGTTGAATGACTTATTATTATGTTTAATATTTGTTTTATTCTGGAAGAAGGGGGTTTATGTTGATTATTCTGGCTAGAATTTTAGAGGGAGTTTGGGCCCATTCAGCATATTTGTGTAAAAGTCTGAGATGAATAAGAGAGAGCTGGCTCATTTGTGCTTCTTGTAGTTGTTTTTGTACAGAGATGATCTGCCTCTCAAGATCCAAGGCATGTTTATGTTGCATTTGTATTTCAAGATTTTTTAATTTAAGTTCTAGGTTGTCAATGTGGGATTTGGCCTGTTTTTTGAGTATTGATGCTTTTTGTATTAATATACCTCTAAGTGTTGCCTTGGTTGCTGCCCACTGTATGTCAAAGGGGATATTTGTTGTTTCTAAGTTACTGTTGGTCTGATCAAGTAGTTCTCTTATTTCTTGACAGAGTTCCCTGTTTTTTAAGAGGTTCTGGTTTAGGGTCCAATTTATTACTTATTGCTCTTTTGTGTTTAGTTTAGTCTCATTTATTTTTAGGTTGATTTTTGCATGGTCAGACAGGGTTCTGGGATCCGTATAGTATTTTATTTCAATTTTTTTTTTAATTTGTTGAAATTAAGAAAAAGTCTATTCTAGACCAGGTTTTGTGAGGTGTTGAAAAGAAGGTGAATTTACTGATTCCAGATTCATGTCTGAAGAGGTCAAAGAGATAGACTAAATTAAAATCTTCTTACTATTTAGTTTATAAGATTTGTTAAGTCAACAGGTTGCTTATTTTCTTTGTTCATTCTGTCTAGTTCAGGTCTGATAGTCATATTCCAATCTCCCCCTATTAGATATAAATGGTTTGTGAATTTTTCTAAAATTGAGTATATATCATAAATATAATCAGTCTGGTACATACAAGAACCGTAGACATTTAAGATTAAAATGTTTCTATTGAAAGATGGAAGGGAACATACTAAGTAGCACCACCTGCCATTAGGATCGTAGTCGCTTGTTTTTATAGTGCCATTGAAAGAATTTTTAACTATTATTGCTACCCCTTTAGATGCAGTATCATTACCGGCAACTATAATTGATTTTACCCATTTCTTTTTTTTTACCTTCTCCCATTGAGCTGAGGTCATGTGGGTTTCCTGGATAAGTTTTACTTCAGCCTCTGATTTATAAATTAGATGTAGGGTTAACTTCTTTTTTCTATTATTCTGAAGACCTTTAACATTCCATGATTCCAGTAATATCATTTTGTCTTTACTGTCATTTAAATTTCAATGCTAATGTGATAATTAAAGTGTAATTTAGCCTTTCTAAAGGAGTGATAAGTTTGTTTAAGTATGTGGTATGGAAAATGTAGTGAGATGTTAACAACAGTATTAGGATTAATGAGTGACAACCCGCCCCTTGCAGACCCCCACCCATGCGTAACCACGATCTTCTATTATCTGTAAGAGGTATTAGAAACATATATACAAACCCAACTATAATACAAAATTCTATTGTTATTCTAAGATCCATCAGACAATTGGCACGATACTAACGCCCTTGCCTGCATTTGCTTATGATATATTAGTTTATTTTATAATAGTTTTATTGATTCATTGAAAGAGATTTTAGCTCTAGTCAAAGGATGTTACTTAGACCACCCTCCCAATCAAGTAATATAAGGGAGTAGATTTATGCTTTAAATATTTTTACATTATATACATTATAGAGTTTGTCAACCATGCTTTGGGATTTAGAATCTATGTTTAAAATGATCAGTCATCCCTTAAACGATGGATAGTTCAGTACACACATTCCTTTTCTATTTCCTTTCTCTTTCCTTTTCCTTCCCCTTAAGCCCAGCTACAGCATTGTCCAGATAGTACATTAAAAATGTATTAGTGCAGGTATCGCCAACTATTTAAGGAGGTTAACTATGTTATCATATAGTATGGTAAAAGAGGCTTAAGTTGGTATGGTCACTTAGAGAGTTTCGTAGATACTGCTTACGAACCCCTAATTTGAATCTTGGAACACTTATTACCATTTATGGTCATATGAACTAAAAAATGTAGGTTGTTTGGGGCAGTTGGATAGGAAGGGTTCCAGTACATCACAACTAACCTATCTGCCTACATAATCCCCAAGTTAAGCTGTGCTTGGTCATTAAGCAATATAGTCAAGGCATTATTTACAATATTAATGTATAGTATTATGCCCTCATGGATTAGTTATGTCTTAATCTGCCATGCGTATATATTATTGACTCATTGTTTAAATTTAATGTAAGATCTTTGCTAGTATAACTAAGACTCGTGGTGTTTTAGTCTAGAGGGTTGTGCAGAAAGACCACTTTGATGGTAATAGTCATGCAGCTATAATGAAATTGATAGTACTAATACTAACAGCAATAAAATCAGCAATTAGATGTCACTGACTTTTTAACTGGGACATTTAAGGTCAAGACTAAGCATAGTGTTATATACTTTTAAGTCCCACTTTAACATCAAGTGTCATTTCCAGAGCACCATGAGGTACCAACCAGTAAATTCACAGCTGACTCTTAATAACGCTTCATCAGAGTTTGCCTGTCAGTAAGGTTTTTTTTTTCCAGACATCCTTGTACAAACCTGCCAAAATTTAAAAGTGTTCATCCCACTTTTGTGCCGTACTCCTCTTTCACTCCTCTCTCCCTCCGAACAGATAGTGGACACATTCTGGGGTAGGGCCCCCATATCACACGGTCCAGCAGTATTCTCCTTTGTGTCATGTTCAGAGTTAGAGCAACAATTGGGCCATCTTTGGTCTATTCAATTTTCCAGTTCTTGTCTGTGGGACGAAGTTGAATCAGACAACTTTGTCTGCAAAAGGACTATATTCCGAAGGTAAACAAGGTGCTTGTCTGATGTACTGATAGACTTTCTCATTTTTGCAAATTTTTATGACCTGACAAATAAACCCTCTGTGGCAAGAGCTGGTATAAGCTTGACAAAATATTGGGGGTGGTATGAAAAGTTGTTTTGAGTCCCATTGCCAGACTCTGTTTCCATTTCACAGGCACCCTAACTTAGGGAATCATCTCCCCAGCCAAGAAATGCATCATACAGGCAGGGAGATTTCAAGGATCTTCAAATTCTAATAGCAAGGAACTTACATTATAGCTGCAGTGTGAGTCATCCCAAGGGTCTAAGTAGAAACATACATAAGGGACTAAGAATAGAGGAGTATTTGGTGGGAAGTTTTTGTTAATTAGGTCTGTTCGAGTTTCTTGAAATGTGGGTTATTATTATACTGTTGTCATGACATTGAAATGTTGGTTATATTACGGACATCTCTTAAAAAATTTTATTGTTCCCTCTTTTTCTTTTTTTTTTCTTTTTTTTCTTTTTTCTTTTCCTTTTTTCCATTTTTTCCTTATGTAATTGTTCTCTTTTCGTTTTGAATTAGGGCATAAAGACTTGAAGGATTACGCCTGCCAGCTGGAAAGAGAGAGCCCCAAATACTGGAAAAGAAGTGTTTCATAACATCAGGGCTTACAAAGCTATGCAAATGTATAGCTGTCAGCCCAGCAACACTTGCGTGTAAGCTACGCCCTTTTGACCTTCCAAAGTGCGTCGCATCACCATCCAACACACCAGAAGAAACATATTCTGCACACCACAGCTGGAAGGGCTCAAAGGTAAGGATTATTCTTCAGCTCTTCGCTAGGAGCCAAGCAGCACTATCTCCATGTTCCTTGAAGCACCGCACACAAGATCTACACACACTCATGGATAGAAGAGTCACACCTCATCCATTCATGCCAGGTATGTGCTGCCTTGTCGAGTTCTCCATTTTATTTTGTGAAATTGAGTCGATACTGTGCTAGCGTCTCCGCTTTTACAAGTACAAGTTTAAAGTAAATGTTGCCTGTATTTCGTCGTCCGGGAACGAAGTTTGCTGATTTGCCTTGTAATTCTATTTTTGTTTTCCAATCTAGAGGTATTTTATAATAAGTTTCAGTTGTATATAGGTTATGCTCTTTAGTAAGTGAGGATTAGCGTCCAAGATAGTTTAAGCAAAATATTATATCCGTTGTATTAGTTTTATGAGTATATTTTTCTTGAGTAAGATGGTTTAACAGTTTTTGACTTGGTATTGGTTTTATTTTAAGCAAAGGGAAGTAAGTATTTGTTATTTTGTCAAGCTAGTGCATAAGATAGATTATTTAGATTGTATTATTTGGATTTTTGGTTTGGATTTTGGGTTGATCCAACAGCTTAAGCAGGTGACAGGCAGTGTTTTTCTTTCTTCCCTTTTTCTTTTTTTTTTTTCTTTTTTTCACATTTGGTTGTAATCAGTCAGTATATTTCCGGAACTGTTATTGTGTTAACTAATGTCTATAACATAACCTGGACGTGACATGTGGGGTCAGAGGGCAAAGGTTGAATGCTTGCTTTGTAGACTAGGCCCAGAGATGGAATTTTTAAACAATAAGTATAATTTCACCTTGGCCTGACTTCTGGCTTTACTATTACAGTTAGTAGATCAGAAATGTGTGTAGAACAATTATCACTAGTCAAATTTCTTTTTGAAAGTTGAATTTAAGCTATATTTGAAGGTAGCTCTTTGAACGCATTGGAGAATGTTGATTTGGCTTCTTGCACAGTTTTCACTGAGTAATTGATACTATTATGTTGGAAGCAGACAGTCGCCAGGTACTTCATTTGAAATTTAATGTTTTTGTTTAGCAAATAACTACAAAAGGAAGATAGGGCTTGTCTTGACTGCATGATTGGAAGAGACAAATCTTGTGCTATTGTAATTCTATAGCCATTCCAGGAAATGCTTTTCTTCTTTTTGGCATTTACAATTATAGATTGTGCATGTTCCGCATTTAGGATTCTGGCATAAACTTGTCTCGGAGTTTCAGATTCTGGCATAAACTTGTCTCAGAGTTTCAGATGTTTGGGCTTTCCTTGGTACCCTGTGTATTCTCTCAGTTGTGATCATTTTAGATAGTTCTTTATTTTCCAGCACAATGTCAATGATTTCTTTTGCAATTCCAGGAAGCTGTGACTACTCATATTTCTCCGGTATGCCTCTGATTAAAATGTTGTTGCGTCTAGCTCTTGCCTCTAGATCGATAATCTTCTGTTTAATTTCTGTGATGGTGATGTCTCTGTCTGAAGCCGCTTTTTGTAATTCTTTTATTTTATTTTCATTGTTAAGCATTTTAGCTTCATTTTGCTCCATTCTTCACATCATATGTTCCAGATTGTTTCCGAATGATGTTAGCTTTGTAGAGAATGCTTGTATTTCTGACTGAAGGGGGAGTAGAGCTTCTTTGAAGTCTTTTAGTGTGAATGGTTGCTCATTTTTAGCTTTTTGAACTTGCTTAGTAGCTTCAGGATGCAGTTTGTTTGTTTTCTGTCTTTTTGAAGAAACCTCCTTTTCAGGAGAATTAATGAGAGAGAGTCTAGTCTTAGTAGTTTGTGATTCCATTTGTTCCATATTGATTGGAATGGTTTTTCTTCTTTATTTACTCGTTTAGGCAACTTTTTCAAGACTAGTAGGCCCAAGCACATGTATCCAGGATCACCACTGTACCACTGTGATTAGGAGATTATTAGTCCAAAATGGCTTATTTTTTCCGGAAACTGAAGAGCAAATCACCTTATATTCCTTAAGCTTTTTTTGTTTGATTTAGTATAGTAGCCACAAGTGATTTGGTTAGATTGATATGTATTTTGAGAGCAGGCAGAACTGTGTGCTTCTTATCTGGCGGCCATCTTTGAAAACCTCTTCAATGATTTCAAATGTATTAACCTCACCCAATTATATGACAAGGTTTCAAAATTCACTCATGGCAGCATCAGCTCTGACACTGTTACAGCAGGTAGCTTCACAAAGGAGTTTTTTGCAAATTTATATAAAGGTATAGAGTTGGCAGTCCGAACCAAAACAAAATGTAACAGGGCATTCAAACACAAGCTACCTTGGTGGTCTTCCCACCTAAATAAATTTTACAAAAAAAGAAAAAAAAAATCTTTAAATTTCATAGCAGATCCAAAAATCCTCATATCAAAGATAGTATCAAAAATATTACTAAAATACTTGAAAAATACAATGTCTATAAAAGCAACGCATGAGCTTAGGTTATCATCTGAAGCTAATCCTTCTTTTAAGTATGCCAATAAACTAAGGAATAACACCCAGCATTCCTCAGAACTTATTCAAAAAGGCACCTCCCATTTGGACCTGAAAGACATTGCCAATGTACTGGTAAACACCTCAGTACTAATTTTACCTTAGAGACTTACATCTAAGATCTATAAATCCCTGAATTCCTTGCACCCCCTATTATCACAAAGGCACATGTATATACCTGGATGTTTGATAAGCGAGTAATGATGCCTGACAAGATATTTAATGCATGCCCAGGGGTATTTTGAGGCCTGATGCTGTAGGTGGAGGGCCTTACCAACCCTGGTAGGGCATTAATTCTCTAAAAATGCCCATCCTGAAGGGCATTATTACACTAAGAGAATGAGATATATCTTAACTTGGTTTGTATTTTTTTAATTACTACATACTTTTTAAATATTTTTAATGTAAAATAGTTCCTTTGCCTAATGTTTTAAACTTGCTGTAGCATATGTAATTGTCATTGGAGGAAATATTTTACATTCAAAATAAATCTACACACAGACGTATACAGACACATACACATGAGTGTGCACACAGACAGACAGACACATGCACACGTACACACACGCGTGCACAGACACACACATGCACATGCATGTGCACAGACACACACACACACACACACACACACACACACACACACACACACTCACACACAAGCACACTCACAGACATTGCAACCATTTTGCTTAAGGATTACACCCTAGATGTCACATTGTGATTAAATGGATGAAAAATAAAGTAATTCAGTGGAAGGTATCACAAACTCCTTTTGCCGTATAGTTCTGCTTTATCCATCCTAGTATGTTTGATTTACAACAAAATCATTCAGGATTAAAGTCAGTCAGTAATGTCTGATATTAGAGAGTCATGCTTATAATTGTTTAGGGGATGTAAGCTGATGGCCTACCTGTTGCAGTGAATGCTGTCTCTGCCTTTGCCTTTCTGCAGCTCATGCTCTCTCACACACACATACACACACACACACACACACACACACACACACACACACGTGTGTGCGCACACGTGCGTGCACGAGCTCATAAGTTACTTTTTTTTTTTACACTTACTAAACAGTGAAGAGTTTAGAAAATGGTGATTGTTTGCTTTTTCCTGTCCGAGCTTCACAACAGCTTAATATGCTTTCATAAATGCAAGACTTGTTTTTTACTAGGCATTATCTCTATAGTAATACCTTGAATGGATAGTTAGATTGCAGGCAGACTGTTTTCCTGGTTTGAATAATGCCATTAGTTTAAAGCCAATTTTGATTAAAAGACGTAGAGAAAAGTTGTGAATTGTTATAAAATGTGAATATAATATCTATTCTCTTTGCTGTATAAGTGAATTGATATTAGAAATGGATAATAAGTGAATATTTTATTTCTGTATATTTAAATGTATTTTAAAAGTTTTTTATGTATGTGTTTTTTTAAGAATTAATTGTTGAATGATTGAATGGGTGGGCTGAAGCATGTGATTTGATTTTAATCTCCTATTTAAATGCTGAATGTGCTTATTTTACTTGTATTGAGGAAGGGTGTGAGACCCGAAAGCTTTATAATAAACTTTTTGGTGTGTTTATAATAGTTTGGAATATTTTTACAGTGACACCATTATTGTCTATTTAGAACACACACTGGCCAGCCCCAAGGCTGCAGATGACAGCAAGAGAAGTACATAGACCACTTAGTTTTCCCCAAACAATGTCCATCAAGTGTCACGCCGTCACAGCTCTTGGTCACTGTCCCCACCACCCATGGTGCTGTACAAAAATAAGGTGGACTATGACATTAGCACACACATATGCAGTATGATTGCACATATCAAAGCTGAACCCTATTAATGTGTAGAAACAGTCAGGTAGTGTTAACCCAATTTTTCCACAGTTCCAGCAGGTAAGTACAGCTGTATATTAGGTGTACAAAGTTTGAACTGATAACTATGAACAACACCCACTGGTCAACCCCAAGCCCATAGGTAGCTGTAATTTCAGGTCATATCTGGAGAGTACTGAGTAGACTATAATGTACAAAACAGCTGTGAGCAATGTAATAACAAATAGCTGTTCATTTCTCTGTCTCACCCCCACCCTATCTGCAACAATAATACAACCACAAAAAGAAATGGTATGTTTTTAACAAACCTACTTTTCGGACATGTTCCTCATTGTTATACCAATATTTCAAAGTCTGTTTATTGCTGTTCCCTGTTGAAATTAAATCATTGGTGGCCTGTTGCTATCAATGTAACCTGCATGCTGCTGTAATATACACTGTGGTTCCATATCTGCATGTGTTCTTTTTGCCATGCAACTGATTGAAAATTGTGTTATGATGTCTATTGGAACACCCATGCATGCTGTTATAACTAATCCTGGCATTGTACTGTTCATAACTAACCAACATATGTTGTAAACTGTCAACACCCTAGCTCATCTGGAAAGGACGATCCTAGCGGATCTGCCTGTCTCACCTCATCTGGCCATGGCACTGGGCCTCAGTATGTCTGAGACCCACCCCAGATCTTCCTTGTCTGCTGGTCTTGCACCACCCACAGGTGGAACTGCTTCAGGGGATGAGGCTCGTCCCACTGCTTGGAATGGGCGTGGGCAGGAGTCAGTCATCCGATGTCAGGTCCGGGGTCTGGTGCCTAGGGAGATGCAAAAGGAGTTTGCAGCTCAGCTATGCAAGCTTGAGAGCCACATGGCACATCTTGAGGGTCAGCCTGCCCCTCCTGCTCAGCCACCTTTGGGGCCATGAAAGTGCAGTGGTTACTGCCCATGGATGGGGACCTCAGTCTCACTGTAACCATTTGTGGGCTCATGTGCCTCTGATTCCCAACCACCCTCCCTGTCAAAGTGTTCACCTCCCACATGTGTCATACATCACCTCTGTCTGCTGTCTTGTCTGTCTTGTCTGTTTTCCTACCCAACCTCCCTTCCCACATATACCTACTATCCTTCCCCAGCAACCCACTCTCACCTTAAAAATAAGGGCAATCTGTTCCCACAAAAAAATTATGCCCCATACATAGCTGTCCATTTTGCATATGTATCCACTGGACACATGTAATCTTGTCAAATTGCATAGACAACACATTACTGTTGTCCTCACCCCTCTCTCAGGGGTATAAGTATCCACATTCACCTCCAAATTCAATACATATGCACAGTTGTTGCTGTAGGGGAAATAGACAGCTATGGAGCTTCTCTATTCCCGTCCCGCACATCCCTATCCATCTTTCATATTTTTTTCCCTCTGCATGGCCCTTTTTTCACCACTTTCCTATCACCTCTTTTTCTTTTCTTTTCTTTCAAAGAAATTAGTGTGGGGGTTAGCAGGAGTAAGAGCCGCTAAGTGAAGCTAAAATGGAGTAACCATATTTTAGCAATGCTAGCTTCATGCAAACCTGCTTAAAGTCACTTTAAAGTGCCTTAATCACCCTCACACCATCAGCCATTGTTGTGCCCAGCAACAAAATGATTCACCCCTGCTGAGTTTTGTACCCAGGACCCTTTATACTTTTGTTAGTAATCATTCCATTGCACCATCTTAGTTCTACAAATTGTGTTTGCTTTGCCTAACTTATCATGCAGTCCAGTCATTTAACATTAATGAAAAAGCTAACAGCCCCAGGTTTTGAACCCAGTACCTTATGCAATACAGTCACAGATCATATCACTACACCACCTGAGCTGCATGATCAATGCTTGTTTAGTCAAACATAACATTCAATAGAGCACCTATATGTTTAACCATGTATTACCATCACTGAGCAGTCAGCGAACCAGTTGACATATGCTCGAACACAGATTAGGTAAAAAGTAGTTATCTTACCTAACTGGATTTGTGCATTGGTAAGCGTCACTAAGACAAGCCCACAGTTTAAACACCTGTACATTTAACCATGTGTTAGCCCTGCTTAGCTTCACGGAAACCCACGCAAACCCACTTTAAAGTGCCTTAATCACTCTCTCTCCATGAGCCGTTGTTCTGCCCAGCAACAAAATAAACACCCTTTGCCGGTTTTGAACCCAGCAACATGAACACCATTAACTGGGAAAACTACTCATGTACCAACTCTTTTGCTCAACGTTTTCTAGACTTCATCAATTCCAATGCCTTGGATCAACTTATCCACACCCCCACCAGGGGCAGCAATATCCTAGTCCTGGTCATCACCAACATGGGTGACCGGTGTTCCACACCAGAGGCCATATCCGACCACAAGCTAATCACCCTAGACATCCACCTCCCACTCCCACCCCCCTCCCACTAGGAAAACAACCGTAAAAAATGTCTCCAAAGCCAAATTCACACTTCTTAAGACAGAAGTGGCAAACTTCACCACACCCATGCAAATGGACAATGGAGGTACAACTGCTGAATCCTACACAAATGCATTTTATAAGCACTTATACGAGTGCATGGATCATGCTATCCCAAACAGAACCAAGATGCTATCCACCAAAAAAAGGAAGCCAATCTTGTGGTCTTCTGCCATAAACAAACTCTACAACAGAAGAAAGAAACAGTTGGAAAAAAGAGCAAAATCCCATGATTGGAGGAACTCCCTGGTCAGCCTCAGTAAGAAGCTGAGATCCCTCAAATCCTCCAAAGCTAGTTATGAAAACAAAATTGCCACTGATTCTAAAGACAACCACAAAGCATTCTATAGCTATGTCAAGAATCTCAATGGCAACACTTAGATCTGCTCTGAGTTACAGCACAATGACACTAAATATACAGAACCAGCTGATATTGCCAACATCCTGGCAGATAGGATCAGTGCTAACTTTACCCCCCTCTCACCCCCTAAAGGGCCCATATTTACACCGGAAGAATGTAAAGTTCCTGTAATCATGGCTGCACATTTAAAAAACTCACTCTCCAAAGCCAAGAACACAGCATCCATGGGACCTGACAACATCCCAGGCTGCCTTCTACACGAACTACAGCTAAGTACCATGTTCGCTCACAGCCTCACCTCAGGCTTTGTGCCCATTGAATGGCAAACCGCGATGGTTATCCCACTCCACAAGGGGGGGCCACAACAGACCCTGGGAACTACTGCCCCATTAGCCTGATGAGCCTGGTCTGCAAGGCCATGGAAAGTATCATCATGGAACTCATAAACAAAGACATTGGTGATCTCCAAACTCTGGACCCCACAGAGTTCGGGTTTGTAAAAGGCAGATCATGTCTCCTAAACCTGATAGACTTCTTGAAGCAGTCACCAAAGCCATAGATGAGGGTAAGGTGGTTCACACAGCCTATCTAGATCTCGCCAGGGCATTCAACACCATCCCCCACTCTGGAATTATAGATGAACTCACTAAACTAGGTATAAATCTCTATGTCACAAGATGGGTTGCCAACTGGCTTACTGACAGAACCCACACTGTGAAAGTAGCAGACTCCAAATCAGACTTCAGACCAGTGACAAGTGGAGTACCACAGAGTTCAGTCCTGGGTCCTCTTCTGTTTGGTATCTACTTCTCTGAAGTACAGGCTAACAAAGAAGGTCTTTGGCTAACTAAATTTGCAGGTGACTGCAACCTAGGAGCTATAATTGAAACTCCTAATGATGTGGACATCCTACAAAAGGGCCTCACTGAGACAGATGCCTGGTGTCAAAGCCATGGTCTCAAGCTCAATGCCAAAAAGTGCATTGTCATCCCCTTTGGTAAAAACTCTGTACCCATGAACTACCACATAGGCGGTAGTCTACTTAACACCAAAAGTGTGATAAGAGACCTTGGGACACAGGTGGACAGTAGTCTCTGCTTTGATAATAACATCACCACAGTGGTCAGGAAATCATTCTACAAGTCACACCTCATCACAAAAGGTTTCTCATCCAGAAAAAAAGAGGTCATTGTTCCCCTCTACTCATCACTCATTAGACCCATTATAGAGTACAACACACCTTTTGCTATGTACCTCACAAGACATCTACAACAACTGGAAAGGCCACAGAAATACCTCACAAAGAGGATTACTGGCCTCAAACAGATGCCCTATGCAGACCGACTCAAAAAACTTCGGCTTTACTCCGTCACATATCACCTACACAGAGGCGATCTCTGCCTAACATACAAAGCAATGTCAAACCCAGAGCTGTTAGACATAATCCACTTAAAGAAATCCCAATTCCTCCGAGCTACACGCTCCAGGGAGCTAAACCTTGTCACTACAATAAACAGAACATGCTGGAGGGATAGATTTCTGTCCCATAGACTTCCCATACTCTGGAACAGACTACCTATCTATGTCAAACAGAGCTCCTCATTAGCACTCTTCAGGAAAAATCTTGATGATTGGATGGGTAATAAGAAATTCACCCCGGGGATCACTTCTTTGGTTCTGCTTGACAGGAGCACAGGAAAATAATTTTCTTGGGTGGCGAAAGCCAGGATACCTTTTTGGCTAGGCTTGTATAGGCCCTAGGGCCAATAGCCTAGTACCTACCTATGAACCTATATACATATATTTATATGTGCATAAATGGTTCTACCTGACATGGTCGACAGCTCATATGACTGAAAGCTCACATGGTCAACAGTTCATTTGATCAACATGAATTTGCCCCCCTCCTCAATGTTGTGCGACCTTGGAGTTGATATATATAGTTAGGGGGGGTGTGGGGGGCACAGCCCCCCACATTGGGGGGTGTGGGGGGTGAAGCCCCCCACCTAAAATTCATGTCGATCAAATGAACTGTCGACCATGTGAGCTTTCAGTCATATGAGCTGTCGATCATGTCAGGTAGAACCATATATATATATATATATATATATATATATATATATATATATATATAAAAAACACACTTGGAGATAAATACTGGTAAGCCTAGCAAACATCACAGTACAATGGCTGTGTAGATAGATATATCCCCCATGAGAGTCACACAATACCCCTACATATACTGTGGCAGGTCATACTGTAGATAGAATGCTGGGGTGGTACAGGGCATTCATCTGCTGACCCCACACATACAAAGTCCAAATAATAAGTACACACTCTGCCGCTACATACTCATGATAGGCCTTACACAGTGGCCAGACATGCAGCAATCTCTTAGGCAAGTAATTGAAATGACTAAAGAGAGCACAGTGAAACCCAAACAGCCGGTAATCCTACAGTTGCCACCTTATCAAATGGCCAGAGTGTGATATGTTTGCACAAATGAGAATGTTTGCATTAAAAAACACACATAACACCACTGTTTTCCCAAAAAAGGTTCATTTCTGTACTATTTCAATTGTTTATGCCATGTCTTACAGCATGTAGGGGTATGTAAAATACAACAAAACTGAATTAAGCAAATATTAAAGGAAACATATGATGCATTCTTGCTCCTACCATCTCAGAACATTTTCCAATTGTCAGAATTGTCGTCAGCAGTACCATACCTCTCAACCTGTTATAGGCAAAAATATGGACAAAGCATTCACATGATGGGGGACAAACAGGGACTGATTATAAATATTCTTTTACAGTCTCAGAAAGCTGATAGAATACTAGAGGTTTTGCCGTAGCATTACTTTTCTGAAGGATGTAGAGTCTTACAGTCAAATGTTTGTCATTATTGAATGAGTCTAATCTTTAGCTTTTTGCCAGAAAGGAACCTAATTAAGGAGGAACACACAAAAGTTATGATGCCAACATCTGGACAATATGGAAAAATGTGTACAGCTGAGGGTTATGAGTAGGCCACAACTGGCCAAACAATGACCATGCCTTGCGCAGAGGGACAGGTGTTAACCAAAGTAAGCCACACAAAGTATCAGACACTGATGTTATGACAAAAGCCTTCAAGTAGTACAACAGTACAAAAATCAATCAACACTCAATTACATGATTAAGCCAACAACATCCAATTACACTCCTCAGTGAACTATCTAGTGGGGAAAGTATGAAATGTTACACTGTAAATGTATCCTTTATAAAACAATGTTTCACTTCAAACTGGCAAACAGACTGTGTGCCAAACAGTAACTTCTAACGTATGAAATATTACAGTGTAAATGTATCCTTTACATAGCAACGTTTCACTTCAAACTGGCAAACAGACTGTGTGCCAAACAGTAACTTCTATTGTATGAAATATTACAATGTAAATGTATCCTTTGCATAACAATGTTTCACTTCAAACTGGTCTGTCAAACTGACAAACAGACTGTGTGCCAAACAGTAACATCTAACCCACCACTGTCTCTATCACCATAGTATCAAAAAGTACAGCTATTTTATTTATTTATTTTTATTTTATTTTACATTTGTTGACCAGGTATGTCTGACTGAGCCGAAGCCCTTTTTCAGCAGAGGCCCAGGGAGAAAAGCTCCAGTACATACATATAACATTTGGTCATTGATTACAGATATTATACAAGTGGCATTTTTGAGAGTTTACAGATTACCTTTTGTCACCTTACTAATATTATTTAATTAAAAAAATGTAAAAAAAAAACAGCTAGATTACAGCTACAGCAATTTTTAAAAGTAGTAGTTAATATAAAAAAGTAAACATAGGAGCAAAAAAGTATTTTTTTTTACAATTAATCTAACAGGATATACTACAAGTAGTATAATGAAGAGGAAGACTTTGATTAGAGAGGTGAAGTAAAAAGTTTTCAAGGAGGGTTTGAGCACTGGCAGATCCATTTCCTGTTGAAATATTCTTTTAGAGTTAGTTTAAATTGTTTGGGATGTGTGTGTGTTCAAATTTTGAGGGGACGTTTGTTCCATTCAATACAGGGGTGGTAGCTGTATACGTTACACCCTGCTTTAGATTTGGGCTTATAGATTTTTAAGAGGTCTTGGGAAGAGCTACAGAGGTTTCTTGAAGGAGCATAGTGGGAGATAATAGAGTATAAGGCTGGACAGAAGGATGGCTGGTGAAGAATTGAGAGCGTGGTTTGGATCTGAGAGAAGGAGAGGGTGGGGCATCTCAAGCCAGTTTAAATATCTTAGAGAGAGACAGTGGTAAGATATATAGGATTGTTGCAAATCGAGCTACTTTGTGATATGCAGTCTCAAGTCTAGTAGGCAGAGAGGAGTTAAGGTTAGTAAGGATTTGTGAGCAATATGTTAAGCAGGGGAGAAGGTAGGCATGAGTGAGGGCTATTCTAGCTTCCTGAGTGAGAAATTTGTTATTTCTACATAGTAGACCTAATTTAAGGTGAGTTTTCCTGATACAATTATTTATGTGGAGATCGAATTTTAGTTGGTTATCGATTGTGATACCAAGGAGTTTTGAGCTAGGTTCAACTACAATAGGGGTCTTGTTGAGTGACTGGATAGTAAAAGAGGTCTTTATGGGGTTGGCTGTTTTAGGGAGGAAAAGTAGGAGTTCTGTTTTTTTAGGCCTGAGGATGAGTTGGTTGTTTGAGAGCCATGTTTCTACTGAGTTAAAGGATGACTGGGTAGCTGATAAGAGTTTGGAGGGAGAGTTAGCTATTGTTATGACTGTAGAGTCATTAGCGTATTGTATAATAGAGGAGAGTGGGCAGGAGGTAAAGAGCAAGTTTGTGAAGATGTTGAATAGTAGTGGTCCTAAAATAGATCCTCGAGGGACGCCCATTTGTATTGGAAGAGGAGTAGATAAAGCAGTGTCCCATCTTACTGATTGGAATCTATCTTTTAGATAGCTTTCGAACCATGCCACTGTATCAGGGGAGAAGTTGAGGTTAGACAGTTTGTTTAATAGTAGAGAGTGAGAGACAGTATCAAAGGCTTTTGAGAGATCAAGAAAGAGACAGGAGATTAGTTTTTGGTCATCTCTGGCCATGGAAATAGTATTTAGAAAAGATAGCAATGCAGTATATGTGCTATGCTTTGGTCGAAAACCATGTTGTGTAGGTATAAGTAGGTTTTCTTGAGAGAGATGATCAATGACTTGAGTATGTATGCATTTTTCAAGAACTTTCAACAGAGGGGAGAGGATGGCAATAGGTCCTTTGTGGATGGGTAGGGTATAGAACTGTTTCCAGATGGATGGTACGTTGAATTCAGAGATTGAGTGGTTAATGATGATAGAGACGGGAAAGGCAAGTGAGTGGGCAGCTGTGTGAAGAAAGTAAGATGGGATGTTATCAGCAGATACTGAGCATGCTTTCAGTTTGGAGAGTAGGATTCAGATGTATGTTGTGGAGATGGGCTTGAGGGAGAAGATTTTGGGAGGGGTAGTTGTTGAAGAGGAATCTGGGCTTATGGGGTTCATTTTATTGGAGTTATTTGAGTTAAAGAGTTTGGATATAGATTCAACAAAGTATTGACGGTGCTGGTAGTTTCTACTGGTGTCTTTTCTGGGGTAGGGTTGGGTGAGGTAGGGTTTCCAGGATGAAGTATTTGATTGATAGCATTCCAGAATTTTTTGGGGTCAGATTTTAGTGTTGTAGGAGGATTATAGTGGAATTGTTTTTTGTCTTTATTGATAAGCCTTTTGGCCAGGTTTCTTTGTTCTTTATATCTTTGTAGGTCATTTGGGTCTTTTGTTTGCAGCCATTTTTTTCCAGGACTTACCTCTAGGCTTCATGAGCATTCTTGTGTTTTTTGTTAGCCAAGGAGATATGGTTGCTTTTGTCCTAATTTTACAAGGTGGGGCTAATGAGTTTACGATATCCAGAAAAGTAGAGTTGAAAGCAATGACAGCTTCATCTAGGGGGAGCTGAGTGAGGAAGTCCCAGCTTACTCTAGATATGAGAGTGTTGAATGTTTCTGGGTTGAAATTGGAAAGATTATGTCTAGTAATATATCTGTGTGGTTTAGAGAGATGGTTTGTGTATCTTAGCACCTTTATGGGTGTGGGGTCACTCAGGGAATCAGGAAGAGTTTCAGGATTGTGATATTTGGAAGGAGCTGAGACAAGTATCCAATCAATGAGGGCATTTGTAGTGTGGGTGTTGTTAAAATGTGTTGGCTTAGTAATTAGCTGAGTAAATCCATACAAATTAATATTGTGTGGGGATTCTGGGTTATTTAGGGTTAGCCAATTAATATTTATGTCACCAAGGAGGATTGTTTCATTTGGGAAGCTCAGGGAGAGATAGGAGAGAATGTTTTCCAGTAGTGGGATATTCTCCCCTGGTGGAATGTAGGTAGCTACTATCGTGATTGTAGTGTAGTTGTTTAGTTTAAGGTTAACTGCCAGTGTTTCTGCTGGGGAGAAAGATGGGATGGGATGTGTACTGGGAGAAATAGTAAGATTGCTGGAAAAGAGTATGGCAACCCCCCCCCCCCACCCTTTTTGTTTTTACAGTCAAGGCGAAATATGTTATAGCCAGGGGTGAGAATATCATTATCTAGGTTGTAAGGTTTAAACCAGGTTTCTGTTACTGCGATGACATCTGGGGTATGATTTGCTAACCAAGCATGAAACTGACTAACTTTGTTGAGAATGCTTTGGGTACTAATAGAATAGAAGGAGATTTGTTTATGAGGTGCAGGTTCGTGGGCTGGGGTGAGAGGAGTGTTTGGGATAGAGGTAAGGTTAGAGTGTGGACCTTTATTTGGGTGTATTTCACCTGCTATTAGTATTGTAGTGGGGAAGCTTTTAGTCTTTGATGAGAGTGGGTAGTATCTAATAAGCTTAGTCTTGTTTTTTTTTTGAAGACTGGGAATAAGGAGGAGGTGTTTTTATTTTAGGAAGTTGAATGTTTGTGGGTAAGACAGAAGGAGAGATGGTGATAAAATTGATTGAGTAAGGTTGATCGTTTGGGAGTGGGTTGGTGGGATGTTGATGGAAGGAGGGTAATGGTGCATTGGGTGCAGTCAGATGATGTAAGAGGATAAACTGTAGTAGAAGGTTGGTGCGGAGTAAGGGATACATAGTAGGATTTTGGATGTAGGACTATATCTGAGATAGAAATGAGGGGAAGTTTGGTGAGACAGTGCTATGAGAGATTTGAGTTTGGAATGAGAGAAGTTGATTTGTAAAGATTGGGTTATATACCTTTTATTTGTAAAAGATTGGGTTATATACCTTTTATGATTTTATTAGTAATATCTCTCACATGTACTAACAGCCTAAGAGTCAAACATGTAACCCTGCCTAAAATGTGTTACATGGGAATATAATAGTGTTTACTGTACACTGACCTCTTGACTGCACACAGTCACACATGTTGTCTAGCCTATGGCCCTACCCCACAACATGAGTGGGAGTCCACAAGATCACAGGGATGAGAGCAGGAATGTCAGCACTAAATAATGATAACCCGTACCTATCAATGCTTACTGCAGGACATCTGGACAAAGCCTGGTATATAATTGTCAGCACTACTTAATGATAGGCCCTACCTATCAACTTCTTACTACATGACATATGAACAAAGCCATACCTATAAACCTCTTACTGCAGGACATCTGGACAAAGTCTGGTATATAAGTGTCAGCACTAAATAATGATAGCCCATACCTATCAACCTTTTACTGCATCACATCTAGACAAAGCCTGGTATATAAGTGCCCGCACTAAATAATGATAGCCCATACCTATCAACCTCTTATTGCAGGACATCTGGACAAAGTCTGGTATGTAAGGGTCAGCACTAAATAATGATTGCCCATACCTATCAACCTTTTACTGCATGACAACTGGACAAAGCCTGGTATATAAGTGTCAACACCAAATAATGATAGCCCATACCTAGCAACCTCTTACTGCATAACATCTGAACAAAGCCTGATATATAAGTATCAGCACTAAATAATTTATGAGCTAATCAAAGGAAGGACACTGAGCAAACTCAGATCTATAATATATAACATTAAGTATCCTTTTTTTTTTTTTTTTTTCGAGTTATTTATAGCATTTTGTGTACTGTATATTTTTCTAGCTAATTTCACTGTGTGTGAGGTTTTAACTGGAAATTGTCCACTTTTATTAAGCATCTGTTGGGTTGTTTGTTTCTGATAACTTGTTGCAGTTAAACTCTTTTTCTAGAGTCTCATTTAGCTGTTTAAAACTTTCATTTAAAGGCTCACTGCTGCCTTTCTGCTGTGAGAAACATTTCTGCAGTTGCCCGCCCCTACTGTAAATTTGATCTGGGACCCTCCTCCCAGTCTAGTGTCATTACCTAATTCTATCCAATTCAGGGAGAACATTTGAGAAGGCCAATCAGCTAAGTTTCTACTACTCCTTTCTCTCTTTCCACTAAAAAAAAAAAAAAATTCTAAGCTTGTTTCCTGCCTTTCCTGTGGGTAGTATAGTCTGGATATAGATTTGCTGTGTCCAGCATTATTTGTAGGCTTCTAGGTTCCCAAGCCTTTCTGTGTTGGAGGGAAGCCTTCTAGCTTAATTTTGTTTCTTAGAACTAGCCAGTTTTTCTGTTTCAGCACTTGACTGTTTCTTTGAACTCAGCACTTGTTCAGAACTTATTGTAAGCACTAAATTATCTACAAATTACTACAGCACTCAACTTTCCTTACTGTCTAGAGGAAAACAGTTTCTAGTACTTAATAAATAAGCACCTATCCAGGCATGTCTAAGGGTCAGCTCCCGGTGTTTTCTCCTGTCTACCTGATGAATCTGGGCATCTTGGGGCAATGCATTAATTGCCTCATGTACACAGACAACCCTCTCCTCCTACCACCCAACACTACAACCTGTGAGATATGCACTTATATAGCCAAACTGGAAGCAAAGCTCTCTTCACCCAAGACTGGACTAGACAGTCAAGAGGAGAAGGTAAACACTTGCACCACACAAAACTCAGCACATAGTCCCTCAAAACCTACACCACCAAAACACACACATAGAAACAAAAAACACACACTTACATTCCTGGAGGCTCTCAGTAAAAACCTGCCCAAGCAACATGGACCTCCAAAGCAGAAACACAAGCAACCTCCAACCCCCAACACAACTCAAATGACACATAGCCCACAAACTCAGTGTGCCACTCAACCACAGCCCATAAGGCATAACAACATACCCAACACTCTAGTCATAGGTGACTCTATAGTCAGGCACACTGATGTTCCACTCACCAGGCTAAACAAGGAGAAAGTTACTGTCAGCTGCCTGTCAGGTGCCAGGATCTGCCACATAATGCATGCACTCAGGTCACTCCACAACAAGTACAAATATGACTCTGTCATTGTCCATGTTGGTGTGAATGACCTGAAACATACCTCCCTGGACTACATGAAAAGGGACATGGAAGAGCTGTCCAATCTTGTAGCCCAGGCAGGTATGACCCTAGCCCTGAGTAGCATCCTGCCATCACCCAGAATGATACCACAGTACAAGGACAAAATGATTGACTTCAACAATTGGCTAAGCTTCTGGTTTCATTCTAAGGGGATCCAGTATCTGTCTGCGTGGGATGACATGATCGTCAAACCACGATGCTTTGCCAGAGATGGCCGGCACCTGTTGCCCCTGGGATTCCGGATACTGGCTAAAGCTCTAGCCACCCCTATAGTGCCTTTTTTAGGCAAGGTTCAAATGACAAATTCACCACCCTAACAGGTACAGGCAAAAAGAATTTGAGGGTATTGCTACTCAATGATAGAAGTCTAAACCTCAAAATGCACTCATTCAAGGCACTCCTTAAAATGGAGAACCTCGACATCTGTGCAGTGGCAGAGACCTGGTTCAAGCCTCCAGAGAGTACCCCTGCATTACCAGGCTATAATTCATACCACACCTTTTGGCCACCTAACCTGGACCGAAACACTAAAGGCGGAGGCATGTCTGTATTCATTAAGGATATCCACACCTCCAGGCTACTTGCTCAGCATAATGCATCCGAAATTATCCAAGTGCAACTAACTCTGGGCAAGACTGCAATCCAAATTGTAGCTTGCTAAAGATCCCCCAACATGCCCCAGGACTCCCACTCCTCATTTCTTAATACACTGGAAAATATTAGGGTACAACCTAACACCCTAATAATGGGCGATTTCAACTACCCTACCATTAACTGGGAAAACTACTCATGTACCAACTCTTGTGCTCAACATTTTCTGGAATTCATAAATTACAATGCCATGGATCAACTTATCCACACCCCCACCAGGGGCAGCCATATCCTAGACCTGGTTATTACCAACAAGGGCAACCAGTGCTCCACACCAGAGGTCAATTCCTCATTGGTCAGATCCGACCACAAGCTAATCACCCTAGACATCCACATCCCTTGCCCACCCCCCATTAGGGAAACCACAGTAAAAACGTTCTCCAAAGCCAACTTCACGCTTCTTAAGACAGAAGTGGCAAACTTCAAGACACCCATGCTGATGGACAATAGAGGTATGACTGCTGAACCCTACACAAATGCACTTTATAAGCACTTACATGAGTGCATGGATTGTGCAATCCCTAACAGAACCAAGATGCTATCCTCCGAAAAAAGGAAGCCAATCTGGTGGTCCCCTGCCATAAACAAACTCTACAACAGAAGAAGGAAACTGTTGCAAAAAAAAGAGTAAAATCCCATGATTGGAGAAACTCCCTGGTCAGCCTCAGTAAGAAGCTGAGATCCCTCATAAAATCCTCCAAAGCTAGTTATGGAAACAAAATCACCACTGACTCTAAAGACAACCACAAAGCATTCTATAGCTATGTCAAGAATCTCAATGGCAACACTCATATCTGATCTGAGTTACAGCACAATGGCACTAAATATACAGAACCAACTGATATTGCCAACATCCTAGCAGATAGGTTCAGTGCTAACTTTACCCCCCTGTCATCCCATAAAGGGCCCATCTCTGTATCAGAAGAATGCAAAGTTCCTGTAATCATGGCTGCACAGGTAAAAAAGCACACTATCCAAAGTCAAGAACACAGCATCCATGAGACCGGATGACATCCCACGTTGTGTTCTACATGAACTACGGAACAAACTGGCACCCCACTTAAGTACCATGTTCAGTCATAGCCTCACCTCAGGCTATGTGCCCACTGAATGGCGCACAGCGACAGTTATCCCACTCCACAAAGATGGAGCCACCACAGAAAATGGAAACTACTGCCCCATTAGCCTAACAAGCCTGGTCTGCAAGGCATCTGGACAAAGCCAGTATATAAGTGTCAGCACTAAATAATGATAGCCCATACCTATCAACCTCTTACTGCATGACATCTGGACAAAGCCTGGTATATAAGTGTCAGCACTAAATAATGACAGGCCATACCTAACAACCTCTTACTGCATGACATACGGACAAAGCCTGGTATATAAGTGTCAGCACTAAATAATGATAGACCATACCTAACAACCTCTTACTGCATGACATCTGGACAAAGCCTGGTATATAAGTGTCAGCACTAAATAATGATAGGCCATACCTAACAACCTCTTACTGCATGACATCTGGACAAAGCCTGGTATATAAGTGTCAGCACTAAATAATGATAACCCATACCTATCAACCTCTTACTGCATGACATCTGGACAAAGCCTGGTATATAAGTGTCAGCACTAAATAATGATAGCCCATACCTATCAACGTCGTACTGCAGGACATCTGGACAAAGCCTGGTATATACGTGTCGGCACTAAATGATGACAGCCCACACCTATCAACCTCTTACTGCATGACATCTGGACAAAGCCTGGTATATAGGTGTCAGCACTAAGTAATGATTGCCCACACCTATCAACCTCTTACTGCATGACATCTGGACAAAGCCTGGTATATAAGTGTCAGCACTAAATAATCATAGCCCATACCTATCAAACTCTTACTGCAGGACATCTGGACAAAGAGTGGTATATAATTGTCAGCACTAAGTAATGATTGCCCACACCTATCAACCTCTTACTGCATGACATCTGGACAAAGCCTGGTATATAAGTGTCAGCACTAAATAATCATAGCCCATACCTATCAAACTCTTACTGCAGGACATCTGGACAAAGAGTGGTATATAATTGTCAGCACTAAGTAATGATTGCCCACACCTATCAACCTCTTACTGCATGACATCTGGACAAAGCCTGGTATATACATGTTGGCACTAAATAATGATAGCCCCTACCTATCAACCTCTTACTGCAAGACATTTGGACAAAGCCAGGTATATAAGTGTCAGTACTAAATAATGATAGCCCATACCTATCAGCCCCTTACTGTAGAACATCTGGACAAAGCCTGGTATATAAGTGTCAGCACTAAATATTGATTGCCCACACCTATCAACCTCTTACTGCATGAATCTGGACAAAGCCTGGTATATAAGTGTCAGCACTAAATAATGATCACCCATACCTATCAACTTCGTACTGCAGGACATCTTGGCAAAGCTTGGTATATATGTGCCAGCACTAAATAATGATAGCCCATACTAATCAACCTCATGCTGCAGGACATGTAGACAAAGTCTGATATATAAGTGTTAGCACTAAATAATGATAGCCCATACCTATCAACGTCATACTGCAGGACATCTGGACAAAGCCTGGTATATACGTGTCGGCACTAAATAATGACAGCCCATACCTATCAAACTCTTACTGCAGGACATCTTGGCAAAGCTTGGTATATATGTGCCAGCACTAAATAATGATAGCACATACTAATCAACCTCATGCTGCAGGACATGTAGACAAAGTCTGATATATAAGTGTTAGCACTAAATAATGATAGCCCATACCTATCAACGTCGTACTGCAGGACATCTGGACAAAGCCTGGTATATACGTGTCGGCACTAAATTATGACAGCCCACACCTATCAACCTCTTACTGCATGACATCTGGACAAAGCCTGGTATATAAGTGTCAGCACTAAATAATCATAGCCCATACCTATCAAACTCTTACTGCAAGACATCTGGACAAAGAGTGGTATATAATTGTCAGCACTAAGTAATGATTGCCCACACCTATCAACCTCTTACTGCATGACATCTGGACAAAGCCTGGTATATAAGTGTCAGCACTAAATAATCATAGCCCATACCTATCAAACTCTTACTGCAGGACATCTGGACAAAGAGTGGTATATAATTGTCAGCACTAAGTAATGATTGCCCACACCTATCAACCTCTTACTGCATGACATCTGGACAAAGCCTGGTATATACATGTTGGCACTAAATAATGATAGCCCCTACCTATCAACCTCTTACTGCAAAACATTTGGACAAAGCCAGGTATATAAGTTTCAGTACTAAATAATGATAGCCCATACCTATCAGCCTCTTACTGTAGAACATCTGGACAAAGCCGGGTATATAAGTGTCAGCACTAAATATTGATTGCCCACACCTATCAACCTCTTACTGCATGAATCTGGACAAAGCCTGGTATATAAGTGTCAGCACTAAATAATGATCACCCATACCTATCAACTTCGTACTGCAGGACATCTTGGCAAAGCTTGGTATATATGTGCCAGCAGTAAATAATGATAGCCCATACTAATCAACCTCATGCTGCAGGACATGTAGACAAAGTCTGATATATAAGTGTCAGCACTAAATAATGATAGCCCATACCTATCAACGTCATACTGCAGGACATCTGGACAAAGCCTGGTATATACGTGTCGGCACTAAATAATGACAGCCCATACCTATCAAACTCTTACTGCAGGACATCTGGACAAAGCCTGGTAAATAAGTGTCAGCACTGAATAATGATAACCCATACCTATCAACCTCTTACTGCATGACATCTGGACAAAGCCTGGTATATAAGTGTCAACACTGAATAATGATAGCCCACACCTATCAACCTCTTACTGCATGACATCTGGACAAAGCCTAGTGTATAAGTGTCAGCACTAAGTAATGATTGCCCACACCTATCAACCTCTTTCTGCATGACATCTGGACAAAGCCTGGTATATAAGTGACAGCACTAAATAATGATAGCCCCTACCTATCAACCTCTTACTGCATGACATCTGGACAAAGCCTGGTATATACGTGTTGGCACTAAATAATGATAGCCCCTACCTATCAACCTCTTACTGCAAGACATTTGGACAAAGCCTGGTATATAAGTGTCAGTACTAAATAATGATAGCCCATACCTATCAGCCTCTTACTGTAGAAAATTTGGACAAAGCCTGGTATATAAGTGTCAACACTAAATAATGATATCCCATATCTATTAACCTCTTACTGCAGGTCATCTGGACAAAGCCTGGCATATGTCAGCACTAAATAATGATAGCCTATACCTATCAACCTCTTACTGCAGGACATCTGGACAAAGCCTAGTATATTAGTGTCAGCACTAAATAATGAAACCCATACCTATCAACCTCATACTGCAGGACATCTGGACCAAACCTGGTATATAAGTGTCAGCACTAAATACTGATAGCCTATACCTATCAACCTCGTACTGCAGGACATCTAGACAAAGCCTGGTGTATAGGTTCATAGGTAGGTACTACGCTATCAGCCCAAGGGCCTACATAAGCCTAGCCAACAAGGTTTACTGGCTTATGCCACCCAAGAAAGTTATTTTCCTGTGTCACTGTCGAGCAGAGGCACAGAAGTGGTCACCGGGGTGTATTTCCTATTTCCCATCCACTCATCAAGATTTTTCTTGAAGAGTGCTAATGAAGATCTTTGCTTGACATAGATGGTTAGCCTGTTCCAGAGTATGGGAAGTCTCTGTGACAGCAATTTATCCTTCCAGCATGTTCTGTTTATTGTGGTGACAAGGTTTAGGTCCCTAGAGCATGTAGCTCGGAGGGATTGGGATTTCTTTAGGTGTAGCATGTCCAACAGCTCTGGGTTTGACATAGCTTTATATGTTAGGCAGAGATCATCTCGGAGTAGGTGATATGCTACTGAGAATAGCTCGAGTTTTTGAGATGGTCAGTGTAGGGCATTTGTTTCAGGCCAGTAATCTTCTTTGGGAGGTACTTCTGTGGCCTTTCCAGCTGCTGCAGATGTCTTGTGAGGTACATTCCAAAAGGGGTGTTGTACTCTATAATGGTTCTAATGAGTGTGGAGTAGAGGGGTACAATGACCTCATTTTTCCTGGATGAGAACCCTTTTATGATGAGGTGTGCCACATAGAAGGACTTCCTGACTACTGTGGTGATGTGACTATCAAAGGAGAGACTACTGTACACTTGGGTCCCAAGGTCTCTTATCACACATTCAGTGTTAAGTAGATTGCTGCCTATGTGGTAGTTCATGGGTACAGAGTTTTTATCAAAAAGAATGACACTGCACTTTTTGGCATTGAGCTTGAGGCCATGGCTCTGACACCAGGCATCTGTCTCAGCGAGGCCTTTCTGTAGGATGTCCACATCATTTGGGGACTTGACTATGGCTCCTAGTTTACAGTCATCTGCAAACTTCATTAGCCGGAAGCCTTCTGTGTTAGCCTATACTTCAGAAAGTAGATACCAAACAGGAGAGGTCCCAGGACTGAACCCTGTGGTACTCCACTTCTCACTGGTTTGAGGTCAGATTTGGAGTCTGCAACTTTTACAGTGTGGGTTCTGTCAGTGAGCCAGTTGGCAACCCATCTTGTGACATAGGGATTTATACCTAGTTTAGTGAGTTTAGCTATAATTCCAGAATGGGGGATGGTGTTGAAAGGCTCGGCGAGGTCAAGATAGGCTGTGTGAACCACCTTACCCTCATCTACGGCTTTGGTGACTGCCTCAAAGAAGTTAATCAGGTTCAGGAGGCATGATCTGCCTTTCACAAACCTGGACTGGGTGGGATACAGAGTTTGGAGGTTACCAAAGTCTTTGTTTATGAGTTCCACGATGATACGTTCCATGGCTTTGCAGACCAGGCTCATCAGGCTAATAGGGCGATAGTTCCTGGGATCAGTGGTGGCTCCCCCTTTGTGGAATGGGATAACTGTTGCTGTGCACCATTCAGTGGGCACAAAGCCTGATGCAAGGCTATTATTTAACATGGTGCTTAGGTGAGGAGCCAGTTCGTTCTGAAGTTCATGTAAAACGTAGCCTGGGATGTTGTCCAGTCCCATGGATGCTGTTTTTTTGGCTTTAGAGAGTGAAACTTTTACCAGCGTAGTTGTGATTCCAGGGACTCTGCATTCTTCCTGTATAGATATGGGGCCTTTAGGGGGTGAGGGGTGGTAAATTTAGCACTGAACCTATCTGCCAGGATGTTGGCAATACCAGTTGGTTCAGTAATTTTCATGCCGTTGTGCTGTACCTCAGAGCAGGTCTGGGTGTTGCCATTGAGATTCTTGACATAGTTATAGAATGCTCTGTGGTTGTCCTTAGAAGTAGTAACGATTTTGTTTTCGTAGCTCGCTTTGGAGGATCTTATAAGGGATCTCAGCTTCTTACTGAGGCTGACCAGGGAGCTCCTCCACTCATGGGATTTTACTCTCTTTTGCAACAGTTTCTTCCTTCTGTTGTACAGTTTGTCTATGGCAGGGGACCACCTGATTGGCTTCCTCTTTTTGGAGGATAGCATCTTGGTTCTGTTTGTGATAGCGCGATCCATGCACTCATGAAAGTGCTTATAGAGTGCATTTGTGTAGAATTCAGCAGTTGTAACTTTATTGTCCATCTGCATGGGTGTCATGAAGTTCACCACTTCTGTCTTAAGAAGCATGAAGTTGGCTTTGGAGAAATTTGTTACCATGGGTTCCTTAATGGGGGGTGGAGGCAGGATGTGAATATCAAGGGTAATTAGCTTATGGTTGGATCGGACCAATGAGGCGTTGACTTCAGGTGTGGAACACCGGTCACTCATGTTGGTAATGACTAGGTCTAGGATATTGTTGCCCTGGTAGGGGTGTAGATAAGTTGATCCGGGGCATTGGAGTTTATGAATTGCAGAAATCGTTGAGCTAAGGAGTTGGTACACGAGTAGATTTTCCAGCTAATGGTGGGATAGTTGAAGTCGCCCATTATCAGGGTGTTTGGTTGAACCCTAATATTTTCCAGTACATCAAAAAAAGAGGATTGGGAATCCTGGGGCATGGTGGGGAATCTGTAGCAAGCTACAAGTTGGATTGCAGTTTTGCCCAGAGTTAGTTGCACTTGGATAACCTTGGATACATTATGCTGAGCAACTAGCCTGGAGGTGTGGATATCCTTAATAAATATGGACACACCTCCACCTTTGGTGTTTTGGTCCAGGTTTCGTTTCCGAAAAGTGTGGCATGAGTTATAGCCTTGTAGTGCAGGGGTGCTCTCCTGGAGCCTTGAACCAGGTCTCAGTCACCGCACAGATATCAATGTTCTCCATTTTAAGGAGTGCCTCGAGTGAGTGCATTTTGAGATGTAGACTTCTAGCATTGAGTAGCATTACACTCAGTTTTAGTTTGCTTGTTCCTGTTATGGTGGTGAATTTGTCATATGAACCTTGCCTACAAAAGGCACTATAGGGGTGGCAAGAGCCTTAGCCAGTATCCGGAATCCCAGAAGTGACAGGTGGAGGCCATCTCTGGCAAAGCATCATGGTCTGTCGACCATGTCATCCCAAGCAAACAGATACTGGATCCTCCTAGAATGACACCAGGAGCTTAGCCAATTGTTGAAGTCAATAATTTTGTCCTTGTACTGTGGTATCATTCTGGGCAACGGCAGAATGCTACTCAGGGCTAGAGTCATACCTGTCATATATGATCGCAGAGCTATTTCATGCCTCTTTTCATGTAGTCCAGGGAGGTATGTCTCAGGTCATTCACACCAACATGGACAATGACGGAGACATATTTGTACTTGTTGTGGAGTGACCTGAGTGTGTGGGGTTATGTGGCGGATCATGGCACCCGACAGGCAGCTGACTGTAACCTTCTCCTTGTTTAGCCTGGTGAGTGGGACATCAGTGTGCCTGACTATAGATTCACCTATATATAAGTGACAGCACTAAATAATGACATCCCATACCTATCAACCTCTTACTGCATGGCATCTGGACAAAGCTTGGTATACAAGTGTCAGCACTAAATACTGATAGCCTATACTTATTAACCTCTTACTGCAGGACATCTGGACAAAGCCTGGTATTCAAGTGTCAGCACTAAATAATGATAGCCCGTACATATCAAACTCTTAATGCTTGACATCTGGAAAAAAGCCTAGTATATAACAGTCAGTACTAAATAATCATAGCCCATACCTATCAACCTCTTACTGCATGACATCTGGACAAAGTCTGGTATATAAGTGTCAGCACTAAATAATGATAGCCCATACTTGTCAACCTATTACTGCATGACATCTGGACAAAGCCTGGTATATACGTGTTGGCAGTAAACAATGACAGCCCATACCTATCAATCTCTTACTGCATGACATCTGGACAAAGCCTGGTATATAAGTGTCAGCACTAAATAATGATGGCCCATACCTATCAACCTCTTACTGCATGACATCTGGACAAAGTCTGGTATATAAGTGTCAGCACTAAATAATGATAGCCCATACTTGTCAACCTATTACTGCATGACATCTGGACAAAGCCTGGTATATACGTGTTGGCAGTAAACAATGACAGCCCATACCTATCAATCTCTTACTGCATGAATCTGGACAAAGCCTGGTATATAAGTGTCAGCACTAAATAATGATCACCCATACCTATCAACTTCGTACTGCAGGACATCTTGGCAAAGCTTGGTATATATGTGCCAGCACTAAATAATGATAGCCCATACTAATCAACCTCATGCTGCAGGACATGTAGACAAAGTCTGATATATAAGTGTTAGCACTAAATAATGATAGCCCATACCTATCAACGTCATACTGCAGGACATCTGGACAAAGCCTGGTATATACGTGTCGGCACTAAATAATGACAGCCCATACCTATCAAACTCTTACTGCAGGACATCTTGGCAAAGCTTGGTATATATGTGCCAGCACTAAATAATGATAGCACATACTAATCAACCTCATGCTGCAGGACATGTAGACAAAGTCTGATATATAAGTGTTAGCACTAAATAATGATAGCCCATACCTATCAACGTCGTACTGCAGGACATCTGGACAAAGCCTGGTATATACGTGTCGGCACTAAATTATGACAGCCCACACCTATCAACCTCTTACTGCATGACATCTGGACAAAGCCTGGTATATAAGTGTCAGCACTAAATAATCATAGCCCATACCTATCAAACTCTTACTGCAGGACATCTGGACAAAGAGTGGTATATAATTGTCAGCACTAAGTAATGATTGCCCACACCTATCAACCTCTTACTGCATGACATCTGGACAAAGCCTGGTATATAAGTGTCAGCACTAAATAATCATAGCCCATACCTATCAAACTCTTACTGCAGGACATCTGGACAAAGAGTGGTATATAATTGTCAGCACTAAGTAATGATTGCCCACACCTATCAACCTCTTACTGCATGACATCTGGACAAAGCCTGGTATATACATGTTGGCACTAAATAATGATAGCCCCTACCTATCAACCTCTTACTGCAAAACATTTGGACAAAGCCAGGTATATAAGTTTCAGTACTAAATAATGATAGCCCATACCTATCAGCCTCTTACTGTAGAACATCTGGACAAAGCCGGGTATATAAGTGTCAGCACTAAATATTGATTGCCCACACCTATCAACCTCTTACTGCATGAATCTGGACAAAGCCTGGTATATAAGTGTCAGCACTAAATAATGATCACCCATACCTATCAACTTCGTACTGCAGGACATCTTGGCAAAGCTTGGTATATATGTGCCAGCAGTAAATAATGATAGCCCATACTAATCAACCTCATGCTGCAGGACATGTAGACAAAGTCTGATATATAAGTGTCAGCACTAAATAATGATAGCCCATACCTATCAACGTCATACTGCAGGACATCTGGACAAAGCCTGGTATATACGTGTCGGCACTAAATAATGACAGCCCATACCTATCAAACTCTTACTGCAGGACATCTGGACAAAGCCTGGTAAATAAGTGTCAGCACTGAATAATGATAACCCATACCTATCAACCTCTTACTGCATGACATCTGGACAAAGCCTGGTATATAAGTGTCAACACTGAATAATGATAGCCCACACCTATCAACCTCTTACTGCATGACATCTGGACAAAGCCTAGTGTATAAGTGTCAGCACTAAGTAATGATTGCCCACACCTATCAACCTCTTTCTGCATGACATCTGGACAAAGCCTGGTATATAAGTGACAGCACTAAATAATGATAGCCCCTACCTATCAACCTCTTACTGCATGACATCTGGACAAAGCCTGGTATATACGTGTTGGCACTAAATAATGATAGCCCCTACCTATCAACCTCTTACTGCAAGACATTTGGACAAAGCCTGGTATATAAGTGTCAGTACTAAATAATGATAGCCCATACCTATCAGCCTCTTACTGTAGAAAATTTGGACAAAGCCTGGTATATAAGTGTCAACACTAAATAATGATATCCCATATCTATTAACCTCTTACTGCAGGTCATCTGGACAAAGCCTGGCATATGTCAGCACTAAATAATGATAGCCTATACCTATCAACCTCTTACTGCAGGACATCTGGACAAAGCCTAGTATATTAGTGTCAGCACTAAATAATGAAAGCCCATACCTATCAACCTCATACTGCAGGACATCTGGACCAAACCTGGTATATAAGTGTCAGCACTAAATACTGATAGCCTATACCTATCAACCTCGTGGGATTTTACTCTCTTTTGCAACAGTTTCTTCCTTCTGTTGTACAGTTTGTCTATGGCAGGGGACCACCTGATTGGCTTCCTTTTTTTGGAGGATAGCATCTTGGTTCTGTTTGTGATAGCGCGATCCATGCACTCATGAAAGTGCTTATAGAGTGCATTTGTGTAGAATTCAGCAGTTGTAACTTTATTGTCCATCTGCATGGGTGTCATGAAGTTCACCACTTCTGTCTTAAGAAGCATGAAGTTGGCTTTGGAGAAATTTGTTACCATGGGTTCCTTAATGGGGGGTGGAGGCAGGATGTGAATATCAAGGGTAATTAGCTTATGGTTGGATCGGACCAATGAGGCGTTGACTTCAGGTGTGGAACACCGGTCACTCATGTTGGTAATGACTAGGTCTAGGATATTGTTGCCCCTGGTAGGGGTGTAGATAAGTTGATCCGGGGCATTGGAGTTTATGAATTGCAGAAATCGTTGAGCTAAGGAGTTGGTACACGAGTAGATTTTCCAGCTAATGGTGGGATAGTTGAAGTCGCCCATTATCAGGGTGTTTGGTTGAACCCTAATATTTTCCAGTACATCAAAAAAAGAGGATTGGGAATCCTGGGGCATGGTGAGGAATCTGTAGCAAGCTACAAGTTGGATTGCAGTTTTGCCCAGAGTTAGTTGCACTTGGATAACCTTGGATACATTATGCTGAGCAACTAGCCTGGAGGTGTGGATATCCTTAATAAATATGGACACACCTCCACCTTTGGTGTTTTGGTCCAGGTTTCGTTTCCGAAAAGTGTGGCATGAGTTATAGCCTTGTAGTGCAGGGGTGCTCTCCTGGAGCCTTGAACCAGGTCTCAGTCACCGCACAGATATCAATGTTCTCCATTTTAAGGAGTGCCTCGAGTGAGTGCATTTTGAGATGTAGACTTCTAGCATTGAGTAGCATTACACTCAGTTTTAGTTTGCTTGTTCCTGTTATGGTGGTGAATTTGTCATATGAACCTTGCCTACAAAAGGCACTATAGGGGTGGCAAGAGCCTTAGCCAGTATCCGGAATCCCAGAAGTGACAGGTGGAGGCCATCTCTGGCAAAGCATCATGGTCTGTCGACCATGTCATCCCAAGCAAACAGATACTGGATCCTCCTAGAATGACACCAGGAGCTTAGCCAATTGTTGAAGTCAATAATTTTGTCCTTGTACTGTGGTATCATTCTGGGCAACGGCAGAATGCTACTCAGGGCTAGAGTCATACCTGTCATATATGATCGCAGAGCTATTTCATGCCTCTTTTCATGTAGTCCAGGGAGGTATGTCTCAGGTCATTCACACCAACATGGACAATGACAGAGACATATTTGTACTTGTTGTGGAGTGACCTGAGTGTGTGGGGTTATGTGGCGGATCATGGCACCCGACAGGCAGCTGACTGTAACCTTCTCCTTGTTTAGCCTGGTGAGTGGGACATCAGTGTGCCTGACTATAGATTCACCTATATATAAGTGACAGCACTAAATAATGACATCCCATACCTATCAACCTCTTACTGCATGGCATCTGGACAAAGCTTGGTATACAAGTGTCAGCACTAAATACTGATAGCCTATACTTATTAACCTCTTACTGCAGGACATCTGGACAAAGCCTGGTATTCAAGTGTCAGCACTAAATAATGATAGCCCGTACATATCAAACTCTTAATGCTTGACATCTGGAAAAAGCCTAGTATATAACAGTCAGTACTAAATAATCATAGCCCATACCTATCAACCTCTTACTGCATGACATCTGGACAAAGTCTGGTATATAAGTGTCAGCACTAAATAATGATAGCTCATACTTGTCAACCTATTACTGCATGACATCTGGACAAAGCCTGGTATATACGTGTTGGCAGTAAACAATGACAGCCCATACCTATCAATCTCTTACTGCATGACATCTGGACAAAGCCTGGTATATAAGTGTCAGCACTAAATAATGATGGCCCATACCTATCAACCTCTTACTGCATGACATCTGGACAAAGTCTGGTATATAAGTGTCAGCACTAAATAATGATAGCCCATACCTATCAACCTCTTACTGCAGGACATCTGGACAAAGCCTGGTGTATAAGTGTCAGCACTAAATAATGATAGACCATGCCTATCAACCTCTTACTGCAGGACATCAGGACAAAGCCTGGTATATAATTGTCAGCACTATGTAATGATAGCCCACACCTATCAACCTCTTACTGCATGACATTTGGACAAAGCCTGGTATATAAGTGTCAGCACTAAATAATGATAGGCCACACCAATCAACCTCTTACTGCAGGATGCCTGGACAAAGCCTGGTATATAAGTGTCAGCACTAAATAATGATTGCTCATACCTATCAACCTCTTGCTGTTGGACATCTGGACAAAGCCTGGTATATAAGTGTCAGCACTAAATAATAATAGCCCATACCTATCAACCTCTTACTGCATAACATCTGGACAAAGCCTGGTATATAACTGTCAGCACTTAATACTGATAGCCCATACCTACCAACCTCTTACTGCAGGACATCTGGACAAAGCATGGTATATAAGTGTCAGCACTAAATAATGATAGCCCATACCTATCAACCTCTTACTGCATAACATCTGGACAAAGCCTGGTATATAACTGTCAGCACTTAATACTGATAGCCCATACCTACCAACCTCTTACTGCAGGACATCTGGAAAAAGCCTGGTATATAAGTGCTAGCACTAAATAATGATAGCCCATACCTATCAACCTCTTACTGCAGGACATCTGGACAAAGCCTGGTATATAAGAGTCAACACTAAATAATGATAACCCATACCTATCAAACTCTTACTGTATGACATCGGAACAAAGCCAGGTATATAAGTGTCAGAACTAAATAATGATAGCCCCTTCCTATCAACCTCTTACTACAGGGCATCTGGACAAAGCCTGGTATATAAGTGTCAGCACTAAATAATGATAGCCCCTTCCTATCAACCTCTTACTACAGGGCATCTGGAAAAGCCTGGAATATAAGTGTCAGCACTAAATAATTATAGCCCATACCATAACCAATACAATCTGAGATCAAAGAACAAGAAATCTCATTCCAACAACAACTACAAAGGGAAGAATTGGAAATGCAGGAGATGATATCACCCCTTATTGTACCAGCTTCCCCGATAACTAATGCTGCAGATTTTGGCCTAAGGAACATCTTTATGAATAATGATAAAGATTTTAAAATGTATAACTTTTCTGATGTTACCATATATCAACCTCTGGTGGAACAATTAGCCAAGGGCTACACTTTCGTCCCCACAAGAAAAGCAGACTTAGTTAAAACATTAATTGACTTAAAATTATTTGTGCGTAAACTCAATTTGTCTATGCTTTTTGTTGACAATACTATGGTTCAGTCTGGTGCAGTACATCCTTCAAGTACTTTTTGTCCCCTTTTACACCCAACTTTACAATGTTTTGAACTCATTTGTGAGTTGGATTTATATAATGGTTTAGGGGTGGGTAGTAACCATAAGCAGAATAAAAGGAAGAATGTTTCATCTGTAAATGTCACTAGTGAGCAACTGCATTTATTACAACTAATTCAAGAAGCCCCAGTGCGTATTATGGCCTCAGATAAGGGAGGGGGGCTTGTTGTCATGAATGTGGAGGACTATGTCAATAAAATGGACCAAATAGTCCGAAGTTCCACATATCAGTTGGTTTCACTTAATGAGTTAAATCAAGCATACAATAAAATAAAGTCTCATTTATACGAAATGTTGTTAGAAACCAGGATTACTACTGACTTGTTTAGATATTTATCTATGCCTTCCCCAAGGATACCTGTTTTGTTTGGTATCCCTAAGTTACATAAAAATATCAATAATCCACCTATGCAACCCTTGGTGGATGTTAGGGCAAGTATTACTTACCCTTCGACAAAATGGGTAGGCCAAAAGTTGAAGAAGTATGTAACTCAAGAGAAATATATATGTAAAGATTCTTGGTCGTTCTTGTCACAAATCAAAAATTTAGAATTTAATGCTGACTTCAATTTTCTAACAGTGGATGTGGTAGATTTATATTCTTCTGTCCCTTATGTGGAAGGCGTCAAACGAGTCAGTAGTTTCCTGAGAGCTAAAGCAGTAGCCTCTCATGAGGTGGCCTTAATAGGGGAAATGCTTGACATAATTTTGTATAATAATTACATTTTATGTAATGATAAGTTATATGTTCAAAAGACTGGTGTAGCTATGGGGTTACCCTGTGGGGCAAGTTATGCCAATTTGGTAATGGCCTCATGGGAACAAGAATTTATCTTTGGTAAACAAGAAGTGAAACAGTACATCCAGTTCTACACACGGTTTTTGGATGCTATTTTTATCATTTTTGAAGGAAATAAGGACGCAGCTAGTAAACTAGTAGATTATTTTAACAGCACTACAGATTTCCTTTCCTTTACTTATGCATTTGAAATTACCAGGATTTCATACTTGGATGTGGATCTTAGTAAAGATATGGAATGGAACGCATATGTAGTGAAAATTTATAGAAGGGCCACATATTCAAACTCTTTATTACATTTTAGCAGTTGCCATCCATGGCGCCAAAATAAATCAGTGGTGAGGGTTCAACTCGTGAGCGCTGCCCATATGGTCATGTTGGACCAGGATTTCATGGATGAATGTAATAATTTGAGGTCAATGTTTGTTAGGAGAGGTTACCCAGTGGACTTTTTTGAGTGTCTACTGGAAGAAGTAAAATATAAGAGAGAACAGGGGTTGTATAAACCCATTTTGTCCATCGGTTTACAAAGTGTTATAATAAGGTTCAGAGAATTACAACAAAAAGAAGTATGGAATTTAAGTTTAATAACACCCTATAGTAGTAATGCAAGGGAAATAATGTCAATTTTGAACAAAAATTGGGAAATAATTAGGAGAGATCCTCACCTTTCTTACAAGGTCAAATGCAAACCCTGGATTATTTACAAGAGGGGGACTAATTTAAAGGAATTATTACAACATAAAAAAAACACCCCACAGTGGAAGTGTGGCATGTACAAATACCGAATGTGTAATTACTGTAAATACATGAGTACAGGACAAGACATTGAAGTTAAAAATATTAGTTTTAAAATCAAATTGAAGTACACTTGTCAGTCCAAGTTTGTGGTTTATTTAGCCCAGTGTCAATGCTGTGCAGCATTTTACATGGGTAAAACGGATAGAAGGTTAAAAGAATGAGTATACGAACATCTATACAAAATAAAGACCCTTAACAGAGATAATGCACTGGCTAGACACATTATTTCCTATCCACAACATTCATTTTTGTTCCAAGCTATTGATTCAGTTGTTGACGATAGTCGGGGGGGGGGCCTGTTTACACTTTTACTTGAGCAACTTGAGTTAAGTTGGTAAATACGAACTGGGGCAATGTTTTACCCGGGCTTGAATGAGACAATATCTTTAAACAGTATATTGAAGTTAAGAAACCTTAAATGTTAATGTTCATAGGTTCATAGGTTCATAGGTTCATACTAGGCTATCTGCCCTAGGGCATTTATAAGCCTAGCCAGAGTGTGTTTGGCTTTCGCCACCCATATTAAATTAATTTTGCTATGCCTTTTTTTGAGGTTAGTATACTGTGCCTCTGTCTTAACAGTGACACAGAAGTGATAGCCGGGGTAAAATTACGATCTCCCATCCACTCATCAAGATTCCTCTTGAAGAGAGTCAATGTGGGACTCTGCCTAACCTGGACTGGGATTTTATTCCAGAGTGAAGGGAGCCTCTGGGTTATGAATCTGTCCCTCCAGCATGTCCTATTTATTTCAGTGCTGAGGTTCAAGTCTCTCGAGCGCGTAGTTCGATGGGATTTGGATTTTCTGAGGTGCAGCATGTCCATTAATTCCGGGTTGGACATGGCTTTATACATCCGGCACAGATCACCTCTGAGCAGGCGGTATGCCACTGAGTAGAGCTGGAGTTTCTTTAACCGGGCAGCATATGGCATCTGTTTGAGCCCTTTGATCCTCTTGGTGAGGTACTTTTGGGGTCTTTCCAGTTGCTGCAGGTGTCTGGTAAGGTACATACCAAAAGGGGCATTGTACTCAATTATGGGCCTGATGAGGGATGAGTAAAGAGGTACGATGACCTCCCCTGATCTAGATGTGAATCCCTTCATGATTAGGTGGGCTATATAAAATGTTTTTCTAACCACTTTGGCCACGTGGTTGTCAAATGAGAGATTGCTATCAACTTGGGTCCCCAGGTCCCTAATGACTTCTTCTGTACTTAATGGATTACCACCTATGTGGTAATTTGTGGGCACTTTGTTTTTGCCAAAGGGGATGACTATACACTTTTTGGCACTTAGCTTGAGGCCATGGCTCTGGCACCAGTTGTCTGTTTCTATGAGGCCCTTTTGGAGGATGCTTGTGTTGGGTGGAAAGTTGATTATGGCGCCCAGTTTGCAGTCATCTGCGAACTTGGTCAGCTGCAGTCCTTCCGTGTTGGCCTGTACCGCCGAGAAATATATACCGAACAAGAGAGGTCCCAGGACTGAGCCTTGTGGGATGCCACTTGTAACTGGTTTGGAGTCTGACATGGCTCCAGCAATTCTAACCATGTGGGTTTTGTCCTTGAGCCAGTTTGCAACTCATCTAGTGACATAGGGGTTTATATTTAAGCTGGTGAGCTTATCTATAATGCCCGAGTGGGGTATTGTATCGAAGGCTTTTGCGAGGTCCAGGTAGGCTGTGTGGACCACCTTCCCCTCGTCAAAGGCCTTGGTGACTATTTCAAAGAAATCAACCAGGTTTAAGAGGCAGGATCTGCCCTTAACAAAGCCAAACTGGGTAGGATCCAGTGTCTGTAGGTCCCCAATATCTTTATTTATGAGGTCCATGATGATCCTTTCCATAGCTTTGCAGACCAAGCTAGTCAGGCTTATGGGGCGATAGTTTCCAGGATCCGTTGAGGCACCACCTTTGTGGAGAGGGACCACTGTTGCTGTACGCCACTCTTTGGGTACATATCCTGTAGTAAGGCTAAGATTGAACAGTAGTTTTATGTTTGGGTTTAGCTCTTCTTGGAGTTCATGTAGGACGCAGCCCGGAACACCATCTGGTCCCATTGAAGCTGTTTTTTGCTTTGGAGAGGGCGGCTCTTACCTGAGCATCTGAGATGTCTGGGGGGCAGCACTCTGTTGGGATAGATATTTGCCCTTTTGGTGGGGAGAGGGGGGAGAAGTTTGCACTGAACCTGTCAGCTAGGATGTTGGCAATGTCTGTGGGCTTGGTGTATTTTTTGTCATTTTGGACTAATTCTGAGCATATCTGGGAATTCCCACCCAGGTTCCTAACATAATGAAAGAAAGCCTTGTGATTATCCTTAGTGTCCTGTGCAATTTTTCCTCTCGAAGCTGGCCTTAGACGATTTTATGAGTGCCCGTAGTTTTTTGCTAATACTGATCAGAGATGCCTTCCCTTTTTGGGATTTTGCTCTATCATGTAGTAGCTTCCTCCTTCTATTGTATAGTTTGTTTATGGTTGGGGTCCACCAGACAGGACGTCTGCCTTTGGAGGATTGGGTCTTGGTTTTATCTGGGATTGCATGATCCATGCATTCCTGAAGGTGCTCATAGAATGCGTTTATAAAGGATTCTGCGGTCTGGGCCGTATTTTCCACAGGCCCGAGGGCTTTGAAGGATTTCGCCTCGGTTTTGAGGCGTGTGAAATTTGCTTTAGAGAAGTTTCTCACTGTGGTTTTCTGGGCAGGGGGGTGGGGTCGGGATGTGAATATACAGTGAGATTAGTTTATGGTCTGATCTTACCAGTGAGGGATACACTTCTGGTCTGGAGCATAGTGTCCCCATGTTGGTGATGATCAGTTCCAGTATGTTTTCCCCTCTTGTGGGAGTGGTAACAAGTTGTTCCATAGCATTTGAGTTTATAAATTCTAGGAACCTTTGGGCTAGGGATGTTGGAGCTAGAGTAATGCTCCCAGTCTATGTCTGGGTAGTTGAAGTCGCCCAATATAATGGTGTTTGGAGAGATCTTCATATTTTCCAGTATTCTCAGGAAGGCTAAGTGGAGTTCCTGTGTTTGGGAGGGTGGTTTGTAGCAGGCTATAAACTGGAAGGCAGTTTTACCCACAGTTAGTTGCACATGGATAGTCTCTGATGCTTCGTGCTGTGCCACCAACCTGGAGGTGTGGGTATCTTTGATGAATATTGATACTCCCCCTCCTTTTGTGGTTCGGTCCAAGTTTTGGGGCCGAAAACCATGGTATGAGGTATAACCTGGTAGTGCTGGGGTGCTCTCGGGAGCCTTGAACCAGGTTTCTGTTACTGCACAGATATCGATGTTCTCCATGCTAAGGAGAGTTTCGAGTGCATGCATCTTGAGGTTTAGACTTCTGGCGTTGAGTAGCATTACTTTTAGTTTCTTATCCCTTGTGATACCTATGGAGGTGGGTTTGTCTTTTGAGCCTTGCCTAAAAAAGGCACTATGGGGGTAGCAAGAGCCTTTGCCAATATCCAAAAGCCCAGGGGTGACAGGTGCAAGCCGTCCCTAGCGAAGCATCGTGGCTTGTCGAGCATGTCATCCCAGGCTAGCAGGCATTGGATCCCCTTTGAATGACATCAACACTTAAGCCAATTGCTGAAATTGATCATCTTGTCTTCATATTGTGGCATCATTCTTGGTGAGGGTAAGATGCTACTCAAGGTCAGAGTCATACCGGCCTGGGCTACATGCTCAGAGAGCTCCTCTATGTCTCTTTTCATGTAGTCCAGGGAGGTATGTCTCAGGTCATTCACACCAGCATGGACAATGACTGAGTCATATTTGTACTTGCCTTGGAGTGACCTGAGTGCTTGTGTTATGTGGCGAATCCTAGCGCCCGACAGGCAGCTCACCGTGACCTTCTCCTTGTTCAGCCTGGTGAGCGGGACGTCAGTGTGCCTGACGATAGAGTCACCTGTTACAAGTGTATCAGGTGTGTTGTTTAGCCTTAAGGGCTGTGACTGTTCGGCACACTGGCTTTGTGAGCTATGTGTTGCACGTGTTTTGTTTTGGGGTAGCGGTTGCCTGGGTGTCTGCTTTGGAGGTCTCTGCTGCTTAGGCAGATTTTTATTTAGAGCCTCCGAGTATGTTTTGTGTGTTTATGTGTTTGGTTTGTTGTCGTGGTAGGTCTATGTGAGACTGGAATTGTAGTGAGTGTGGTTTCCTTCTCCTCCTGACTGGTTACGCCAGTACTGAGTTGAGAGAGCTTAGCCTCCAGTTTGGCTATATGGTTGCATCTCTCACATGTGTTGGAATTTGTTGGGAGGAGGAGAGGGTTGTCTGTGTACATGAGGCAGTTGTAACATTGCCTCAAGATTCCCAGATTCACCAGCTGGACCGGAGAGGAGATTGACAACTGACCTTTGGACATGCTAGAATAGTATTGGGAATTCCTTTATAATTGAAAAAAAGGGCCAATGGGGAACAAGGTACTCAAGGGGAGTTTGTGAGGGTGTAGTGCTTTTAATTTTTTAGAGCTGACTTATATAATTGCTTTAATGAGCAAGTGCCAGGTAACTTAAATGCAATGTGTTACAGGTAACTTAAATGCAAAATGTGTGTATGCATTTTTATAAAATGTGTTCATATTTGTGATATCTGACTTCATTTGACTCGGATATGTAAGTTTCTGACTTCTTAGTTAACTAAGTAATATTATATTTTGAGAGACAACACAATAATTTGAGATAAGGGTTGGGAGGGTGGCTTAATGGCTAAGGTGCTTGCCTTATAAACACAAGGTGCAGGGTTTAAGTCTCACAAGGGATAATTGGCTTGGCTTAAAATGGTTCACAAGGACAGTTAGCTTAGTATGAAATTATGAACTATATAGTATTGTTTAGTATATGTATGTTTGTATATATATTTCTGTCATCATTACAGGCAAAAATTCTGAAGGAAGGGTAGAGATCAGGTGTTCTAAAATATTGTCAGTCATATTTGTTTTTAAAAAATGTTTTAAGTAGCAATAATGTGGATGTGCCTTTAAGACATAAGATTTTAATTAGATGTGTCATGTGATAAAAGGGTGTGTATATATTGCTTGTGTTGAAGTTTGTTCAGTTTCTGATGAAGTATTGCCATATGTGCAAGACGAAAAGCGCTTCATTAAACTGAGAGAGAATTTGCCTTGGTGTTTCCAAGCTGTCTTTTTGTTATTCGCTAACCTCTTACTGCATGACATATGGACAAAGCCAGTTCTATAAACGTCAGCACTAAATAATGATAGACCACACCTATCAACCTCTTACTGCAGGACATCTGGACAAAGCCTGGTATATAAGTGTCAGCACTAAATAATGATTGCCCATACCTATCAACTTCGTACTGCAGGACATCTGGACAAAGCCTGGTATATAAGTGTCAGCACTAAATAATGACAGACCATACCTATCAACCTCTTACTGCATGACATCTGGACAAAGCCTGGTATATAAGTGTCAGCACTAAATAATGATCACCCATACCTATCAACTTCGTACTGCAGGACATCTGGACAAAGCTTGGTATATATGTGTCAGCACTAAATAATGATAGCCCATACTAATAAACCTCATGCTGCAGGACATCTGGACAAAGTCTGGTATATAAATGTCAGCACTAAATAATGATAGCCCATACCTATCAACGTCGTCCTGCAGGACATCTGGACAAAGCCTGGTATATACGTGTCGGCACTAAATAATGACAGCCCATACCTATCAACCTCTTACTGCATGACATCTGGACAAAGCCTAGTATATATGTGTCAGCACTAAATAATGATAGCCCCTACCTATCAACCTCTTACTGCATGACATCTGGACAAAGCCTGGTAAATAAGTGTCAGCACTGAATAATGATAACCCATACCTATCAACCTCTTACTGCATGACATCTGGACAAAGCCTGGTATATAAGTGTCAGCACTAAATAATCATAGCCCATACCTATCAAACTCTTACTGCATGACATCTGGACAAAGCCGGTATATAAGTGTCAGCACTAAATAATGATAAGTCCTATCTATCAACCTCTTACTGCAGGACATCTGGACAAAGCCTGGTATATAAGTGTCAGCACTAAATAATGATAACCCAAACCTATCAACCTCTTACTTCATGACATCTGGACAAAGCCTGGTATACAAGTATCAGCACTAAATAATGATAGACCAGACCTATCGACCTCTTACTGCAGGACATCTGGACAAAGCCTGGTAAATAAGTGTCAGCACTAAATAATGATAGACCGTACCTATCAACCTCTTACTGCATGACATCTGGACAAAGCCTGGTATATAAGTGTCAGCACTTAATAATAATAGTCCATACCTAACAAAGTCTTACTGCATGAAATCTGGACAAACCTGGTATATAACTGTCAGCACTAAATAATTATAGCCCATACCTACCAACCTCTTACTGCAGGACATCTGGACAAAGCCTGGCATATAAGTGTCAACACTAAATAATGATAGCCCACACCTATCAACCTCTTACTGCATGACGTCTGGACAAAGCCTGGTATATAAGTGTCAGCACTAAATAATCATAGCCCATACCTATGAATCACTTACTGTAGGACATCTGGACAAAGCCTGTTATATATGTGTCAGCACTAAATAATGATAGGCTATACCTATCAACCTCTTACTGCCTGACTTCTAGACAAAGCCTGGTATATAAGTGTCAGCACTAAATAATGATAGACAAGACCTATCAACCTCTTACTGCAGGACATCTGGACAAAGCCTGGTATATAAGTGTCAGCACTAAATAATGATAGTCCATACCTATCAACCTCTTACTGCATGATATCTGGATAAAGCCTGGTATATATGTGTCAGCACTAAATAATGATAGGCCATACCTATCAACCTCTTACTGCATGACATCTGGACAAAGCCATGTATATAAGTGTCAGCACTTAATAATGATAGCCCATACCTATCAACCTCTTACTGTTGGACATCTGGACAAAGCCTGGTATATAAGTGTCAGCACTAAGTAATGATAACCCATACTATCAACCTTTTACTGCATGATATTTGGACAAAGCCTGGTATATAAGTGTCATCACTAAATAATGTTAACCCCTATCTATCAACCTCTTACTGCCTGACATCTAGACATAGCCTGGTATATAAGTGGAGGTCATAGAGCCAAACACAGGGCCATATTCGATATATTGCACCTATACTCTGTGAAAGTTCCTGGTGTTACAGGATTCTTTGCAACATATCCTTTCTGAGGGATATGAACTCACAAACACTAATGCATGTTTCCACTTATTGATAGCAGTCAGGGCTGGCCTTAGGCATAGGTGAACTAAGCGACCACCTAAGGCGCCGTAAAGGCCGGCATCATAAATGGCGCAATTTCATTAATTTAACTTTACTTCTATCTCTCCACTTTTTATCATTGTGCCCTCCCTCACTTCTGTAATTCAAAGCACGATTAATTCACAGCACATAGAACGGCCCCCTACTGTGTTATTCTATTCCCATCCTCCCCCTGATGAGTTTCAGTGGCTGCTCTTGTTGGGCATTATTTAAAACATCCAATCAGTGATGCTTTCGTACCACTGATGCCCCCGGTTACTGCTCCAATCCAGACTATATAATGCAGCTCACGCCCGCCTCTCATTCCTTTCTTCATTGACGAGATTGAGGTGGGCGTATCTATTGGTTGTCATTACTTCCTATTCCTGACCTGATCTGTGGACTGGACAGCATGGAATATTGGTGGACTGGTTCCCTGTACACCATGCATGCTACTAAGTGCGATTTTCACTTTTTTTCTGTGCAGTCGTGACTCCTCATGTCCCTTGTTTGCTTCCCTTGCTTGGTTTTTGAAGGTAAGTCGATTCAGGCAGCAGGCAGCTCTATCATGCTTTCTTATGCGATTGCCACGCAATGCCATTTAAAAATATATACAAGAGGTGGAGTAATGCACAGTTTTAAAGCATGGTGTGTACGTTTAATTGGAAATACTGAGGAGTTTTCATCAGAATATATTTCTAATAAAAATGTTGGCAGTAGAAAGAATCTGTCTGGAAATCTGCACATTCTTAATAAAGTTAGAATACTAACTTTACTATTTCAGTCACGTTTGGACTGCTACTACAGGCTGTTTTAAATCTTATTACCTTTGTAGTGTAAGCTACTCCATAAAAGCATAAATGAGGTCTTAAAATGCTGATTCAGTAACTATTCCATATCAGATTAGATTGCAGGTTGCACTGGGTCTATAGTAATAAGGTGAAGGGAAGCAAAGCAAAGGTTAACTTGTCAGCACATTTTGATCTCACTTGCAATCACAGACCAGCTTAATCTCCAATGCAGAGTTACACACTGATCCTTATGATAATTTGGCCCCAGTAGCCTGAAAGACTGAAGGGCCCAGACAGCACCTTCGGATAAGGTAGGAGCAGTACACAAGATGTGGTTCCATGGTTTGTTTTTTGCTTGTATTCCAGCTAAACTGGTGTGGGGGTGCACTCTGGTTAAGAGATACTGCTCTGATATTCTCCAGGTAGCTGTAGTCCCAGATCTTAAAGGTGCTGCTTTTGAAACCTCGGGAACCTATTCCTAAATTTGCTTTGCTGAAGTGGAGTGAATGTACGCATGCATGAGGTGTAACAGTGTCGGCATGAAGTGGAGTGAATGTACGCATGCATGAGGTGTAACAGTGTTGGCATGAAGTGGAGTGAATGTACGCATGCATGAGGTGTAACAGTGTCAGCAGCTGTAAGTTAGTAGGTGCAAGAAATGCAACAAAATGTAACATTTTAATGGAAAAACTTAGCTAGAGAAGGGTGCTACTGAGATGAAATTGTCGACATCCTTCTGGTGGTGATGTTTTGTGTGTTAAACTTGCCGTTTTACTTGAAATGCTGATATTTTCTATCATTGTTATAACTACCACCAAAGATAACTGGTAACTGAGCTTTGTGATACAGACATTGGCTAAACAATGTAAACAACCATTTAAAATGCCTTGTTTCAGGAAAACTGAACAGTTCATTGTCTTAATGAACTATATTATGTGTAACATTTCAAACCCAGTATGTGGCTGCAATCCTTTTATTAATTGTGTGGGTGTGTACATGCATGCATATAAGTGCATATGCATGCATGTGCTTGTACAAGTGTTTCATCATTACACTGAAACATTTTAGTACAATGTGGAGTATTTTTAATACTTTGTCAAAGCTCGGATTTACCCGAGTGAAAGCGCTTGGTGAAAATATTGTTCTTTTTTGTGTTTTATTGCTACAATAAAAGTCTTAAACAAGACCAAGCAGTCTTCATTTAAAGAGGCTAATTGCTCATCTTTAACTTTGCTTCTGGGACATGTACTTAGTTATACAACCAGTTGCAGTTACAAGGCCTTCTTGGGTGAATTCCAAGATTTGGGTGGGTGGGCAGTTCTAAAAATTGAGAGGAAGTTTATGAACCCTGCAATTTTCATTCCTAACATCTCTGCCTTTACCAAATTTATTATTAACAGACAGGCTGGAAAAGGTCCAAAGAAGCTTTCTGGGGCAGCAAATAGAAAATGAAAGGCTGAGAGAGAACTGCAAGTGGCTAGTTTACATGCTCCAATGATGCGCTTTATGCAGTCTAGTCAGACATTAGACAGCAGTCAGCTACAAGACAGGGACAATGAAATGCTTCAAGAGGCAGATTTTTCTGAGGTGCCGAGTAGTCCTTCCAGAAAAGGTGAGAGTGACAGTTCTTGCCAGAGTCCCAGAGATGCTTACTGTATGGTAGAAGTTCAGAATACTGGCACTGATGTACAAATAATGATGAGTCAGAGTCGTATGCTAATGGCTCCAACCTTGCAGGTGGTAATGCTGAGTGTGACACGGAGTGTGGAGCTCCCTTAGTGTCTGAGCCATCCTTCCTCCATGGCTCCATTTCTATGTGTTCAGAGCTAGGAGCAGCTTATGTATCTGACCAAGGAGAAGTATATGAGGAGGAATATAAGGCAGTAGATCCAGTAACACACAAGGAAGTAGATAGTGACCCTGCTAAATGGCCATATCCCATGGATGACAAAGTTCACTGCTTGTTAATTGCTGCAGTTCAAGCAATGAAACACAGTTTCCCTTATGATGATCGCCATAGAAGATTCAATCCCATGTTTTATAATAAAACCCTTACAAATGGTGAGACAGTCAGAAGGTCTTGATTGGTGTATTCACAAAGTAGTTACTTAGTATTTTGTTTTTGTTGCAAGCTGTTCAGCGGTACTCGTGTAGTGGCCCTGTCTAGTACAGGAACATGTGACTGGAAAAATCTGGGACAAAAGGTGATAGAACATGAACGGTCAGTGAAACATAAAGAAGCTGCTGCTAAGTGCAGTGACTTGCATTTGAGGCTTAAGAATAGCTCCACCATTGATCACCTCTGTGAGAACATGATTAAGTCTGAGAGAAAATACTGGAGAAATGTTCTGGAAAGACTGCTTGCAATCTGTCAGTACTTGTATCAACATAACTTGGCATTTAGGGGTAGTGAGGATCGACTCTTTACAAGTGGTAATGGCAACTTCCTTGGGTTAGTGCAGCTGTTGGGCAAGTTTGATCCAGTAATAAAATGACATCTTCGTTGTATCAGTAATGCTGAGATCCATGATCACTACTTGGGGAAAACCATCCAGAGCGAGTTGAAAATGTTAATGTCCAAGTCTGTCAGAGACAGTATTTTGCAAAAGATAAGAGATGCCAAGTGCTACTCCATTATATTGGATTGCACTCCTGACTGAAGTCACCAGGAACAGATGTCAGTGACTGTCCATACTGCTGAATGCAATAAAAGTGTGGATGTAAGGAGTACTTCTTGTCCTTCCTTCAGGTTACGAAGACTACTGGTGGTTTTCTCATGAACATTGTCTTAAATAAACTGAAAGGTTTGAGAGTTCCACTTGAAAACTGCAGAGGCCAGGCTTATGACAATGGCTCTAATATGAAGGGGAAACATTCTGGTGTTCAGGCAAGAATCTCATCTTTAAATCCACATGCATTTTTTGTAGCCTGAGGCTGTCATAATCTCAATCTAGTAATTGGCGATGCTGCAAAGTCTTCAATAGATGCTGTTTCATTCTTTGGTAATCTGCAATGAATGTACACTCTTCAGAGGTACAAAATATTTTGTGATCGTGTGTCAGGTCTAACTGTAAAACCACTGTGTGAGACCAGGTGGAAGTGTAGGGTAGAAAGTGTGAAAGCAGTGAGATACCAAGTGGGTGCAGTTTATGATGTCTTAGTTTTGGTGGCAGAAGTTACAAAAGGCAAGGATCCTAAGGCATATTCTGAAGCAGCATTGCTGAGCAGTACAATGATAAATGCTAAGTTTTTAATAGCGCTGGTGGTCTGGTATGATGTATTAGTGAAGGTTGGACAAGTCAGTAAACGTTTGCAAAGCTCTTCCATGCAAATTGATCAAGCTGTGATTGTGCTTGATGAACTGAAAAGGTTTTTAACAGAATACAGGGCCACAAGGTAAGAAAAGGCAAAAGTGACTGCTACTGAGCTAGCTGAAGAACTGGAAATAGAACTGAAGTTTCCTACTGCAGATGAGGTGAGACCCAGGAAAAAGAGGAGACTTTTTGGTTATGAAGCAAATGATGACTGCCTAATTAGTGCTGAACAAAATTTTAAAGTTAACTTTTTCAACACTCTTGTTGATGTGGCACTGTCATCTGTGAAGGACAGGTTTACTCAACTTGCAGCCCAAAGTGCTAATTTTGGCTTCCTCTACAACATACAGGAAGTCTTGGGAGTTACTGATAAGATATTTCAGTAATGTCTGTTAACTCACAATGAGTCTACTGATATTGATGCAGTACAGCTGTATGAGGAATTAAACACTTTGATAATCCCTTTGTAGTAATGTGACAGTGCTGGATGTCTTTAATGTAATGAAAAAGCACGTATTAGTGGAGATATTCCCACAGGTAGTGGTAGCTCTGCGCATTTTGTTGATACTGCCTGAGACAGTTGCATCTGGGGAGAGAAGCTTCTCCAAACTAAAACTAATATTTAACAAGTATTATGTTACAAGATAGACTTGTGGGCTTGGCTATGATTTCAATTAATAATGAGATCTTGCCAGATAGACTATGCTGTATAACTGATTTGCTCAGTGCAAGGCACGAAATGTGCAGCTTTAGTAAGTAGCTTGGTAAAGAATGAACAGTGCGCAAAGTATGCATGATTTCACATCTGATGTACCCAGAACTCTGATCCTACAGCGGAAGGCATAACAATTCTGTACTATGCCAGAGTTCCTGTAGGGAAGCACAAAGTACTGTCAGTTGGGGACTATTCTCTACTACTGTAACTGGCTGACCTGAATGGCTATATCAAAGTTGAACCCTGTTCTTCCATCTGCTAATGTTTTAGCATATGTAATAAAGGTGTGGTTGCATAATGGCAGTAATGTTATTGCCAGCCTTTAATTATCTGACGTGAACTGTGCACCAACTGAAACCTAATGTTTTTAAGTGACTCATGCAGATATGACAGTTTGTACAAGTGTAACATGTCACTGTGAAACATTGCATATAGAATTGTCACTGACTGTCCGTTTTGCTGAATGCGATGAAATTGGAAGGAATCGGGTACTTTTTGTCCTTCCAGGTTACTGAGACCACTGGTAGATTTCTCGCTGACATTGCTAAATGAACTTAAAAGTGTGGGAGTTGCACTAGAGAACTGCAGAGGCAAGGGTTATGACAATGGCTGTTAATATAAAGGAAAAAGATTGTGGTGCTCAGGCAAGAATTTTGTCTTTAAATCCACATACATGTTTTGTACCCTGAGGCTGTCACAATTTCAATCTTGTAAGCGGTGATGCTGCAAGGTCTTCAATAGATGCTGTTTCATTCTTTGGTAATCTGCAACGAATGTACACTCTTCAGAGGTACAAAATATTTTGTGATCGTGTGTCAGGTCTAACTGTAAAACCACTGTGTGAGACCGGGTGGAAGTGTAGGGTAGAAAGTGTGAAAGCAGTGAGATACCAAGTGGGTGCAGTTTATGATGTCTTAGTTTCGGTGGCAGACGTTACAAAAGGCAAGGATCCTAAGGCATATTCTGAAGCAGCATTGCTGAGCAGTACAATGATAAATGCTAAGTTTTTAATAGCACTGGTGGTCTGGTATGATGTATTAGTGAAGGTTGGACAAGTCAGTAAACGTTTGCAAAGCTCTTCCATGCAAATTGATCAAGCAGTGATTGTGCTTGATGAACTGAAAAGGTTTTTAACAGAATACAGGGCCACACGGTACGAAAAGGCAAAAGTGACTGCCACTGAGCTAGCTGAAGAACTGGAAATAGAACTGAAGTTTCCTACTGCAGATGAGGTGAGACCCAGGAAAAAGAGGAGACTTTTTGGTTATGAAGCAAATGATGACTGCCTAATTAGTGCTGAACAGAATTTTAAAGTTAACTTTTTCAACACTCTTGTTGATGTTGCACTGTCATCTGTGAAGGACAGGTTTACTCAACTTGCAGCCCAAAGTGCTACTTTTGGCTTCCTCTACAACATACAGGAACTCTTGGTAGTTACTGATAAGATATTTCAGTAATGTCTGTTAACTCACAATGAGTCTACTGATATTGATTCAATGCAGCTGTATGAGGAATTAAATACTTCATCACATTTGTTAAAGAAAATTTAAAGATCAATTCATGTAAGATTCAGCAAGGCATCCTTTATTACTTGCAGCGAAGCATGTAGGTACAAGGTTTGTCTGATTTTCAGTAGCTCTGCCTGATGTTTAATACAGTTCTTTGCACGTACACTATACAGTTCTCTGCACGTACACAGCAGGTGCTTGTCAGTTAATTGCTGACTTTTACAAAAACATCTTTCAGAATTTAGCTTCTCCACAGGGCTTGCCCTGTCAAACCCAGTTTCTGAGTTATGGTCCTGTAACTATCTCCTCCTAACACAACATTTATCTGTTGCTAGTGTGGGGCCCCATCTCAACATTCCATAGCAAGAACAACATATGTTTAGGCGTCAGCAGCTTTTACAGAGGCCACCAGTACTTACACATTTTACATAGAATAAATGTATTAACTCTTAACCCTTTGGGTGCAGAATTGTACACCATACAATTTGTACATTTCTCTAACAACATTACTCCAAAGGGATTATCAATGCTGGATGTCTTAATGTAATAAAGCACATATTAGTGGAGATATTCACACAGGTAGTGGTAGCTCTGCGCATTTTGTTGACACTGCCAGTGACAGTTGCATCTGGGGAGAGAAGCTTCTCCAAACTACAACTAACATATTTAAGTACTATGTGACAAGATAGACTTGTGGGCTTGGCTATGATTCCAATTAATGAGATATCTTGCCAGATAGACTATGCTGATATAATTGATAGATTTGCTCAGTGCAAGGCACAATAAGTGCAGCTTTAGTAAGTAGCTATGTAGGGAATGAACATTGTGCAAATTATGCGTTATTTCACATCTGATGTACCCTGTAGTCAAGATTCTACAGTGGAAGGCATAACAATTGTGCAGTATGCCAGAGTTCCTGTAGGGAAGCACTACAGCAAAGTCGGTAGGGAAGCTCAAAGTACTGTCAGTTGGGGACTATTCTCTATTACTGTAACTGGCTGGCCTGAATGGCTATAACAAAGTTGAACCCTGCTCTTGCATCTGCTAATGTTTCAGCATGTAAATATTAAATATCAAAGTAAATATTGTGGGAAGATATAGCCAGGGAACTGTTTATGGCTAGGCTTGTATAGGCCCTAGGGCCATTAGGTTCATAACTGATAAACCTATGTGTAATGAAGGTGTAGTTGCATAATGCCAATAGGGTCAGTGCCAGTCTTTAATCAATTATCAGACAATGATACAGTATCTTTAACAGGAAATGTACCAACTGAAACCTGTTTTATAAATGACTCCAGTAGACATGACAGTTTGTAAAAGGGTAACAGTTCACTGTGAAACATTGCATATAGAAATGTACATCTAATGGCAGCAGTGGAATAAAACCTGACAATATTACAATGTCTGAAGCATGAACTGAACCAGCTAAATGAATGTGTCTTGAAATTACTCAAGTGGACCTCACACTTTGGCAAGTTAAACATTTAACTGTCAGACATTGCATATAGAAATGTGTCTAGTAGCCAGCAATGAAATAAAATCTGACAATATTTCAATGTCTTTAACATGAACTGTGCCTAACGTTTTCAAAATTACTCAAGCAGACCAGATCTTTGTACAAGTTACACATTTATTGTAAAGTATCGCATATAGAAATGCATTTCTAGCAGCAGATAAAATGTGACAAATTTTGATGTCTAACCTGAAGTGTGCCAACTGAATCTAATGTCTTCAACTTATGTGAACCTGACAGTTTGTACATGTTCAACACTTTACTGTTGAACACTGCATATAGAAATGTACACCTAGTAGCCAGCAAAGGAATACTTGAATGACAATTGTTGATGTCTTTCACATGAGACAGATGTCTGGTGTCAGAGCCATGGCCTCAAGCTCAATGCCAAAAAGTGCAGTGTCATCCCCTTTGGTAAAAACTCTGTACTCATGAACTACCACATAGGCAGCAATCTACTTAACACCAAATGCGTGATAAGAGACCTTGGGATCCAGGTAGACAGTAGTCTCTCCTTTGATAGTCACATCACCACAGTAGTAAGGAAGTCCTTCTACATGGCACACCTCATCATAAAAGGGTTTTCATCCAGAAAAAAAGAGGTCATTGTTCCCCTCTACTCATCACTCATTAGACCGATTATAGAGTACAACACCCCTTCTGGAATGTACCTCACAATACACCTGCAGCACCTGGAAAGGCCACAGAAGTACCTCACAAAGAGGATTACTGGCCTCAAACAACTGCCCTACACTGACCGCATCAAAAAACTCCAGCTTTACTCCACAGCATATCGCCTACTCCGAGGTGATCTCTGCCTAACATATAAAGCTATGTCAAACCCAGAGCTGTTGGACATGCTACCCCTAAAGAAATCCCAGCCCCTCCGAGCTACATGCTCTAGGGACCTAAACCTTGCCACCACAATAAACAGGACATGCTGGAGGGATAGATTCCTGTCCCAGAGACTTCCTATACTCTGGAACAAGCTACCCACCTATGTCAAGCAAAATTCTTCATTAGCACTCTTCAAGAAAAATCTTGATGAGTTTATAGGAAATAGGAAATACACCCCGGGGATCACTTCTGTGTCTCTGCTGGATGGTGGCACAGGAAAATAACTTTTTTGGGTGGCTTAAGCTATGGAACCTTGCTGGCTAAGCTTACATAGGCCCTAGGGCCGATAGCCTAGTACCTACCTATGAACCTATGAAGTGTGCCAATTCAAGTGGACCTGACACATTTTACTGTCACACATTGCATATAGAAATGTACATTTAACTTGCTGTATCAACTAACTGAATGTCTTGAAATTGCTCAAGTGGACCCAACAGTTTGTACAAGTATAACATTTCACTGTGAAACATTGCATATGAAAATGTACATCTAATGACAGCAGTGGAATAAAACCTGACAATATTACAATGTCTGAAGCATGAACTGAACCAGCTAAATGAATGTGTCTTGAAATTACTTAAGTGGACCCGACAGTTTATGCAAGTTAAACATTTAACTGTCAAACATTGCATATAGAAATGTCTAGTAGCCAGCAATTAAATAAAATCTGACAATATTTCAATGTCTTTAGCATTAATTGTGTTAACTGAAACCTAATGTTTTCAAATAGTCAAGCAGACTGGATAATTTGTACAAGTGAAAAACTTTATTGTTGAAGACTGCAGATAGAAATGTACATTTGGTAGCCAGCAAAGAAATACTTAAAGGACAATTTTCAATGTCTTTTACATGAAGTGTGACAATTCAAGTGCACCTGACAGTTTATACAAGTGTCAAACATTGCATATAGAAATGTGCATGTAATGGACAGCAATGGAATAAAGTCATCTGACAATATTAGAATGTCTTAAGTATGAACTGTATAAACTAATTGTCTAGTAGCCAGCAATGAAATAAAATCTGACAATATTTCAATGTCTTTAACATTAATTGTGCCAATTGAAACCTGTTTTCAAATTAGTCAACCAGACCAGACAGTTTGTACAAGTGCAACATTTTACTGTCAAAGTTTCCAAATAGAAATGTACTTGACAGTCTTCTTCTTCTGGCTTTTCCTGGTTAGGGGTTGCCACAGTGGATCACCTGTCCATTCATGATTGGCAGTGGAGTTTACGGTGTTGAGTTGCCAGCCCGGAGCCCAGCCTTCCACAGAAGGCACACACATGCACACACTCACGCCTAGGGCCAATTTAGAGTGTCCAATCCACCTACAGCATGTCTTTTGAGATATGGGAGGAAACCGGAGCACCTGGAGGAGACCTACGCGACCATAGGGAGGACATGCAGACTCCGCACAGAGGGCACCCCAGCATCGAACCCGAGAACCTCTTGCTGTGAGGCAGCAACGCTAACCGCTGCACCACCGTAATGGAATAAAATCATTTGACAATATCACAATGTCTCTCATCTTAAATATGTCTTCAAATTACTTGAGTGGACCTGATAGCTGAAAACAGTACACTGCTGTTCTGTAAAACTGAGTTTAAAGGTACCACATCCATCTGTAACCCATAATGGATAAGAAACATTGCCAATACACTTCTGAGAAATCCGCTTGCTGTTGGTAAGTTGTATGCAAAGTTCAAGACGTCAGTCACTGTAGTAGTAACACTGCTTTCCTTTTTGGCCTCTGGATCAGCATACAGCTGCAGCACCACCACATCACAATGTGTAGCTGTCTTTGAAGTATGTGGACTTGATGGAGTATTCTGTATCTTTACAAATCTTTATCTGTTTCAAAACTTTCATTTGTGGCTTTTTCTAGTGCTTACTGTCTGTAGGCTATTGTTTTTAGCTGAAGCCTTTCTTTAACTTGGCTAGATTGTGTTAATAATCTGCTGAGTGGGGGCTGGTTCTTTTGTGTTCTTGTAAAAAAAAAAAAAAAAGCTGTTCTTCTGGTATTTAAGCCCTAACTTTGAGAGGGTTTCTGTCTATACACACTGAGCAGAGTGGATGAGAGTTGTTGACCGCAGCTGTTAGCTAACATATATAACTATCCTGTTTTTTTTTCGATTATTTATACAGATTATTGTTTCTAACAATTAATATATAACACTTTTATTGTCTGCTTTTTAGTCTTCGAGTTTATTTTATTGCTATTAACTAATCTGCACAAGTAACTGATTTCGCTGCAGTTAAAAGCATTCTGTATCGTTACAAATCTTTATCTGTTTAAAAACTTTCATTTGTGGCTTTCTCTAGTGTGCACTGTCTGTAGGCTAATTTTACTGTAAATCTGATTTGGGACACTCCTCCCAGTCTAGTGTCATTACCTTATTCTACCTAATACAGAGAGAACATTTGATGAGGCCTTCTGTTTCTCCTTTTTCCCTTTCAAAAAAAAAAAATTTTTTTTGCCTGAACCTCCTTGTGTTCTGACTGTGCTTCTCAAACATTTTGGAAATATAGAGTATATTTCAGAGCATTTATTGTAACTGTAATTGCCTTAATATTGCTATAATTCAAGTGCTCTAGGTTGCACTGCATCTGAAGTGTTTGTGTTTTAGCTGCTTTTCTGTATATATAGACTTCTCTGTTTCTTTAACTAAATAAGCTCTGCAAAGTTGTTTTATTGCACTCCTGCCTGTATTTCTGAGTTTTTTGCACTTTAAAAAAAAAATCCTGCCTTTACTGAACTATAATAGTCCAGTCTTCAGGTATTGCTGATTTCTGGGCTGTGTCATAGTTCCTGTGTTGCCCATATCCTTATTTGGATAGGAGGAAGCTTCTTTGTTCACCATTGAGAGTGGGGAGCTCTGAGCAGCCTACCTGTCCCTTGAGGAGTGGTTCCAGCCCAGTGACCTGTAGCTTATTAGCCATTTTGGGCCATTTCCTATCTCTTTCTAACCCCCTGCTTTAAAGCCAGCTTTAGCATGCTTTTGCGCTTGTAATTTAAAGTTTGTCCTGTTTGTTGCATTTACCTGTTGAGGCTACAGACTCAAGTGCGCTAGCCTGTGTTACATATTTATTGCATTTTCCTGCTGTTTGTTGCAAAAAAGAAAAAAAAATTATCCTTGTTTCCCGTCTTTCCTGACCTAGAGTGGTCCAAATACAGGCTTTGCTGTATTCTGGACTTCTGGAAAGTTCCTGTGTTGCCCATTTCCTTTCTTGGGTAACGGGAGGCTTCTTTGTTCACCTGTGGCAGTGGGGAGCTTAGAGCAGCCTATCTATCCCTGGAGGAATGTTCCCAGCAAAATAATCTGATAGTCTATTGGCTGTTTTGGGCCAATTTCTAGCTCTTTCAAGTCCCCCTGTATAAAACCCACTTTGGTGTGTTTTTTGCGCTTGTTACTACTCAGCCAAGCTCCTCGTGGTCCTGCAGAGTGGTGCTACCAGCAGAGAGGTTAAAAGAGCAACTGCTAACCTGATAAAATAGTTTTTTTCCTGCTACTACCTGGGCAACTGTCCAGTCTAGATAAACTGCAAGTATTTCTGCTTCTTGAACTGTTTTAAACTGTTTAAAGTTGTTTTTGCACCTGCACTTTTAAAGTTTGTCCTGTTTGTTGCATTTACCTGTTGAGGCTACACACTCAAGTGCGCTAGCCTGTGTTAAATATTTATTGCATTTTCCTGCTGTTTGTTGCAAAAAAAAAAGTATCCTTGTTTCCCATCTTTCCTGACCTAGAGTAGTCCAAATACAGGCTTTGCTGTATTCTGGACTTTTGGAAAGTTCCTGTGTTGCCCATTTCCTTTCTTGGATAAAGGGAGGCACTAAATAATGATTAATCATTTTAAATCGAGTTGCTTGCTACTGAGATTTGTCTGCATACATCAACTGGACATAAGCTGATTTAAGTATATTTTCTGCATTTTTTGTGGTTTTATAAATTGGACTGTGATTCCTCAGATCTAGCTCTGTTGAAACTGTCTTCCCACCCCTCCCTGTTCTTGGTTGTAGTTTAAATTTGGTGGCTTTTGCAGTGCCCGCCCCACTGTAGATTTGATCTAGGACACTCCCCCAGTCCCATCTCTTTACCGCATTCTATCTAATAAACCCTTTCTGCACTTGCTTTTAGTCCTTTTTAATTTAATTACATTTTTTCAAACTGCGTGTGGACTAATATTGCTACATACTCAAGTGTGCTGGCTTGCACTGCATGTGAATTGTTTTTACTACTGTTTTTGCTACTTTTCTGAAAAAAAAAATTATCTGCTTTTACTGTATTTGTGTTTCTTCCTACTTTATTTTGCTTTTGCGTCCTCTTAAAAGTACTCAGTTGTATTTATTACTTTTTGGTGTAACTCATTCTAAGCCTTTTAGTTTAAGCACTTGGACTTCAGACCAGTTGTCTTACATTAAGAAGGTTTGTGGTCTGCACTTAGTGGCAGGACAGGTAGCGTACATCCTTCTAAGTTGGGAACTGCTGATTGAGGACTCAGTGTCAGTTATTCTAAAAGTGTATTAATTCTGGTTTAAGCACTTGGGCTTTAGGCCAGTTATTTTACATTAAAAGGGTTCGTGGTCTGCACTCTTGTGGGAGGAGAGGCTGGACTCTGCCCTTCTGAGCTGGGAATTTCTGATTAAAGGCTTATAGTGCCTGCATATCTGAACTGCTTCTTACTGAAATTGGTACACCTTGTTTGCTGTAGCATAGACTAGATCCAGGCCTGCTGAATCTAGCTTTGTTTGTATACCTTGAGCACTAATCCAGGCATTCTTCAAAGTATTCAATTGCATTTATTACTGCTTGGTAGTAACTTGATTAAAGTGTAGCTATCATTCTAAGTCTTTTGGATTAAGCACTTGGGCTTCAGACGAGTTGTTTTACATTAGGAAGGTTTGTGGCCTGCACTGTGGTGGCAGGACAGGTAGCTTACATCCTTCTAAGTTGGGAACTGCTGATTGAGGGTTCAGTGTCTGTTATTCTAAAAGTGTATTAGTTCTGGTTTAAGCACTTGGGCTTCAGGCCAGTTATTTTACATTAAGAAGGTTCGTGGTCTGCACTCTTGTGGGAGGAGAGGCTGGAATCTGCCCTTCTGAGCAGGGAATTTCTGGTTAAAGGCTTATAGTGCCTGCATATTTCAACTGTTTCTTACTTAAATTGGTACACCTTGTTTGCTGTAGCATATACTAGATCCAGGCCTGCTGAATCTAGCTCTGTTTGTATGCTTGTTGTTTGTTTGCTTGTTATTTCCCTGAAATGCTAATGCCACCTAAAACGCGGCTTTTCAGTGCTTCTGTGGATCCCTAGTGATATCTGCATTGCTTACTGTACTCATTTCCTTGTTTCACTTAAAAGAAAGTTACTGTTTGTCATTTTTGCATTTAAGTTACCTGTAACGCATTGCATTTAAGTTACCTGGCACTTGCTCACTAAAGCAATAAGTTAGCACTAAAAAATTAAAAGCACTACACTCTCACAAAGTCCACTTGAGTACCTTGTTCCCCATTGGCCCTTTTTTTTTCAATTATGAAGGAATTCCCAATACTATTCTAGCATGTCCAAAGGTCAGTTGTCAATCTTCTCTCCGGTCCAGCTGGTGAATCTGGGAATCTTGAGGCAATGTTACAACTGCCTCATGTACACAGACAACCCTCTCCTCCTCCCAACAAATTCCAACACATGTGAGAGATGCAACCATATAGCCAAACTGGAGGCTTAGCTCTCTCAACTCAGTACTGGTGTAACCAGTCAGGAGGAGAAGGAAACCACATTCAGCACAATTCCAGTCTCACATAGACCTACCATGGCAGCAAACCAAACACATAAACACACAAAAACATACTCGGAGGGCCTAAATAAAAATCTGCCTAAGCAGCAGAGACCTCCAAAGCAGACACCCAAGCAACCGCTACCCCAAAACAAAACACGTGCAACACATAGCTCACAAAGCCAGTGTGCTGAACAGTCGCAGCCCTTAAGGCTAAACAACACACCTGATACACTTGTAATAGGTGACTCTATCGTCAGGCACACTGACGTCTCGCTCACCAGGCTGAACAAGGAGAAGGTCACGGTGAGCTGCATGTCAGGCGCTAGGATCCACCACATAACACAAGCACTCAGGTCACTCCAAGGCAAGTACAAATATGACTCAGTCATTGTCCATGCTGGTGTGAATGACCTGAGATGTACCTCCCTGCACTACATGAAAAGAGACATAGAGGAGCTCTCTGAGCATGTGGCCCAGGCCGGTATGACCCTGACCTTGAGTAGCATCTTACCCTCACCAAGAATGATGCCACAATATGAAGACAAGATGATCAATTTCAACAATTGGCTTATGTATTGGTGTCATTCAAAGGGGATCCAATGCCTGTCAGCCTGGGATGACATGCTCGACAAGCCACGATGCTTCGCTAGGGACGGCTTGCACCTGTCACCCCTGGGCTTTCGGATATTGGCAAAGGCTCTTGCTACCCCCATAGTGCCTTTTTTAGCAAGGCTCAAAAGACAAACCCACCTCCATAGGTATCACAAGGGATAAAAAACTAAGAGTAATGCTACTCAATGCCAGAAGTCTAAACCTCAAGATGAACGCACTTGAAACTCTCCTTAGCATGGAGAACATCGATATCTGTGCAGTAACAGAAACCTGGTTCAAGGCTCCCGAGAGCACCCCAGCACTACCAGGTTATACCTCATACCATGGTTTTCGGCCCCAAAACTTGGACCGACCCACAAAAGGAGGGGGAGTATCAATATTCGTCAAATATACCCACACCTCCAGGTTGGTGGCACAGCATGAAGTATCAGAGATTATCCATGTGCAACTGCCTTCCAGTTTATAGCCTCCTACAGACCACCTTCCCTAACCCAGGAACCCCACTCAGCCTTCCTGAGAACACTGGAAAATATGAAGGTCTCTCCAAATACCATTATATTGGGCAACTTCAACTACCCAAACATAGACTGGGAGCATTACTCTAGCTCCAACACCCTAGCCCAAAGGTTCCTAGAATTTATAAACTCAAATGCTATGGAACAACTTGTTACCACTCCCACAAGAGGGGAAAACATACTGGACCTGATCATCACCAACATGGAGACTCTATGCTCCAGACCAGAAGTGTATCCCTCACTGGTCATATCAGACCATAAACTAATCTCACTGGATATTCACATCCCGACACCACCCCCTGCCAAGAAAACCACAGTGAAAAACTTCTCTGAAGCAAATTTCACACGCCTCAAAACCGACGTGGAATCCTTCAAAGCCCCCGGGCCTGTGGAAAATACGGCCCAGCCCACAGAATCCTTTATAAACGCATTCTATGAGCACCTTCAGGAATGCATGGATCATGCGATCCCAAATAAAACCAAGACCCAATCCTCCAAAGGCAGACATCCTGTCTGGTGGACCCCAGCCATAAACAAACTATACAATAGAAGGAGGAAGCTACTAAATGATAGAGCAAAATTCCAAAAAGGGAAGGCATCTCTGATCAGTATTAGCAAAAAACTACGGGCACTCATAAAATCATCTAAAGCCAGCTTCGAGAGAAAAATTGCACAGGACACTAAGGATAATCACAAGGCTTTCTTTAGTTATGTTAGGAACCTGGGTGGTAATTCCCAGATATGCGCAAAATTAGTCCAAAATGACAAAAAATACACCGAACCCACAGACATTGCCAACATCCTAGCTGACAGGTTCAGTGCAAACTTCTCCCCCCCTCCCCAGCAAAAGGGCAAATATCTATCCCAGCAGAGTGCTGCCCCCCCCCTGACATCTCAGATGCTCAGGTTAGAGCCGCCCTCTCCAAGCAAAAAACACAGCATCAATGGGACCAGACGGTGTCCCGGGCTGCGTCCTACATGAACTCCAAGAAGAGCTAAACCCAAACATAAAACTACTGTTCAATCTCAGCCTTACTACAGGATATGTACCCAAAGAGTGGCGTACAGCAACTGTGGTCCCTCTCCACAAAGGTGGTGCCTCAACGGATCCTGGAAACTATCGCCCCATAAGCCTGACTAGCTTGGTCTGAAAAGCTATGGAAAGGATCATCATGGACCTCATAAATAAAGATATTGGGGACCTACAGACAGTGGATCCTACCCAGTTCAGCTTTGTTAAGGGCAGATCCTGCCTCTTAAACCTGGTTGATTTCTTTGAAACAGTCACCAAGGCCTTTGACGAGGGGAAGGTGGTCCACACTGCTTACCTGGACCTCGCAAAAGCCTTCGATACAATACCGCACTTGGGCATTATATATAAGCTCACCAGCTTAAATATAAACCCCTATGTCACTAGATGGGTTGCAAACTGGCTCAAGGACAGAACCCACATGGTTAGAATTGCTGGAGCCATGTCAGACTCCAAACCAGTTACAAGTGGTGTCCCACAAGGCTCAGTCCTGGGACCTCTCTTGTTCGGTATATATTTCTCGGAGGTACAGGCCAACACGGAAGGACTGTGGCTGACCAAGTTCGCAGATGACTGCAAACTGGGCACCATAATCGACTCTCCAGCCGACACAAGCATCCTCCAAAAGGGCCTCATAGAAACAGATAACTGGTGCCAGAGCCATGGCTTCAAGCTAAATGCCAAAAAGTGTATAGTTATCCCCTTTGGCAAAAACAAAGTGCCCACAAATTACCACATAGGTGGTAATCCATTAAGTACAGAAGAAGTAATTAGGGACCTGGGGACCCAAGTTGATAGCAATCTCTCATTTGACAACCACGTGGCCAAAGTGGTTAGAAAAACATTTTATATAGCCCACCTAATCATGAAGGGATTCACATCTAGATCAGGGGAGGTCATCGTGCCTCTTTACTTATCCCTCATCAGGCCCATAATTGAGTACAATGCCCCTTTTGGTATGTACTTTACCAGACAGCTGCAGCAACTGGAAAGACCCCAAAAGTACCTCACCAAGAGGATCAAAGGGCTCAAACAGATGCCATATGCTGCCCGGTTAAAGAAACTCCAGCTCTACTCAGTGGCATACCACCTGTTCAGAGGCGATCTGTGCCTGATGTATAAAGCCATGTCCAACCCGGAATTAATGGACATGCTGCACCTCAGAAAATTCAAATCCTATCGAGCTACACGCTCGAGAGACTTGAACCTCAGCACTGAAATAAATAGGACATGCTGGAGGGACAGATTCATAACCCAGAGGCTCCCTTCACTCTGGAATAAAATCCCAGTCCAGGTTAGGCAGCGTCCCTCATTGACTCTCTTCAAGAGGAATCTTGATGACTGGATGGGAGATCATAGGTTTACCCCGGTTATCACTTCTGTGTCACTGTTAGACAGAGGCACAGTATACTAACCTCAAAAAAGGGCATAGCAAAATTAATTTAAAATGGGTGGCAAAAGCCAAACACATTCTGGCTAGGCTTATAAATGCCCTAGGGCAGATAGCCTAGTATGAACCTATCTATGAACCTATGAACCTATGATAGGCTATACCTATCAACCTTTTACTGCATGAGATCTGGACAAAGCCATGTATATAAGTGTCAGCACTTAATAATGATAGCCCATACCTATCAACCTCTTACTGTTGGACATCTGGACAAAGCCTGGTATATAAGTGTCAGCACTAAGTAATGATAACCTATACTATCAACCTTTTACTGCATGATATTTGGACAAAGCCTGGTATATATGTGTCAGCACTAAATAATGATAGGCCATACCTATCAACCTCTTACTGCATGACATCTGGACAAAGCCATGTATATAAGTGTCAGCACTTAATAATGATAGCCCATACCTATCAACCTCTTACTGTTGGACATCTGGACAAAGCCTGGTATATAAGTGTCAGCACTAAGTAATGATAACCCATACTATCAACCTTTTACTGCATGATATTTGGACAAAGCCTGGTATATAAGTGTCATCACTAAATAATGTTAACCCCTACCTATCAACCTCTTACTGCCTGACATCTAGACATAGCCTGGTATATAAGTGGAGGTCATAGAGCCAAACACAGGGCCATATTCGATATATTGCACCTATACCCTGTGAAAGTTCCTGGTGTTACAGGATTCTTTGCAACATATCCTTTCTGAGGGATATGAACTCACAAACACTAATGCATGTTTCCACTTATTGATAGCAGTCAGGGCTGGCCTTAGGCATAGGCAAACTAGGCGACCACCTAGGGCGCCGTAAAGGCCGGCATCATAAATGGTGCAATTTCATTAATTTAACTTTACTTTTATCTCTCCACTTTTTATCATTGTGCCCTCCCTCACTTCTGTAATTCAAAGAACAATTAATTCACAGCACATAGAATGGCCCCCTACTGTGTTATTCCATTCCCATCCTCCCCCTGATGAGTTTCAGTGGCTGCTCTTGTTGGGCATTATTTAAAGCATCCGATCAGTGATGCTTTCGTACCACTGATGCCCCCGGTTACTGCTCCAATCCAGACTATATAATGCAGCTCATGCCTGCCTCTCATTCCTTTCTTCATTGATGAGATTGAGGTGGGTGTATCTATTGGTTGTCATTACTTCCTATTCCTGACCTGATCTGTGGACTGGACAGCATGGAATATTGGTGGACTGGTTCCCTGTACACCATGCATGCTACCAAGTGCGAGTTTCACTTTTTTTCTGTGCAGTTGTGACTCCCCAGGTCCCTTGTTTGCTTCCCTTGCTTGGTTTTTGAAGGTAAGTCGATTCAGGCAGCAGGCAGCTTTATCATGCTTTCTTATGCGATTGCCACGCAACGCCATTTAAAAATATATACAAGAGGTGGAGTAATGCACAGTTTTAAAGCATGGTGTGTACATTTAATTGGAAATACTGAGGAGTTTTCATCAGAATATATTTCTAATAAAAATGTTGGCAGTAGAAAGAATCCGTCTGGAAATCTGCACATGTTCTTAATAAAGTTAGATATGCGAGTACTATTTCAGTCACGTTTGGACTGCTACTACAGGCTGTTTTAAATCTTATTACCTTTGTAGTGTAAGCTACTCCATAAAAGCATAAATGATGTCTTAAAATGCTGATTCAGTAACTATTCCATATCAGATTAAATTGCAGGTTGCACTGGGTCTATAGTAATAAGGTGAAGGGAAGCAAAGCAAAGGTTAACTTGTCACCACATTTTGATCTCACTTGCAATCACAGACCGGCTTAATCACCGATGCAGAGTTACACACTGATCCTTATGATAATTTGGCCCCAGTAGCCTGAAAGACTGAAGGGCCCAGACAGCACCTTCGGATAAGGTAGGAGCAGTACACAAGATGTGGTTCCATGGTTTGTTTTTTGCTTGTATTCCAGCTAAACTGGTGTGGGGGTGCACTCTGGTTAAGAGATACTGCTCTGATATTCTCCAGGTAGCTGTAGTCCCAGATCTTAAAGGTGCTGCTTTTGAAACCTCGGGAACCTATTCCTAAATTTGCTTTGCTGAAGTGGAGTGAATGTACGCATGCATGAGGTGTAACAGTGTCGGCATGAAGTGGAGTGAATGTACGCATGCATGAGGTGTAACAGTGTTGGCATGAAGTGGAGTGAATGTACGCATGCATGAGGTGTAACAGTGTCAGCAGCTGTAAGTTAGAAGGTGCAAGAAATGCAACAAAATGTAACATTTTAATGGAAAAACTTAGCTAGAGAAGGGTGCTACTGAGATGAAATTTTCGACATCCTTCTGGTGGTGATGTTTTGTGTGTTAAACTTTTTCGTTTTACTTGAAATGCTGATATTTTCTATCATTATTATAACTACCACCAAAGATAACTGGTAACTGAGCTTTGTGATACAGACATTGGCTAAACAATGTAAACAACCATTTAAAATGTCTTGTTTCTGGAAAACTGAACAGTTCATTGTCTTAATAAACTATATTATGTGTAACATTTCAAACCCAGTATGTGGCTGCAATCCTTTTATTAATTGTGTGGGTGTGTACATGCATGCATATAAGTGCATATGCATGCATGTGCTTGTACAAGTGTTTCATCATTACACTGAAACATTTTAGTACAATGTGGAGTATTTTTAATACTTTGTCAAAGCTCGGATTTACCCGAGTGAAAGCGCTTGGTGAAAATATTGTTCTTTTTTGTGTTTTATTGCTACAATAAAAGTCTTAAACAAGACCGAGCAGTCTTCATTTAAAGAGGCTAATTGCTCATCTTTAACTTTGCTTCTGGGACATGTACTTAGTTATACAACCAGTTGTAGTTACAAGGCCTACTTGGGTGAATTCCAAGATTTGGGTGGGTGGGCAGTTCTAAAAATTGAGAGGAAGTTTATGAACCCTGCAATTTTCATTCCTAACATCTCTGCCTTTACCAAATTTATTATTAACAGACAGGCTGGAAAAGGTCCAAAGAAGCTTTCTGGGGCAGCAAATAGAAAAAGAAAGGCTGAGAGAGAACTGCAAGTGGCTAGTTTACATGCTCCAATGATGCGCTTTATGCAGTCTAGTCAGACATTAGACAGCAGTCAGCTACAAGACAGGGACAGTGAAATGCTTCAAGAGGCAGATTTTTCTGAGGTGCCGAGTAGTCCTTCCAGAAAAGGTGAGAGTGACAGTTCTTGCCAGAGTCCCAGGGATGCTTACTGTATGGTAGAAGTTCAGAATACTGGCACTGATGTACAAATAATGATGAGTCAGAGTCGTATGCTAATGGCTCCAACCTTGCAGGTGGTAATGCTGAGTGTGACACGGAGTGTGGAGCTCCCTTAGTGTCTGAGCCATCCTTCCTCCATGGCTCCATTTCTATGTGTTCAGAGCTAGGAGCAGCTTATGTATCTGACCAAGGAGAAGTATATGAGGAGGAATATAAGGCAGTAGATCCAGTAACACACAAGGAAGTAGATAGTGACCCTGCTAAATGGCCATATCCCATGGATGACAAAGTTCACTGCTTGTTAATTGCTGCAGTTCAAGCAATGAAACACAGTTTCCCTTATGATGATCGCCATAGAAGATTCACTCCCATGTTTTATAATAAAACCCTTACAAATGGTGAGACAGTCAGAAGGTCTTGATTGGTGTATTCACAAAGTAGTTACTTAGTATTTTGTTTTTGTTGCAAGCTGTTCAGCGGTACTCGTGTAGTGGCCCTGTCTAGTACAGGAACATGTGACTGGAAAAATCTGGGACAAAAGGTGATAGAACATGAACGGTCAGTAAAACATAAAGAAGCTGCTGCTAAGTGCAGTGACTTGCATTTGAGGCTTAAGAATAGCTCCACTATTGATCACCACTGTGAGAACATGATTAAGTCTGAGAGAAAATACTGGAGAAATGTTCTGGAAAGACTGCTTGCAATCTGTCAGTACTTGTATCAACATAACTTGGCATTTAGGGGTAGTGAGGATCGACTCTTTACAAGTGGTAATGGCAACTTCCTTGGGTTAGTGCAGCTGTTGGGCAAGTTTGATCCAGTAATAAAATGACATCTTCGTTGTATCAGTAATGCTGAGATCCATGATCACTACTTGGGGAAAACCATCCAGAGCGAGTTGAAAATGTTAATGTCCAAGTCTGTCAGAGACAGTATTTTGCAAAAGATAAGAGATGCCAAGTGCTACTCCATTATATTGGATTGCACTCCTGACTGAAGTCACCAGGAACAGATGTCAGTGACTGTCCATACTGCTGAATGCAATAAAAGTGTGGATGTAAGGAGTACTTCTTGTCCTTCCTTCAGGTTACTGAGACTACTGGTGGTTTTCTCATGAACATTGTCTTAAATAAACTGAAAGATTTGAGAGTTCCACTAGAAAACTGCAGAGGCCAGGCTTATGACAATGGCTCTAATATGAAGGGGAAACATTCTGGTGTTCAGGCAAGAATCTCATCTTTAAATCCACATGCATTTTTTGTAGCCTGAGGCTGTCATAATCTCAATCTAGTAATTGGCGATGCTGCAAAGTCTTCAATAGATGCTGTTTCATTCTTTGGTAATCTGCAATGAATGTACACTCTTCAGAGGTACAAAATATTTTGTGATCGTGTGTCAGGTCTAACTGTAAAACCACTGTGTGAGACCAGGTGGAAGTGTAGGGTAGAAAGTCTGAAAGCAGTGAGATACCAAGTGGGTGCAGTTTATGATGTCTTAGTTTTGGTGGCAGAAGTTACAAAAGGCAAGGATCCTAAGGCATATTCTGAAGCAGCATTGCTGAGCAGTACAATGATAAATGCTAAGTTTTTAATAGCGCTGGTGGTCTGGTATGATGTATTAGTGAAGGTTGGACAAGTCAGTAAACGTTTGCAAAGCTCTTCCATGCAAATTGATCAAGCAGTGATTGTGCTTGATGAACTGAAAAGGTTTTTAACAGAATACAGGGCCACAAGGTACGAAAAGGCAAAAGTGACTGCTACTGAGCTAGCTGAAGAACTGGAAATAGAACTGAAGTTTCCTACTGCAGATGAGGTGAGACCCAGGGAAAAAAGGAGACTTTTTGGTTATGAAGCAAATGATGACTGCCTAATTAGTGCTGAACAGAATTTTAAAGTTAACTTTTTCAACACTCTTGTTGATGTGGCACTGTCATCTGTGAAGGACAGGTTTACTCAACTTGCAGCCCAAAGTGCTACTTTTGGCTTCCTCTACAACATACAGGAAGTCTTGGTAGTTACTGATAAGATATTTCAGTTCTGTCTGTTAACTCACAATGAATCTAATGATATTGATGCAGTACAGCTGTATGAGGAATTAAACACTTTGATAATCCCTTTGTAGTAATGTGACAGTGCTGGATGTCTTTAATGTAATGAAAAAGCACGTATTAGTGGAGATATTCCCACAGGTAGTGGTAGCTCTGCGCATTTTGTTGATACTGCCTGTGGCAGTTGCATCTGGGGAATGAAGCTTCTCCAAACTAAAACTAATATTTAACAAGTATTATGTTACAAGATGGACTTGTGGGCTTGGCTATGATTTCAATTAATAATGAGATCTTGCCAGATAGACTATGCTGTATAACTGATTTGCTCAGTGCAAGGCACGAAAAGTGCAGCTTTAGTAAGTAGCTTGGTAAAGAATGAACAGTGCGCAAAGTATGCATGATTTCACATCTGATGTACCCTGTACTCTGATCCTACAGTGGAAGGCATAACAATTCTGTACTATGCCAGAGTTCCTGTAGGGAAGCACAAAGTACTGTCAGTTGGGGACTATTCTCTACTACTGTAACTGGCTGACCTGAATGGCTATATCAAAGTTGAACCCTGTTCTTCCATCTGCTAATGTTTTAGCATATGTAATAAAGGTGTGGTTGCATAATGGCAGTAATGTCATTGCCAGCCTTTAATTATCTGACGTGAACTGTGCACCAACTGAAACCTAATGTTTTTAAGTGACTCGTGCAGATATGACAGTTTGTACAAGTGTAACATGTCACTGTGAAACATTGCATATAGAATTGTCACTGACTGTCCGTTTTGCTGAATGCGATGAAACTGGAAGGAATCCGGTACTTTTTGTCCTTCCAGGTTACTGAGACCACTGGTAGATTTCTCGCTGACATTGCTAAATGAACTTAAAAGTGTGGGAGTTGCACTAGAGAACTGCAGAGGCCAGGGTTATGACAATGGCTGTTAATATAAAGGAAAAAGATTGTGGTGCTCAGGCAAGAATTTTGTCTTTAAATCCACATACATGTTTTGTACCCTGAGGCTGTCACAATTTCAATCTTGTAAGCGGTGATGCTGCAAGGTCTTCAATAGATGCTGTTTCATTCTTTGGTAATCTGCAACGAATGTACACTCTTCAGAGGTACAAAATATTTTGTGATCGTGTGTCAGGTCTAACTGTAAAACCACTGTGTGAGACCGGGTGGAAGTGTAGGGTAGAAAGCGTGAAAGCAGTGAGATACCAAGTGGGTGCAGTTTATGATGTCTTAGTTTTGGTGGCAGAAGTTACAAAAGGCAAGGATCCTAAGCATATTCTGAAGCAGCATTGCTGAGCAGTACAATGATAAATGCTAAGTTTTTAATAGCGCTGGTGGTCTGGTATAGGCTTGCCACCCCTTCGTTTTTTTTCCGGACTATCAGGAAATCAAACTGATTCTCCGGTAGTCTGGAAAACACTGTACAAACTCCGGTATTCTGTTTCAAAAAGGAAACAGACTATCGGAGTTTGTAAATCGGCTGATTTACTATGCTTTTCTTACAGAAAAGCATAGCAAATCAGCCAAAAGCAGGCGGCGGGAGCAAAAAAAGAGGGCGTTCCCGTTGATCGGCTGATTTACTATGCTTTTCTTACAGAAAAGCATAGCAAATCAGCCAAAAGCAGGCGGCGGGAACGAAAAAAGAGGGCGTTCCCGTTGAGTGATGCTGTCGTGACATCACAAAATGGGCGGTATGTTGGCGGGAGAGGGGGTGGGGCAGGCGGGGTTACTGGTGACGCGAGGGGCGTGGCGTGGCTCCGGTTTTAGCCGTGAACGAAGGTGGCAACCCTAGTCTGGTATGATGTATTAGTGAAGGTTGGACAAGTCAGTAAACGTTTGCAAAGCTCTTCCATGCAAATTGATCAAGCAGTGATTGTGCTTGATGAACTGAAAAGGTTTTTAACAGAATACAGGGCCACGAGGTACGAAAAGGCAAAAGTGACTGCTACTGAGCTAGCTGAAGAACTGGAAATAGAACTGAAGTTTCCTACTGCAGATGAGGTGAGACCCAGGAAAAAGAGGAGACTTTTTGGTTATGAAGCAAATGATGACTGTCTAATTAGTCCTGAACAGAATTTTAAAGTTAACTTTTTCAACACTCTTGTTGATGTTGCACTGTCATCTGTGAAGGACAGGTTTACTCAACTTGCAGCCCAAAGTGCTACTTTTGGCTTCCTCTACAACATACAGGAACTCTTGGTAGTTACTGATAAGATATTTCAGTAATGTCTGTTAACTCACAATGAGTCTACTGATATTGATTCAATGCAGCTGTATGAGGAATTAAATACTTCATCACATTTGTTAAAGAAAATTTAAAGATCAATTCATGTAAAGTTCAACAAGGCATCCTTTATTACTTGCAGCGAAGCATGTAGGTACAAGGTTTGTCTGATTTTCAGTAGCTCTGCCTGATGTTTAATACAGTTCTTTGCACGTACACTATACAGTTCTCTGCACGTACACAGCAGGTGCTTGTCAGTTAATTGCTGACTTTTACAAAAACATCTTTCAGAATTTAGCTTCTCCACAGGGCTTGCCCTGTCAAACCCAGTTTCTGAGTTATGGTCCTGTAACTATCTCCTCCTAACACAACGTTTATCTGTTGCTAGTGTGGGGCCCCATCTCAACATTCCATAGCAAGAACAACATATGTTTAGGCGTCAGCAGCTTTTACAGAGGCCACCAGTACTTACACATTTTACATAGAATAAATGTATTAACTCTTAACCCTTTGGGTGCAGAATTGTACACCATACAATTTGTACATTTCTCTAACAACATTACTCCAAAGGGATTATCAATGCTGGATGTCCTTAATGTAATAAAGCACGTATTAGTGGAGATATTCACACAGGTAGTGGTAGCTCTGCGCATTTTGTTGACACTGCCAGTGACAGTTGCATCTGGGGAGAGAAGCTTCTCCAAACTACAACTAACATATTTAAGTACTATGTGACAAGATAGACTTGTGGGCTTGGCTATGATTCCAATTAATGAGATATCTTGCCAGATAGACTATGCTGATATAATTGATAGATTTGCTCAGTGCAAGGCACAATAAGTGCAGCTTTAGTAAGTAGCTATGTAGGGAATGAACATTGTGCAAATTATGCGTTATTTCACATCTGATGTACCCTGTAGTCAAGATTCTACAGTGGAAGGCATAACAATTGTGCAGTATGCCAGAGTTCCTGTAGGGAAGCACTACAGCAAAGTCGGTAGGGAAGCTCAAAGTACTGTCAGTTGGGGACTATTCTCTATTACTGTAACTGGCTGGCCTGAATGGCTATAACAAAGTTGAACCCTGCTCTTGCATCTGCTAATGTTTCAGCATGTAAATATTAAATATCAAAGTAAATATTGTGGGAAGAAATAGCCAGGGAACTGTTTATGGCTAGGCTTGTATAGGCCCTAGGGCCAGTAGGTTCATAACTGATAAACCTATGTGTAATGAAGGTGTAGTTGCATAATGCCAATAGGGTCAGTGCCAGTCTTTAATCAATTATCAGACAATGATACAGTATCTTTAACAGGAAATGTACCAACTGAAACCTGTTTTATAAATGACTCCAGTAGACATGACAGTTTGTAAAAGGGTAACAGTTCACTGTGAAACATTGCATATAGAAATGTACATCTAATGGCAGCAGTGGAATAAAACCTGACAATATTACAATGTCTGAAGCATGAACTGAACCAGCTAAATGAATGTGTCTTGAAATTACTCAAGTGGACCTCACAGTTTGGCAAGTTAAACATTTAACTGTCAGACATTGCATATAGAAATGTGTCTAGTAGCCAGCAATGAAATAAAATCTGACAATATTTCAATGTCTTTAACATGAACTGTGCCTAACGTTTTCAAAATTACTCAAGCAGACCAGATCTTTGTACAAGTTACACATTTATTGTAAATTATCGCATATAGAAATGCATTTCTAGCAGCAGATAAAATGTGACAAATTTTGATGTCTAACCTGAAGTGTGCCAACTGAATCTAATGTCTTCAACTTATGTGAACCTGACAGTTTGTACATGTTCAACACTTTACTGTTGAACACTGCATATAGAAATGTACACCTAGTAGCCAGCAAAGGAATACTTGAATGACAATTGTTGATGTCTTTCACATGAGACAGATGTCTGGTGTCAGAGCCATGGCCTCAAGCTCGATGCCAAAAAGTGCAGTGTCATCCCCTTTGGTAAAAACTCTGTACTCATGAACTACCACATAGGCAGCAATCTACTTAACACCAAATGCGTGATAAGAGACCTTGGGATCCAGGTGGACAGTAGTCTCTCCTTTGATAGTCACATCACCACAGTAGTAAGGAAGTCCTTCTACATGGCACACCTCATCATAAAAGGGTTCTCATCCAGGAAAAAAGAGGTCATTGTTCCCCTCTACACATCACTCATTAGACCCATTATAGAGTACAACATCCCTTCTGGAATGTACCTCACAATACATCTGCAGCACCTGGAAAGGCCACAGAAGTACCTCACAAAGAGAATTACTGGCCTCAAACAACTGCCCTACACTGACCGCATCAAAAAACTCCAGCTTTACTCCACAGCATATCGCCTACTCCGAGGTGATCTCTGCCTAACATATAAAGCTATGTCAAACCCAGAGCTGTTGGACATGCTACACCTAAAGAAATCCCAGCACCTCCGAGCTACATGCTCTAGGGACCTAAACCTTGCCACCACAATAAACAGGACATGCTGGAGGGATAGATTCCTGTCCCAGAGACTTCCTATACTCTGGAACAAGCTACCCACCTATGTCAAGCAAAATTCTTCATTAGCACTCTTCAAGAAAAATCTTGATGAGTTTATGGGAAATAGGAAATACACCCCGGGGATCACTTCTGTGTCTCTGCTGGATGGTGGCACAGGAAAATAACTTTCTTGGGTGGCTTAAGCTATGGAACCTTGTTGGCTAAGCTTACATAGGCCCTTGGGCCGATAGCCTAGTACCTACCTATGAACCTATGAAGTGTGCCAATTCAAGTGGACCTGACACATTTTACTGTCACACATTGCATATAGAAATGTACATTTAACTTGCTGTATCAACTAACTGAATGTCTTGAAATTGCTCAAGTGGACCCAACAGTTTGTACAAGTGTAACATTTCACTGTGAAACATTACATATGGAAATGTACATCTAATGACAGCAGTGGAATAAAACCTGACAATATTACAATGTCTGAAGCATGAACTGAACCAGCTAAATGAATGTGTCTTGAAAATACTTAAGTGGACCCGACAGTTTGTGCAAGTTAAATATTTAACTGTCAAACATTGCATATAGAAATGTCTAGTAGCCAGCAATTAAATACAATCTGACAATATTTCAATGTCTTTAACATGAACTGTGCCTAACATTTTCAAAATTACTCAAGCAGGCCAGATCTTTGTACAAGTTACACATTTATTGTAAAGTATCGCATATAGAAATGCATTCCTAGCAGCAGATAAAATGTGACAAATTTCGATGTCTAACATGAAGTGTGCCAACTGAATCTTATGTCTTCAACTTATGTGAACCTGACAGTTTGTACATGTTCAACACTTTACTGTTGAACACTGCATATAGAAATGTACACCTAGTAGCCAGCAAAGGAATACTTGAATGACAATTGTTGATGTCTTTCACATGAGACAGATGTCTGGTGTCAGAGCCATGGCCTCAAGCTCAGTGCCAAAAAGTGCAGTGTCATCCCCTTTAGTAAAAACTCTGTAGTCATGAACTACCACATAGGCAGCAATCTACTTAACACCAAATGCGTAATAAGAGACCTTGGGATCCAGGTGGACAGTAGTCTCTCCTTTGATAGTCACATCGCCACAGTAGTCAGGAAGTCCTTCTACATGGCACACCTCATCATAAAAGGGTTCTCATCCAGGAAAAAAGAGGTCATTGTTCCTCTCTACTCATCACTCATTAGACCCATTATAGAGTACAACACCCCTTCTGGAATGTACCTCACAATACATCTGCAGCACCTGGAAAGGCCACAGAAGTACCTCACAAAAAGATTACTGGCCTCAAACAACTGCCCTACACTGACCGCCTCAAAAAACTCCAGCTTTACTCCACAGCATATCACCTACTCCGAGGTGATCTCTGCCTAACATATAAAGTTATGTCAAACCCAGAGCTGTTGGACATGCTACACCTAAAGAAATCCCAGCCCCTCCGAGCTACATGCTCTAGGGACCTAAACCTTGCCACCACAATAAACAGGACATGCTGGAGGGATAGATTCCTGTCCCAGAGACTTCTTATACTCTGGAACAAGCTACCCACCTATGTCAAGCAAAATTCTTCATTAGCACTCCAAGAAAAATCTTGATGAGTGAATGGGAAATAGGAAATACACCCCGGGGATCACTTCTGTGTCTCTGCTGGATGGTGGCACAGGAAAATAACTTTCTTGGGTGGCTTAAGCTATGGAACCTTGTTGGCTAGGCTTACATAGGCCCTTGGGCCGATAGCCTAGTACCTACCTATGAACCTATGAAGTGTGCCAATTCAAGTGGACCTGACACATTTTACTGTCACACATTGCATATAGAAATGTACATTTAACTTGCTGTAAGAACTAACTGAATGTCTTGAAATTGCTCAAGTGGACCCAACAGTTTGTACAAGTGTAACATTTCACTGTGAAACATTGCATATAGAAATGTACATCTAATGACAGCAGTGGAATAAAACCTGACAATATTCCAGTGTCTGAAGCATGAACTGAACCAGCTAAATGAATGTGTCTTGAAATTACTTAAGTGGGCTCGACAGTTTGTGCAAGTTAAACATTTAACTGTCAAACATTGCATATAGAAATGTCTAGTAGCCAGCAATTAAATAAAATCTGACAATATTTCAATGTCTTTAGCATTAATTGTGTTAACTGAAACCTAATGTTTTCAAATAGTCAAGCAGACTGGACAATTTGTACAAGTGAAAAACTTTATTGTTGAAGACTGCAGATAGAAATGTACATTTGGTAGCCAGCAAAGGAATACTTAAAGGACAATTTTCAATGTCTTTTACATGAAGTGTGACAATTCAAGTGCACCTGACAGTTTATACAAGCGTCAAACATTGCATATAGAAATGTGCATGTAATGGACAGCAATGGAATAAAGTCATCTGACAATATTAGAATGTCTTAAGTATGAACTGTATAAACTAATTGTCTAGTAGCCAGCAATGAAATAAAATCTGACAATATTTCAATGTCTTTAGCATTAATTGTGCCAATTGAAACCTGTTTTCAAATTAGTCAACCAGACCAGACAGTTTGTACAAGTGCAACATTTTACTGTCAAAGTTTCCAAATAGAAATGTACTTGACAGTCTTCTTCTTCTGGCTTTTCCTGGTTAGGGGTTGCCACAGTGGATCACCTGTCCATTCATGATTGGCAGTGGAGTTTTACGGTGTTGAGTTGCCAGCCCAGAGCCCAGCCTTCCACAGAAGGCACACACATGCACACACTCACGCCTAGGGCCAATTTAGAGTGTCCAATCCACCTACAGCATGTCTTTTGAGATATGGGAGGAAACCGGAGCACCTGGAGGAGACCCACATGACCACAGGGAGGACATGCAGACTCCACACAGAGGGCACCCCAGCATCGAACCCGAGAACCTCTTGCTGTGAGGCAGCAATGCTAACCGCTGCACCACCGTAATGGAATAAAATCATTTGACAATATCACAACGTCTCTCATCTTAAATATGTCTTCAAATTACTTGAGTGGACCTGATAGCTGAAAACAGTACACTGCTGTTCTGTAAAACTGAGTTTAAAGGTACCACATCCATCTGTAACCCATAATGGATAAGAAACATTGCCAATACACTTCTGAGAAATCCGCTTGCTGTTGGTAAGTTGTATGCAAAGTTCAAGATGTCAGTCACTGCATTAGTAACACTGCTTTCCTTTTTGGCCTCTGGATCAGCATACAGCTGCAGCACCACCACATCACAATGTGTAGCTGTCTTTGAAGTATGTGGACTTGATGGAGTATTCTGTATCTTTACAAATCTTTATCTGTTTAAAAACTTTCATTTGTGGCTTTTTCTAGTGCTTACTGTCTGTAGGCTATTGTTTTTAGCTGAAGCCTTTCTTTAGCTTGGCTAGATTGTGTTAATAATCTGCTGAGTGGGGGCTGGTTCTTTTGTGTTCTTGTAAAAAAAAAAAAGCTGTTCTTCTGGTATTTAAACCCTAACTTTGAGAGGGTTTCTGTCTATACACACTGAGCAGAGTGGATGAGAGTTGTTGACCGCAGCTGTTAGCTAACATATATAACTATCCTGTTTTTTTTCGATTATTTATACAGATTATTGTTTCTAACAATTAATATATAGCACTTTTATTGTCTGCTTTTTAGTCTTCGAGTTTATTTTATTGCTATTAACTAATCTGCACAAGTAACTGATTTCTCTGCAGTTAAAAGCATTCTGTATCGTTACAAATCTTTATCTGTTTAAAAACTTTCATTTGTGGCTTTCTCTAGTGCGCACTGTCTGTAGGCTAATTTTACTGTAAATCTGATTTGGGACACTCCTCCCAGTCTAGTGTCATTACCTTATTCTACCTAATACAGAGAGAACATTTGATGAGGCCTTTTGTTTCTCCTTTTTCCCTTTCAAAAAAAAAAAATTTTTTTTTGCCTGAACCTCCTTGTGTTCTGACTGTGCTTCTCAAACATTTTGGAAATATAGAGTATATTTCAGAGCATTTATTGTAACTGTAATTGCCTTAATATTGCTATAACTCAAGTGCTCTAGGTTGCACTGCATCTGAAGTGTTTGTGTTTTAGCTGCTTTTCTGTATATATAGACTTCTCTGTTTCTTTAACTAAATAAGCTCTGCAAAGTTGTTTTATTGCACTCCTGCCTGTATTTCTGAGTTTTTTGCACTTTAAAAAAAAATCCTGCCTTTACTGAACTATAATAGTCCAGTCTTCAGGTATTGCTGATTTCTGGGCTGTGTCATAGTTCCTGTGTTGCCCATATCCTTATTTGGATAGGAGGAAGCTTCTTTGTTCACCATTGAGAGTGGGGAGCTCTGAGCAGCCTACCTGTCCCTTGAGGAGTGGTTCCAGCCCAGTGACCTGTAGCTTATTAGCCATTTTGGGCCATTTCCTATCTCTTTCTAACCCCCTGCTTTAAAGCCAGCTTTAGCACGCTTTTGCGCTTGTAATTTAAAGTTTGTCCTGTTTGTTGCAATTACCTGTTGAGGCTACAGACTCAAGTGTTCTAGCCTGTGTCACATATTTATTGCATTTTCCTGCTGTTTGTTGCAAAAAAGAAAAAAAAAATGTATCCTTGTTTCCCGTCTTTCCTGACCTAGAGTGGTCCAAATACAGGCTTTGCTGTATTCTGGACTTCTGGAAAGTTCCTGTGTTGCCCATTTCCTTTCTTGGGTAAAGGGAGGCTTCTTTGTTCACCTGTGGCAGTGGGGAGCTTAGAGCAGCCTATCTATCCCTGGAGGAATGTTCCCAGCAAAATAATCTGGTAGTCTATTGGCTGTTTTGTGCCAATTTCTAGCTCTTTCAAGTCCCCCTGTATAAAACCCACTTTGGCGTGTTTTTTGTGCTTGTTACTACTCAGCCAAGCTCCTCGTGGTCCTGCAAAGTGGTGCTACCAGCAGAAAGGCTAAAAGAGCAACTGCTAACCTGATAAAATAGTTTTTTTCCTGCTACTACCTGGGCAACTGTCCAGTCTAGATAAACTGCAAGTATTTCTGCTTCTTGAACTGTTTTAAACTGTTTAAAGTTGTTTTTGTACCTGCACTTTTAAAGTTTGTCCTGTTTGTTGCATTTACCTGTTGAGGCTACACACTCAAGTGCACTAGCCTGTGTTAAATATTTATTGCATTTTCCTGCTGTTTGTTGCAAAAAAAAAAAAAAATGTATCCTTGTTTCCCGTCTTTCCTGACCTAGAGTAGTCCAAATACAGGCTTTGCTGTATTCTGGACTTTTGGAAAGTTCCTGTGTTGCCCATTTCCTTTCTTGGATAAAGGGAGGCACTAAATAATGATTAATCATTTTAAATCGAGTTGCTTGCTACTGAGATTTGTCTGCATACATCAACTGGACATAAGCTGATTTAAGTATATTTTCTGCATTTTTTGTGGTTTTATAAATTGGACTGTGATTCCTCAGATCTAGCTCTGTTGAAACTGTCTTCCCCACCCCCCTCCCTGTTCTTGGTTGTAGTTTAAATTTGGTGGCTTTTGCAGTGCCCGCCCCACTGTAGATTTGATCTAGGACACTCCCCCAGTCCCATCTCTTTACCGCATTCTATCTAATAAACCCTTTCTGCACTTGCTTTTAGTCCTTTTTAATTTAATTACATTTTTTCAAACTGTGTGTGGACTAATATTGCTACATACTCAAGTGTGCCGGCTTGCACTGCATGTGAATTGTTTTTACTACTGTTTTTGCTACTTTTCTGAAAAAAAAAAAATATCTGCTTTTACTGTATTTGTGTTTCTTCCTACTTTATTTTGCTTTTGTGTCCTCTTAAAAGTACTCAGTTGTATTTATTACTTCTTGGTGTAACTCATTCTAAGCCTTTCAGTTTAAGCACTTGGGCTTCAGACCAGTTGTTTTACATTAAGAAGGTTTGTGGTCTGCACTGTAGTGGCAGGACAGGTAGTGTACATCCTTCTAAGTTGGGAACTGCTGATTGAGGGCTCAGTGTCAGTTATTCTAAAAGTGTATTAATTCTGGTTTAAGCACTTGGGATTTAGGCCAGTTATTTTACATTAAAAGGGTTCGTGGTCTGCACTCTTGTGGGAGGAGAGGCTGGACTCTGCCCTTCTGAGCTGGGAATATCTGATTAAAGGCTTATAGTGCCTGCATATCTGAACTGCTTCTTACTGAAATTGGTACACCTTGTTTGCTGTAGCGTTGACTAGATCCAGGCCTGCTGAATCTAGCTTTGTTTGTATACCTTGAGCACTAATCCAGGCATTCTTCAAAGTATTCAATTGTATTTATTACTGCTTCCTAGTAACTTGATTAAAGTGTAGCTATCATTCTAAGTCTTTTGGATTAAGCACTTGGGCTTCAGACGAGTTGTTTTACATTAGGAAGGTTTGTGGCCTGCACTGTGGTGGCAGGACAGGTAGCTTACATCCTTCTAAGTTGGGAACTGCTGATTGAGGGCTCAATGTCTGTTATTCTAAAAGTGTATTAGTTCTGGTTTAAGCACTTGGGCTTCAGGCCAGTTATTTTACATTAAGAAGGTTCGTGGTCTGCACTCTTGTGGGAGGAGAGGCTGGACTCTGCCCTTCTGAGCTGGGAATTTCTGGTTAAAGGCTTATAGTGCCTGCATATTTCAACTGTTTCTTACTTAAATTGGTACACCTTGTTTGCTGTAGCATATACTAGATACAGGCCTGCTGAATCTAGCTCTGTTTGTATGCTTGTTGTTTGTTTGCTTGTTATTTCCCTGAAATGCTAATACCACCTAAAACGCGGCTTTTCAGTGCTTCTGTGGATCCCTAGTGATATCTGCATTGCTTACTGTACTCATTTCCTTGTTTCACTTAAAAGAAAGTTACTGTTTGTCATTTTTACATTTAAGTTACCTGTAACACATTGCATTTAAGCTACCTGGCACTTGCTCACTAAAGCAATAAGTCAGCACTAAAAAATTAAAAGCACTACACCCTCATAAACACCTCTTGAGTACTTTGTTCCCCATTGGCCCTTTTTTTCAATTATGAAGGAATTCCCAATACTGTTCTAGCATGTACAAAGGTCAGTTGTCAATCTTCTCTCCGGTCCAGCTGGTGAATCTGGGAATCTTGAGGCAATGTTACAACTGCCTCATGTACACAGACAACCCTCTCCTCCTCCCAACAAATTCCAACACATGTGAGAGATGCATCCATATAGCCAAACTGGAGGCTAAGCTCTCACAACTCAGTACTGGTGTAACCAGTCAGGAGGAGAAGGAAACCACACTCACTACAATTCCAGTCTCACATAGGCCTACCACGGCAGCAAACCAAACACATAAACACACAAAAACATACTCGGAGGCTCTAAATAAAAATCTGCCTAAGCAGCAGAGACCTCCAAAGCAGACACCCAAGCAACCGCTACCCTAAAACAAAACACGTGCAACACATAGCTCACAAAGCCAGTGTGCTGAACAGTCACAGCCCTTAAGGCTAAACAACACGCTTGATACACTTATAATAGGTGACTCTATCGTCAGGCACACTGACGTCCCGCTCACCAGGCTGAACAAGGAGAAGGTCACGGTGAGCTGCATGTCAGGCGCTAGGATCCGTCACATAACACAAGCACTCAGGTCACTCCAAGGCAAGTACAAATATGACTCAGTCATTGTCCATGCTGGTGTGAATGACCTGAGATGTACCTCCCTGGACTACATGAAAAGAGACATAGAGGAGCTCTCTGAGCATGTGGCAAAGGCCGGTATGACCCTGTAGCATCTTACCCTCACCAAGAATGATGCCACAATATGAAGACAAGATGATCAATTTCAACAATTGGCTTATGTATTGGTGTCATTCAAAGGGGATCCAATGCCTGTCAGCCTGGGATGACATGCTCGACAAGCCACGATGCTTCGCTAGGGACGGCTTGCACCTGTCACCCCTGGGCTTTCGGATATTGGCAAAGGCTCTTGCTACCCCCATAGTGCCTTTTTTAGCAAGGCTCAAAAGACAAACCCACCTCCATAGGTATCACAAGGGATAAGAAACTAAGAGTAATGCTACTCAACGCCAGAAGTCTAAACCTCAAGATGCACTCACTCGAAACTCTCCTTCGCATGGAGAACATCGATATCTGTGCAGTAACAGAAACCTGGTTCAAGGCTCCCGAGAGCACCCCAGCACTACCAGGTTATACCTCATACCATGCTTTTTAGCCCCAAAACCTGGACCGAACCACAAAAGGAGGGGGAGTATCAATATTCGTCAAATATACCCACACCTCCAGATTGGTGGCACAGCACGAAGCATCAGAGATTATCCATGTGCAACTAACAGTGGGTAAAACTGCCTTCCAGTTTATAGCCTCCTACAGACCACCTTCCCTAACCCAGGAACCCCACTCAGCCTTCCTGAAAACACTGGAAAATATGAAGGTCTCTCCAAATACCATTATATTGGGCAACTTCAACTACCCAAACATAGACTGGGAGCATTACTCTAGCTCCAACACCCTAGCCCAAAGGTTCCTAGAATTTATAAACTCAAATGCTATGGAACAACTTGTTACCACTCCCACAAGAGGGGAAAACATACTGGACCTGATTATCACCAACATGGGGACTCTATGCTCCAGACCAGAAGTGTATCCCTCACTGGTCATATCAGACCATAAACTAATCTCACTGGATATTCACATCCCGACACCACCCCCTGCCCAGAAAACCACAGTGAAAAACTTCTCTAAAGCAAATTTCACACTCCACACGTGGAATCCTTCAAAGCCCCCGGGCCTGTGGAAAATACGGCCCAGCCCGCAGAATCCTTTATAAACGCATTCTATGAGCACCTTCAGGAATGCATGGATCATGCGATCCCAAATAAAACCAAGACCCAATCCTCCAAAGGCAGACATCCTGTCTGGTGGACCCCAGCCATAAACAAACTATACAATAGAAGGAGGAAGCTACTACATGATAGAGCAAAATCCCAAAAAGGGAAGGCATCTCTGATCAGTATTAGCAAAAAACTACGGGCACTCATAAAATCGTCTAAGGCCAGCTTCGAGAGAAAAATTGCACAGGACACTAAGGATAATCACAAAGCTTTCTTTAGTTATGTTAGGAACCTGGGTGGGAATTCCCAGATATGTGCAAAATTAGTCCAAAATGACAAAAAATACACCGAACCCACAGACATTGCCAACATCCTAGTTGACAGGTTCAGTGCAAACTTCTCCCCCCTCCCCAGCAAAAGGGCAAATATCTATCCCAGCAGAGTGCTGCCCCCCCTGACATCTCAGATGCTCAGGTAAGAGCCGCCCTCTCCAAAGCAAAAAACACAGCATCAATGGGACCAGACGGTGTCCCGGGCTGCATCCTACATGAACTCCAAGAAGAACTAAACCCAAACATAAAACTACTGTTCAATCTCAGCCTTACTACAGGATATGTACCCAAAGAGTGGCGTACAGCAACAGGGCTCCCTCTCCACAAAGGTGGTGCCTCAACGGATCCTGGAAACTATCGCCCTATAAGCCTGACTAGCTTGGCCTGCAAAGCTATGGAAAGGATCATCGTGGACCTCATAAATAAAGATATTGGGGACCTACAGACACTGGATCCTACCCAGTTCGGCTTTGTTAAGGGCAGATCCTGCCTCTTAAACCTGGTCAATTTCTTTGAAACAGTCACCAAGGCCATTGACGAGGGGAAGGTGGTCCACACTGCTTACCTGGACCTCGCAAAAGCCTTCGATACAATACCGCACTCGGGCATTATATATAAGCTCACAAGCTTAAATATAAACCCCTATGTCACTAGATGGGTTGCAAACGGGCTCAAGGACAGAACCCACATAGTTAGAATTGCTGGAGCCATGTCAGACTCCAAACCAGTTACAAGTGGCGCCCCACAAGGCTCAGTCCTGGGACCTCTCTTGTTCGGTATATATTTCTCGGAGGTACAGGCTAACACGGAAGGACTGTGGCTGACCAAGTTCGTAGATGACTGCAAACTGGGCACCATAATTAATTCTCCAGCCGACACAAGCATCCTCCAAAAGGGCCTCACAGAAACAGATAACTGGTGCCAGAGCCATGACATCAAGCTAAATGCCAAAAAGTCTATAGTCATCCCCTTTGGCAAAAACAAAGTGCCCACAAATTACCACATAGGTGGTAATCCATTAAGTACGGAAGAAGTAATTAGGGACCTGGGCACCCAAGTTGATAGCAATCTCTCATTTGACAACCACATGGCCAAAGTGGTTAGAAAAACATTTTATATAGCCCACCTAATCATGAAGGGATTCACATCTAGATTAGGGGAGGTCATCGTGCCTCTTTACTCATCCCTCATCAGGCCCATCATTGAGTACAATGCCCCTTTTGGGATGTACCTTACCAGACACCTGCAGCAACTGGAAAGACCCCAAAAGTACCTCACCAAGAGGATCAAAAGGCTCAAACAGATGCCATATGCTGCCCGGTTAAAGAAACTCCAGCTCTACTCAGTGGCATACCACCTGTTCAGAGGCGATCTGTGCCTGCTGTATAAAGCCATGTCCAACCCGGAATTAATGGACATGCTGCACCTCAGAAAATCCAAATCCCATCAAGCTACACGCTCGAGAGACTTGAACCTCAGCACTGAAATAAATAGGACATGCTGAAGGGACAGATTCATAACCCAGAGGCTCCCTTCTCTCTGGAATAAAATCCCAGTCCAGGTTAGGCAGAGTCCCACATTGACTCTCTTCAAGAGGAATCTTGATGAGTGGATGGGAGATCATAGGTTTACCCCGAGTATCACTTCTGTGTCACTGTTAGAGGCACAGTATACTAACCTCGAAAAAGGGCATAGCAAAATTCATTTAAAATGGGTGGCGAAAGCCAAACACATTCTGGGTAGGCTTATAAATGCCCTAGGGCAGATAGCCAAGTATGAACCTATAAACCTATGGTTGATCTGTGAAGAGCATGAAGCACATCAGGGTATATAGTAATGTTAATGTAGAGATGCTGCTACAATGGACCAAATGAGAACTTCTACATAGAAGCATCAATGCACCTTGCAAAAAGAAGTTAATACTGTCTTTCATGACTGTAGATGAACGGTACACTAGCAACAGATCATGCAGGTTTACTATGGAGAATTCAGCCTTCAATTGCAGTCAACTACACTACAAGGTGTCTGTTACAGTATGACTGTTTTTTCATGCATTTAAACATTGAAAGAACTGGAGTGGGTTCTGAGGCAGTGACCCATCTGTGGGCATGGCTCAAATAGGGGTTCCTTGAGTTTGGTGTGAATGGGGCTTAAGGGGCGCCACAGCAGTACTTCGCCTAGGGTGCCGTTTCACCTAAGGCCGTCCCTGCCCCAGCGATTGTGTCGTGCAGGCCACCCAAGATCTCTACAATTAACAAACATTTTTAAACAAATTTTCCCACCTCATCCCCAGCCAGGAAAAGAGCCTAAACTTCCCCCTGTGCTGGAATGACCTAAGAAAGTAAAAAAAGTGTAAAAGATATGTGCTATCTGCTCCTCACCTCCTACAATTTTAGCTAATAATTTTCCTAATTCCAGATAAGTGGTTTCAGTGCATGCTCCCTGCTAGGACAGCCAGCAGCCATTGACTTGTACTCTGTATCCCCTTTATTCACCCTTAACCTAGCCTTGCACTCTCCCCCTCAGCTTCTATCCTTCCTTTCCTCTCAGTCTCATGGTCTCCCATCATGGTATCACTGATGCTATTACAGAGATTGGCCACAAGATGGCAGTAAAAGACCACCAATAACCTGTTAATTTTCTTTTGCCATTAGAAATAGGTTCATAGGTTCATAGGTTTATACTAGGCTATCTGCCCTAAGGCATTTATAAGCCTAGCCCAAATTATTGTGGCTTACGCCACCCCTTATATGAAAAAATACTGTGCCCATTAGTTTGTTGTGCCTCTGTCCAGCAGTGACCCAGAGATGATTCCCGGGGTAAACCTACGATCTCCCATCCACAGGTCTAGATTTCTCTTGAACAGAGTCAGCGAGGTGCTCTGCCTCACATGGACCGGGATTTTATTCCACAGCATAGGGAGTCTCTGAGTGATAAATCTATCCCTCCAGCAAGTCCTATTTATATCCGTGCTAAGGTTTAAGTCGCTTGCTCTAGTGGTTTTGGTGGATTTGGATTTTTGAGGTGGAGCATGTCCATTAATTCGGGTTGGACATGGCCTTGTATGTCAGGCACATGTCACCTCTGAGCAGACGGTATGCGACTGAATAGAGCTGGAGTTTCTTCAATCTGGCAGCATATGACAGATTTTGGAGTCCCTTTATCCTTTTGGTGAGGAACTTTGGGGTCTCTCCAATTGCTGCAGATGTCGGGTGAGATACATCCCGAATGGGGCATTGTACTCGATCATTGGTCTGATAAGTGAAGAGTACAGGGGAACAATGACCTCACTAGATCTGGATGTGAATCCCTTCATGATCAGGTGGGCAATGTAGAAGGTCTTTCTAACCACTTTAGCAATGTGAGTGTCAAAAGAAAGGCCACTGTCAACCTGGGTCCCCAGGTCCCTGATAACCTCTTCTGTGCTTAGTGGATTGCCACCTATATGGTAGCTTGGGGTTACCTTGTTTTTCCCGAAGGGTATGACTATACATTTTTGGCGTTTAACTTCAGGCCATGGCTCTGGCACCAGCTATCTGTTTCCGTGAGTCCCTTCTGAAGGATATCCGTGTCCGATGCACTTTCCACTATGGCCCAGTTTGCAGTCATCTGCAAACTTTGTCAGCCAAAGTACTCCCATGGTGGCCTGTACTTCAGAGAAGTAGATGCCAAACAATAGGGGCCAAGGACCGAGCCCTGTGGGACACCACTTGTGACCGGCTTGGAGTCTGACACAGCGCCAGCAACTCTAACCCTGTGGGTTCTGTCCTTAAGCCAGTTAGCAACCCATCTTGTGACATATGGGTTTACATTTAAGCTGGTAAGTTTTTCTACAATACCCGAGTGGGGTATTGTGTCGAAAGCCTTTGCAAGGTCAAGGTAGGCTGTATGGACTGCCTTTCCTCATCAATGGCCTTGGTGACTATTTCGAAGAAGTCGACCAAGTTCAAAAGGCATGATCTTCCCTTGACAAAGCCAAACTGGGTCGGGTCCAATGTCTGCAAGTCCCTTATATCTTTGTTTATGAGCTCCATTATGATCCTCTCCATAGCTTTGCAGACTAGACTTGTTAAGCTTATGGGGCGGTAATTACCAGGGTCCGTGAGGCGCCACCTTTGTGGAGTGGGACCACAGTTGCCGTCGCCACTCCTTGGGCACGTATCCTGTGGTAAGGCTGAGATTAAACAGCTGCCTTATGTGCGGGTTTAATTCCTCATTTAGCTCGTGTAGCACACAGCCGGGGACACCATCCGGTCCCATTGATGCTGTGTTTTTAGCTTTAGAGAGAGCAGCTTTCACCTGCGCATTTGAGATGTCCGGGAGGCTACACTCGGCTGGGATAGTTATCTCTCCTTTAGGGGAGAGGGGTGAAGTTTGCACTGAACCTGTCTGCCAGTATGTTGGCAATGTCTGTGGGTTCAGTGATTTTTGTATCATTTTGGACTAATTCTGAGCATATCTGTGAGTTTCCACCCAGGTTCCTAACATAGCTGAAAAAGGCCTTATGATTGTCCTTTGAATCCATGGCAATTTTTCTCTCAAAATTGGCCTTAGTTGATTTTATGAGTGCTCGTATTTTTTACTAATAATGATCAGGGTGACTTCCCTTTTATGGATTTTGTTCTATCATGTAATAGCTTTCTCCTCTTATTGTAAAGTTTGTTAATGGCTGGGGTCCACCAGACTGGACGTTTGCCCTTTGTGGAAAGAGTCTTGGTTTTATTTGGGATTGCCTGATCCATGCAGTCCTGGAGGTGTTCATAGAAGGCATTTGTAAGGGCTTCCGCAGCTTGGGTTGTGGTTTCCTCTGACTCAGGGGCCTTGAAGGATACCACACCAGTCTTGAGTAGTGTGAAGTTTGCTTTAGAGAAGTTCTTCACTATGGTCTTTTTTGTTTGGGGTGGGGGCGGGATGTGGATTTCCAGTGAGATTAGTTTATGATCAGATCTCACCAATGAGGGATATACTTCCGGTGTGGAGCATTTTGTCCCCATGTTTGTGACAATGAGATCTAGTATATTTTCTCCTCTCGTGGGAACAGTGACTAGCTGTTCCATGGCATTTGAATTTATGAACTCCAGGAACCGTTGGGCTAGAAAGTTAGGGCTTGAGTAATGTTCCCAGTCTATATTCGGGTAGTTAAAGTCTTTCTCTCAGCTATTTTCTGGCGCCTTTACTGCAATCTATACCTCCCTATTCTCTCTGAATCACTCCCAATCCTTCTCCCCTTCCACCACTAGTTAGCCCCTTAGCTCCTCGCATACCTTGCATTGGAACATACCTTATTATTTCACTGATTGTTTCCCTCAATACCTGACTTCTTCTTTCCTTGATGGCTGTCACCCTCCTAACCCTATCACCCTTTACACTGTAATATATCTTTAAATATGTATGTATATATATATATATATATATATATATATATATATATATATATATTTATTGTTGTGTCCTTTGGCTTTTCCCGGTTAAGGGTCGCCACAGCGGAACTCCGGTCCGCTAATGACTGGTAGTTGATTTTTATGTGCCGAGTTACCAGCCCTGATGTACAACCTTCAACAAAGGTACACCCATTCACGCATGTCTCCACGCAGAAGACGCTCTAGCTGAGAATCAAACCGGACAGCATATATATATATATATATATATATATATATATATATATATATATATATATATATATAAGAACTAAGTGTTTCTTCATCTGTCTGCATAGATACGCTCCTTCTCTCCCTCCCCCTAATCTCTGTACTCCCCACCAATACTCCCCACCAAAGGCCAACTGGGGGTATGAGGGGGATCTCACAGGCATCAGCCATCAGGGTCCTCCACCAGTTCCTGGATGCCATGGCAGCACATGTCGGTGAGCACATATATTTCCCTCTCACCCATGAGGTGTTGGCCAGCAGTATGCCTCTCTTTCACCAAATAGCAGAATACCCTGAGGTAGGTTCATAGGTTCATAGGTTCATACTAGGCTATCTGCCCAAGGGCATTTACAAGCCTAGCCCATAGTTTTGTGGCTTACGCCACCCCTTTAGTATGGGGAACTATACCCATTATTTTGCTGTGCCTCTGTCGAGCAGTGACACTGAGGTAATCCCTGGGGTATATCTGCGATCTCCCATCTATTGGTCAAGATTTCTCTTGAACAAGGCCAGCGAGGTGCTCTGCCTCACATATACCGGGATTTTGTTCCACAGCATAGGGAGTCTTTGGGTGATGAATCTATCCCTCCAGCACGTCCTATTAATAGCCGTGTCGAGGTTTAAGTCTCCCGCCCTTGTGGCTCTGATGGATCTAGACTTTTTGAGGTGAAGCATATTCATCAAATCTGGGTTTGACATGGCCTTGTATGTTAGGCAAAGGTCACCTCTGAGCAAGCGGTGGCGACTGAATAAAGCTGGAGTTCTTTCAGTCGGGCAGCATAGGACAGATTTTTGAGACCCTTTATCCTTTTGGTGAGGAACTTTTGTGGCCTCTCCAGCTGCTGCAAGTGTCGGGTCAGATACATTCGAATGGGGCATTGTACTCAATCATTGGTCTGATGAGTGATGAGTAGAGGGAGACAATGACCTCCCTTGATCTAGATGAGAATCCCTTCATGATAAGGTGGGCAATGTAGAAGGTCTTCCTAACTACTTTAGCTACATGGGTGTCGAATGACAGACTACTGTCAACCTGGGTCCCCAGGTCCCTGATAACTTCTTCTGTGCTCAGTGGATTGCCACCTATTTGGTAGCTAGGGGTAACCTTGTTTTTCCAAGGGTATGACTATGCATTTTTGGCATTTAACTTTAGGCCATGGCTCTGGCACCAGTTATCCGTTTCTGTGAGACCCTTCTGAAGGATATCTGTGTCAGATGTGTTTTCTACTATGGCGCCCAGTTTGCAGTCATCTGCAAACTTTGTCAGCCATAACCCTCCTGTGTTTGCTTGTACTTGGAAGTAGATGCCAAACAAGAGTGGGCCTAGGACTGAGCCCTGTGGGACACCACTTGTGACAGGCTTTGAGTCTGACATGGCGCCAGCAACTCTGACCCTGTGGGTTCTGTCACTCAGCCAGTTTGCAACCCATCTTGTGATGTATGGGTTAATATTTAAGCTGATGAGTTTTTCAATGATACCCGAGTGGGGTATTGTATCGAAGGCCTTCGCCAGATCGAGGTAGGCTGTATGGACTGCCTTTCCCTCATCAATGGCTTTGGTGACTGTTTCAAAAGTCAACCAAGTTTAAAAGGCATGATCTGCCTTTGACAAAGCCAAACTGGGTTGGATCCAAAGTCTGCAAATTCCCTATGTCTTTATTTATGAGGTCCATTATGATCCTCTCCATGGCTTTGCAGATAAGGCTTGTCAAGCTAATGGGCGGTAATTTCCAGGGTCGGTGGAGGCACCGCCTTTGTGAAGTGGGACCACAGTTGCAGTGCGCCACTCCTGGTAGTATCCAGAGGTAAGGCTCTGATTAAACAGCTGTCCTAGCTGTGGGTTTAATTCCTCATTGAGTTCGTGGAGCACACAGCCGGGGACACCATCAGGTCCCATGGATGCTGTGTTTTTTGCTTTGGAGAGAGCAGTTCTCACTTGGGCGTTGGAGATGTTTGGGGGGCTGCAATCATTTGGTATAGATATCTCTCCTTTTGGGGGGGAGGGGGGGGAGAAGTTTGCACTGAACCTGTCAGCCAGTATGTTGGCAATGTCCGTAGGATCAGTAGTGGGTGCAATAGACTGCATGCACATATGCATCAAAGCACCACCGGGTGAGCGGGGTAGGGTCTACGTCAACCACAAGGGCTTTCCCTTCCATCAACTGCCAGGTCGTGTGCGATTCCCAGGGCATAATACTGAACGTGTGTGCTGGCTGCCCTGGAAGTTATCATGATTCCCACATCTTGCATCTGTCGCAGCTGTACCAGAAATTTGCCAATGAGGACATCCCAAATGGTCACCTAGTGGGGGGTTAATGGATATGCACTGGAGCCATGGCTGATGACACCCATCAGAAATGCACACAAACCCGAACAAGAACTCCATAATGAGGCACGCACACAAAGAAGAATCATAACAGAGTGTGTGTTTGGGATGCTCAAGTCACGATTCTGGTGCCTGGGCACATCCAGTGGAGCCTTGCAGTACTCACCAACTACATGTACCCAAATTGTCCTTGTATGTGCAATGCTACACATTATGATCCTGTGGAAACAGCTGCAGCAGGAGCAACAACGGGCAGGGCCATATAGCCCTCCACCAATGCCAAGGCCTGCACAGGCACAGAGTGACTCGGAGGAGTAACAACCTGAGCCTGCCTCAGCAGGCAGAAGGAGGCATGCCCAGTATGCCCTGGCCCTGGCAAAGAGGCAATGCATAGCACATACACTGACACGGGAGGGACCCAGGGAATGGCACCTCTCTCTGACTCTCACATACGGTAAAAGGGATGCCAAGCATTACACTACCTGTGCTTAACCATGCATAGGCAGTGTATTTTTTATTTATTTTATTTTATTTTCAGTTGGTTTACCAGGATAGTCCATTGGGCCAAAATGAACCCGTTTTCAATGGAGTCCTGGGGAGAAAAGCTCCAAAATCAGGCAGAATTAGGTACTTATAAGATAACTACTAAAATTATACAAAGTAAAGATAGAACATTATCGACAAAATTACAAGCATTCAAAAAAACAATACAATACAATGGAGGTAAACATGATTAGATAGTCATGATATATTACAATATAGGGTGGTTTTTCAGTAGGCACATGTAATTAGTTAGGTAAAGTGAGGTAGTCTTATGTTTAAGAGGGGTGAGAGCAAGAGCATTCCCATTGGGATTTTAGATGTGTATGAAGAGATTTTTTGAACATGTGCTGGTTGGAGGTGGTGCGTATGGATGGTGGGAGTGTGTTCCAAAGGCGGGCTAGGTTAAAGGATAGTAGGTGTTTGCCTGGGGGATGGGATGGTTTATGAACTTCTAGTAGGTTTTGGTTGTTAGATCTTAAGATTCTGTTGGGTAGGTGCATTTTAAAGACTGAAGACAGGGAGGGACAAAGAGAGGGGCTGAGAATGAGCTTATGAGCTAAAGTCAGTTGTATGTAAGTGAGGTGGTTGGGTAGTTCAAGCCAGTTTAGTTTTAGGAGAGAGGAACAGTGATGGGTGGATGATCTGTGGCTGTTAGCGAATTTGGCAATTTTATTATAGCAGGAAGCAAGCTGTATTTTTTGAGAGGTCTGCAGATTTGTTAACAATGGAGCTCCATAGAGGAGGGAGGGGATAAGAAAGGAGGAAGCGAGAGTGAATTTGGAGGAGCTTGTAAGGAACTGATTCTGCCGGTAGAGCATACCTAGTTTTTGATGGGTCTTTTTAATATTCAGTTGTAGATGGGAATTGAAATTGAACCGACTGTCAATTTGTACACCAAGTAACTTGGTTTCAGACACCAGTTCCAAGGGTGTGTTATCTTGGCTTGTGATAGAGAAGGAATTTGTGTCGAAGTAAGCGGATTTAGAAGGGGTAAAAACCATTAGCTTTGTTTTGGAGGCATTGTGGGCTAAGTGATTTATTTTCATCCAATGTTCTGTGATTGCGAAAGCTTCTTGAATAAGTTTTTGAAGCAGGGAGGAAGAGGTGGCAGAGCAGATAATGGTAGAATCTTCTGCATATTGGATGATGTTAGCGAGTGGAATGGATTTGTGGAAATCATTTATAAATATATTAAACAGAAGGGGACCAAGAATTGATCCTTGGGGAACTCCAGTGGGGGTATTAAGGAAAGAGGAAGTGGCCTTTTTCCATTTAACGGCTTGGTGTCTATTAGATAAATAGCTGGAGAACCAATTTATGGTGGAGGGAGAGAGGTTAAGTTCTGAAAGTTTGGTTAAGAGCAGGCTGTGTGATATAGTATCGAAGGCCTTAGAGAGGTCAAGTAGTAAGGTAGAGACAGTGTGGCCTGAGTCGCGAGCTCTATTAACAGTCTCAAGGAAGGACAGGAGGGCGGTCATAGTGCTATGGTTTGGCCTAAAACCATGTTGTGTGGGTGTTAGAAGGTTATTATCTAAGAGATGTGGTAAGAGTTGGATTTGGATACATTTTTCTAGAAGTTTGGAAATGGGGGACAGGATGGCAATAGGACGGAACTTGTTGACATTACAATTGCTGCCTCCTTTATGCAGGGGGATGATGAAAGCTTTCTTCCAAAGTTCGGGCACTGTGCATTCATTGATGGAGCGGTTGATTAGGATGCTAATAGGATAGGCAATTGCTTCTGCAGCTATACTTAGGAAGTAGGAGGGAATGTTATCTGGTGCATTAGTACATGGCTTTAGTTTCTGAAGGAGTTTCTTTATAGTGGAAGTTGGTATAGGTTTTAAAGAGAAAAGAGTAGAGAGGGGAGAGAGAGAGTGTGAAGATGATGAGGGTGATGTGGGGGTTAGAGAAGTGGATGAGGTGGAAGAGGAAAAGTAGGTAGATGAGAATGTAGGGGAAGAGGTAATGAGTGTACTACGTGCATCCAACATAGGCAGCCCTGCAGCACCACCTGCAATTCTTGAACACCCACAAGATAAGGGACTCACACATGCCAGTCAGGAGGAGATCACATACCCATCAACAGTCACAGCCAGCAAGACAAGTGTAGACAAACACAAACAAATGCCATACTATGGCCTCTGAATGAGGGGTATGGGTGACCCACACCCAGGCCTATACGGACAGACTACAGCAGGCCATGTAGTGGGATGTCAGTTGTGATGGCTAGGAAGTCAGAAACTAATATGTATGCAATCAAATGATAAGAAAGGAAGAACACCAGTATGGCATAGCCAGCATGATGGGTAAGACTACTGACTGAGATGGACTACAGGACATACCAGTACAGTCCTAGCAAATATGTACAACTGTCAGGTGTGCCCCCCCCCCACCCCACATAGAAATACAGTAACAGTCAGGTGCACCCCTCAATCCTCTGTAGAAACATAGAAATAGTCAGGTGTACCCCCTGCTATGCAGACATGTTGCAACAGTCAATGCCAAATGATTGGCGCATACCCTGCAGACACAGCATGCTACCTGTCAGTCTACAACACAAAGGTCAGCTGTGCAGTACAAACCACTGGACATGCTCCTCACATGCATAACAGACGGCCTTACTGAGCATGCTCACACACTTAGAAAAATGAAGGCAATATCAATCATCCACATACTGAAAGGTCATACTGGGCATGCTCACACACTTAAACACATGAAGGGCATGTATGCAAACACCAGTGGACCAGACATATCCAGCAGTTGCAATAGTTACTGCAGACACATGTCAGTGTGCACCACTCATGCCTTGCACACACAGTGAATAGGAATATAGACATATATGTAAGGACAACACACCATAATATGCCAAAGATAGATGGATATAGATGTGTGGAAGAGGGTGACCATGACAAGGAGCCATCCATGCCTGTCCCACCGAGTACACAGCCAAAAGGACCCAAACACATCAGTTGCAGATGTCACACACTGCAGTTAATAGTGACCAGTACCTGTCAGCACCACAAACTATGTGGTCCACGTGTCAGCTGTGCAACATGGCTGTACAAGAACATAGTCAGCTAGTTGCCCTAGACACACAACTGTGACATATGACCCCATGTGTGGCCGCCTGTGGCGTGTCACCCCTACATGGATAGTGTATAGGCCATGCACACACTGTCCACCCCATAGCAGTACCCTGACAAGCCTGCTGAGGTTATTACATGTGAAATACACCTATGGGAGAGTTGTAGGTCAATAATCTCTGTGGCGCGTCTCATAACTGCGTACTGCTGTAGTGTGATAGACTAGTTAGGTAGGAGTTCTAACCCCAGACATGGCAACTATGTGTGTGAGTGTGTGTCACTGTTCGTATGTGTGTCTGTCTCTCACTAACTGTGTAGAGAGCAATGCTTTTATGGTACTCACACCCCTTACATTTTACATACCCAACTTTGGCAAGGCTGCTGATGTCACCCACCTAGAAATACTCCCCTGGGAAAGCTGTAGCCCAGTAATCTCTGTAGCACATGCTGTAACTGCATACTGCTGTAGTGTGATAATGTAGTAAGGTAGGAGGTCAAACCCCAGATGTGGCAACTGTGCATGTGTGTGTATGTGTGCGTGTCTGTCTGTCACTGACTGTGTAGAGAACAATGCTTTTTAAGATACTCACACCCCTTACAAGTCGAATACCCTCCTTTGGCAAAGCTGCTGATGTCAAGCAACTTGAAATACACCTCTGGGACGAACATAGCCCAGTAATCTCCGTAACATCATATGGCCATAGTGTGATTAAGAAGTTAGTTGGGAGTTCTAGCCTCTGACCTGCCAACTTTGTGTGTGTATGCGTGCATGTCTGACTGTGTAGAGAGCAATGCTTTTAGGTTACTCACACCCCTTACATTTCACATACCCAACTTTGGCAAGGCTGCTGATGTCACCCACCTAGAAATACTCCCCTGGGAAATCTGTAGCCAAGTAATCTCCATTGCACATGCTGTAACTGCATACTGCTGTAGTGTCATAATGTAGTTAGGTAGAAGGTCAAACCCCAGACGTAGCAACTGTGCATGTATGAGTCTGTGTGTGTGTATGTGTGTCTGTCTGTCTGTCACTGACTGTCTACAGAGCAATGCTTTTTAGACTACTCACACCCCTTACAAGTCGAATACCCTCCTTTGGCAAGGCTGCTGATGTCACACAACTTGAAATACACCTCTGGGCCAATTGTAGCCCAGTAATCTCCATAGCACGTCCCATAACATCATATGGCCATAGTGTGATTAAGGAGCTAGTTGGGAGTTCTAGCCCCCGACCTGCCAACTGTGTGTGTATATGCGTGCATGTCTGACTGTGTAGAGAGCAGTACTTTAGGTTACTCACACCCCCTTACATTTCACATACCAAACTTTGGCAAAGCTGCCAATGCCACGCACCTAGATATACACCTCTGGGAAGGTTGCAGCCCAGTAATCACTGTAGCACATCCTGTAACTGCATATTGCTGTATTGTGAATTAGAAGCATGGTTGGGTTCCATCCCCCCACATGGCAGTTCTGGATGTATTGCGTGTGTCACTGTCTGTGTAGGGAGCAATGCATTTTAGGCTAGTCTCTCATAGTTATTTCAAAGCCCTACTTTGGCAATCCTGCTGATGTCAGTCAGTGTGAAATTTACTTTTGGGCAGGGACTACTCCAGTAATATCCATGGCGCATACTATAACTGCGTAGTTCTGTAGAGTAATACACTAGTTAGGTAGGGGTTCTACTCCCAAACATTACAGGTGTGTGTGTGTGTGTGTGTGTGTGTGTGTGTGTGTGTGTTTGTAACCTGTATCCTGTGTAGAGGTGGTTGTGACTGTGTGGTCAATATGGAGTGGGTTTTGCATATTTCTTATATGGTGGCCATACTATATATCATATTATCCACTGTACAGGGATAAGACATGTGATATGGCTGAGAGGCTGGGGTGCAGAGCCATACCCAGACATGTGACATCAAGGCCAGGCAATCACAGTTAGTGTCCCTAGTGTTACCCAGAGCACACTCTCGCCCCATGTGTCATACACACACACACACATGCCTAGGTAACAGCCAATATGTGGGAAGTACACTGCATATTGGCCACTGATAGTAACTATGGAGTGACAGCAGTGTTACACAGAGGGCATGACACCCAGTCCATCTGTCCAATATGCACATACGTGCAGACAGTGCACCTCCCCCATGTTCCCCAATGGACAACTGCACCACCTGTGGTGCCATCACATGTGACCCACAATGGACATACCATGCCTGACAACATGCCCATATGGACAGATGCCACTGACACCAAGGAATGCTGATAGCATGCACACCTTGTAGGTGCAAGGTAAAGTTGCTGGCCATTACCAGGTGGGCAGGACTGGCACATCTGATGATAATCTGTGTTCACAACATGGGCCTGACACCCCAGGTACAGTTCCACATGTCACTGTACATGCATGTGGGAGGTGTGCACATTCCAGACGCTGTCCATGTCATGGACAAAGGAACACATACATGGCAAGTGATGCACAGCATTGTTCACACACAGTAGTCACCCAGGTGACCAGATGGGGGATACAATACCCACCTGTGTGGGCAAATGCAGACACTACATCCCTGAGCCACAATGCAGACCATCATGTGGCCTGATGCCAAGGTACACCCATTGCCTAGCCGTGGACAGCTGCCTGGCGCAATCAAACACCCCACACCTGTGCAGACATGCACATATACATGTCAGTAGTGGCACCCTGTGTGTTTGTGTGTGTTGCATGCTGCAGATGTTCACATCCACACTTCCTAAAACCCCCGTGGTCATACTGCAGCATGCTGTCTGATGTCAGACACCTTCCCATACTCTTCGCCTGTACAGCCCCCATATGACCTGTGTGGTGCATGGGATACCTGCACAGTGATGTGATGTGGCAATCCCACAACTGATGAGTTGTACACTTGACCCTGCCATGTGTGTCAATGTGTGTGTGTCCTTGTGAGAGTGTGGCTGTGTTGACACTGGCATCTGTTCATGCCGGCAGACACGTGTATGTCTCCTACCATACAGCTACTGTATCCCTGTTGCAGATGTCACTCACCATCACATAAATATTCTGAGTGCTCCACAACAGGTAACCTATGTGGCGCATCAAATAATTGCAGCAAACTGTTTTAGCACTACATACTACCCTGTGCTGCTAGGTGTGTGACACAGCCATGCTTCAGTTTTACCCTCCCACCCCTCCCTGACACGTATTAGTTTCTGTCTCAATCCCCCACCCCCCTCTCAGGTAGATGTGGAGACCTTCACCTGCTATGCTTAGGCAGCAGCATGTGTAATGTAAGTAATGCTCATGATCAGATGATGGCCTCTGCATGAATCACAGTCCTCCCCTAGCTGACTGCATGTGAAACAGGTGTGGTAACATCTCCATCGCCAACTGTATGGAAACACACTCCAATACCCAGGAAAATCATGATGGTGTTTGTCCTTTTCTCCCACTGTGAGCAGGAACTAGATCTGTTGTGTGCCAAACAGCATCCCAGATGGATTGCGGTGTACCTCTAATAACATACACTATGGAAACAGTGCAACAAACAGGAGGTGGATGTGCCTGACCTGACTACAGACTGTAAGTGCTGCTATACTACATTTGGAGTAATGTTGCTTTCACAGTGTTTGTGTGGATATGGCTGATGTACATGTCTCAATGCCTGCCATGTCAGTTCCATGTTGATGGGGAATCTCCATCTGCAGGGTCATCTGCAGCCTGGGCAGTGTTGTGTCCATGGCTGCATGTGTCACCCATGGAACATCTACCTGACTGTTGAAGGTAGTATAAGGACTGCAGTCAGTAGATGGAGAAAGCTGTGGTAGTCACAAATGTCATATCCCTTAAAGGACATATGTTGCATCAACCCTGTAACAACAGTAAATGTATGTGGTCATCACAGCAACATGTCAATACTGGCCCTGTGTATGTGCTCCCAGCCACACCTCTGTCAACCTTTGTACATATGTTGTGCATGAAGTGGTGCATATGTGCTGTAGACCATACTTTGTGGCATCATATCTGAGAACAAGCCACTATTATATCTGACTGCTAGTACAGTAAGGTTTACATTACATTACATTACCTGCACATTCTGAGGATGTTCATACTGTACTGAGGTCTGTGTACCTATGGTGAATGTTGACAGTGTGTGTAGTGTTGATATGTACTTTAGCCTGTGTACAGACTGTAGTAGATGGCATTGTTCTAGTTCACCTACTATTAGATGTTACATGCTGACCCACAGTATGGTACTGTAGTGGCGTACATGTTTGTAGGGCCATAAACACATGTCCCATACCACAGACAGCCACCAGACCAAACTGTGTAGCAGGCCAGTATATGTAGGGCAGTCTGTGAGTGGCACATATGAGGATGGTGTCGAACACATAGTCCATATATTGTAATACCATGTTAGCTAACCATATGTGGCTGTGGCTGTGTTCACGTTGGTTGTGGATATGCACTGTCACACAGGTGTATCCTACCCTGTGCTGTGACATGCCTGTGGAGCCTGCTTTATATGCAGGTACATGTGCATTCCCCCTTGGGAGGTGTAGGCAAGTGTTGAGCCAGTCTGCCTGCAGCCTGCACAGTGCATTGTGACATGCCTAGCAGCTGAGTGTACCTACCAAGTGGGATGTCATGTGCAGATACCAGCCAGATGTCCCGCTGCCGGACCTCCCCTAACAGTCATTTATGTCAGACAGGGCAGTGGGATGCAGTGCAGATGTATGTCAATACCGATTGTGTAGTATGTGGCCATGGCACCCCTGTACCAGCAGTGATACTGTTATAGGCCAGGCAGGGGTGTGTGAATGCATGACCTATAGTGGACATTATATACCAGTCATTATGTGTTATACCCATCTACATGGGACCCATCTACATGGCCATCCGAATCCATATTGTCAGGCATGGTACACATGTGTAGCACTAAGGGCTTATGTGTATACCTCTGGACTGTACTGTCTGTGGCAGACCCCCACATATATTGGCCAATATCTCTGCTGCAGTCCACAGCACCATTACTTGCTAGCAGTACTGTACACTGATGTCCTTTGGATGTCATTCAGTAACCAATAGCACATATGTTATGAGCAGATGTGACCTGCCACACACACCATGTCTGTGAAGACAATCCCAATGACAGTTAAAATAGCCTACTAGTATACCTGCTAGAGATACCTGACATCCCCTGCAACTATGACATTGGGAACATACGGGCTGGGGTTGGCCTATGCTTTATGTCCAGGAACTATGGTGGGAATATATGTACATATACATATCCAGATAGCCAGATATATGATTACACATGTGTACTACACCCATTTAACACTGCCATGGCAACCACCACTATGTGTGCGCGGTCCCATTACATCTCTTGTGGGATGGGCATCCATCCTGTGTGTGGGCAGCAGTGCTACCGACAGCATGTAGCAATACCCCATACAGGAGAACTGGCACACTCAGGGCAGCGACATATTTGTAGGAGGATCAGGAAGTACAAACAGACTGTGAGTGGAGTTGTGTTATGCTTTGTACAGTACTGGTGTTACAGGGTGTGGGTGTACATACTAGTTTGCCATGGAATGCAGTCCATCTGCATAGCTCACAACTGTGGGCCTAGACCTCATGCCAGTAGAAGCTGTGCATATCATGTCTTGTCTGTCCACCACACAGGTCTTGTGTCAGATAATACACTGGCAGTGTGTGTGTTGCATGTTACCAGTACATGGCTATATCCATGGCCATCCATACCAGCAATTCCCTGACTTAGGGTATGTTACAGACTATCCTGTAACACCTGCACCTTGCATAGTGTATGGCAATAGTTGTCTACATATGTGCCTATATTCCAGCCTCTGTCCATCACCTACATACCAAGCTGTGTACATATGTCATGTTGTTGGTGGTTGATCCATAGTGGGCTGGGAGTATAACACACTGCCATGTCTGCCATCAGTCCACTGCCATTGTAACCCCCCACACATATGGTGGGGCTGGGGCCATATATGTGTGGGCACCACCTACACAACACATGTGTGCCTTCATGCACAGAGCCCAGTGTATGTAACAGTGGTATATGGCCCTGTATTATTGAGTCTAGGGGGGAGCACCAGAAAAGACTTAGGCTGCTACAAAATGTGGGGGTATCAGGGCTGAGCTGCCTTAAGGTATCTGGATGTATAGTACCATATACTTCACCGATATACACATTACTGACATGAATCTGGGTACTGCAGGACTGCCATACAAACTGTTTTGTGTGTTGGTGTGCTCATGATGGTGTCAGTTATGCCATGTTATGTAGCAGTTACAACCCATGTGGTCATAAGACGTCTATACCACGTACTGTGTTTGTACAGTGTGTAGATAGAGGCTGCTGAACTACAAACCTGGAGTACATACTGTCAATTGTTAGGTATCCTGTGGCCCAGTGTGTCTTTCCTATTGTACAATGTGAATGGCTTGGCCTGGACAGCAACAGCTGTGAACCTTTCCAGCCTACTGTATGAGTGTAACTGGTCCACTGTAGCATCACTTCGTTGATATAGTTGTCAGTGTCTGAACAGCTATATGGCATGGCATGTAGAACTGTAATAGTACACTATAACAGGTTACCATGTCTGCAAACCTGTGGGTGTTGTTTCACCTATGACCTTTCTGTGGGTGTATGTTACAGGCAGCGATTGTCATTTGCATGGGTGGCACATATGGTGTTCAGTCATTCAGGGGTCAACTGTAGGCATAGTGGCTGTTCCATATTGTGTGCACCTACCATTTATGTATTGTAATGTACATATAACTGCATGTGTATGTGTAGTCACATGTATATGTACATATATATATATATATATATATATATATATATATATATATATATATATATATACATACATATAGATATATATTATTATAAATATGTATATCTGTATCTACATATCTGTGTCTGTGTATCTGAAGCCTGGTAATGTTGATGGCTTCCACATAATACATTCCCCATGGAAGCCAGACTGTACTGCATGATATGTTACCAATAACAACCTGACATCATACAGGTGGGATGTAGTACAGGTAACACTGTGTGCCCATGTTGCCACTGGCTCTGGTTATGGGATCTCCAACACTTGGTAGTGTATTGCAGGGTGGACGTGTTTGGCTTGGGGGATGCCTATTTGTACGACTCATATAGTGTGTTGTGCCTCTCAACCCCATTAACGTAACATGTAGCCTGTTACACTCCATTCCCTAACAGCTACATGTGCCTTGCAGTACCAGCACAACAGTGTTGCACCAAAGGGTCGGTAGGCATGGGAATCTCATTGCGGGCTGCCACATGTATGTATATGTGCATGTGTGCATATCTGTAGGGTACACCGGTCCAAGTCCACATACTCCTATTACAATACACATTGCCACACAGTAGTACAGATATTGTTGTTGTCACCCATAGGTGTGGCAACGCAATGCAACACCCTACTATGCCTGTGGCGTGTGCATCATATGCATATCCCTGTGGTACCACTGTTGTGATATGCAATGGGTTGTTTTTGCATCATGGCCAATGTGTGATAGCGGGTATGTCAGGGTATCAAGATTGGTTCTAGTTTGTACAATATCCAGTGGGGGATGTGGGTGCTGTCCACACTGTCTTTACACCATGGTACACCTGGCATATGGCCCACGTACAACACTCAGGTGGCCAATTTAACCATCACCCATACAGGTAACAGATAACAGGATACAGCCCAGTTACACATGTGCTGTGTAACACATTGGACACATGGACTAGTTAGTTAGTAACTATACAACCAGGTCTCTAAGATGTGTGTCTACCTGTTATGTATCGGTCAATGTGCATATGATGGTATGACACACTATGTATTCACCATATACAAGCATTACATCCCCCATTACCATATTGTACGTGTCTGTGTATGGTCTGCATCAGGTAATTGGCTAGTCTTAAAATTGCCCACAAGGGCAGTTAGTCTAGTACTAATCTATGAACCTATCTATAGCACGTGACCTGATTCACACCTCACCCTACAGATGGTGTTGTGTATGCAATGACAGCCACACAGTTCAGTAGCACTACATACTCAGGTTGGGGTCTAGACACAGTGTCGCCAAGTAAGGATGTGTGTGTATGTGGATGAGTTAAGATAAGGGTGCAGATTATACCTGTACCAGCAAGCCACCAGTCATGTTTGCACAGCCAATAACTGTTATACATACCTGTGGCATGTGTGCAACTGTACACCACATATGTCACGGCCATGGTGTCACCACACTGACATACCCCTGTGGGATATGACTGCGGTCCATCCTCCTGCTGACACATGTATGTCTACAGCACAAAATAGATGACAGTATGGGGATATCAATTGGTGTTACCAACAGCTGAGATGCATCATAGCTGCATGGCTACACTACCTAACATGTATGCAGTACACATTACGCCTGACTACATTCTGCAGTACATTGCGGCACTCTATCACTGTCATGGTGTGCATCAGAACCATTTTAGCCTGTCCCTGCATCGATGTTATGGATGAAAGGGATGTGGCACAGGTATCATCATATGCACAGGGTGTGTGAATGTCATCTTAGCTGCATGGCTACACTACCTGACATGTATGCAGTACACATTACCCCTGATTACATTCTACATTGGGGTACATTGTGGCACCCCATTACAGTCACTGTGTGCATCAGAACCATGTTAGCCTGTCCCTGCATCGATGTTATGGATGACAGGGATGTGACACAGGTATCATCATAAGCACAGGGTGTGTTGCAGGTGTGCCAGAGTCCAAGGGTGTTCCAAACATGTGTCACCATGTGTGTGGGTGATGGGTGTGGTTCCATAATTGGATCATGGTGATGTGGTGTGTGTCGGTATGGGGTCGCCCTAGGTGTGGTTGCATAGTGTGTGGGTATGCATGCACACAGTTCCACCATGTGGCTGCCCTATACGGTTAATGTTGGACAGCTGCAGACCATACCTGGCAGGATTTGCAGTTCAGTGCCCCCGGCCACGGACATGTTGACTGTGCCTGCCAGGGGTTCCATGGGCACGTGTAGGTACAGATCTTGAGGTGCTACTCTCCCCTGATGATGACATATGTCCACTGGAACCATGTCCCGCCTGGGCCTGGCCAGGGCCACGTGCACATGGCCTGCTGTGGTGTGGTGTAGACAGCAGCCCCTGTGGTGTGCTGGGGCTGGTACAGCCACTATGGGATTGGCTGTGCGTCCTGGCATGTCCACATTGACTGCCAGCTGCTGGTGTCTCTGACCTATATCCACGTGGCCATCGCACCACTCCCACCACATGTTCTAGCACAGACATACCACAGTTGAGGAGGCCAACCAGCTCACCCCACCATCTATCCATGCCCTCAGTATATTCACAGAAGGCAACAGCGAGTTCATGGAGGTTGCCCCTTACAGCTGCAAATGCAGACCTTTGCAGCCTCAGGACCTGTCTGGAGTGCATTTCCATATGTGCCTGTGTCTCCATTACAGCCTGAGACATGCTTCTGGTGGCACCAGTTGTGGGACCTCTGCCAGGGCAGGATGACCTGCGGTCCTCCCACAAGCACCACAATACATCTGCCGATGTGGTGGCCTTCCGGACATCTGGCTATACCGACTGTGACCCAACACAGTTGGCATGGACACCACATTTTCCTGGTCATTGCTACCAAGTGCCAACTGTCCCTCTGCTATGGCCACATGTGATGGGGTTTGTAGGGGCACTGTAACTGTGTGCAGGCTTGGGGTGGCTAGGAGGGTGATGACACATGTTGGCACAGTGTCAGCCTCTGACAACCCCACCTGTGCCTCACCTGTACCTTCATCATCATCGGTGTCTGTAGGGATACCTACCTCAGTTTGCGTGCAGGAGGGACCCTGACCCACCTCGCCACCTGTGAGGGAAATAAATACACATGTTAAAACCTATACAGCAGTGCATAATAGTACACACACTCACACTGACAGACACCTTACTACCTCACCTTCTCTGAGTTTACAGACAGTCCCACAGTCAGTTATATATGTTCCCCTTCCTGCATGGCACTTGCTAATACACATGCATCACTACAGCCCATTAACATATCATCCCTCCCCATGCCTACACATGTGGTTACCACACCTGACCTGTTATTCCATCACCTCCCTGACCTGGGTGGAGTAGGTTGCACATGGCCTCACAGCTGTCACCCTGTATTACCCTGTGTATGGGCAGTAATGGTGTACAAGGCCCCTATATGGTTTGTGCTGCTACATTCACTACATATGTCACACACCAGAGCCTCATACTACAGTCTTGCTCAGTCCATGCCACATCTGCTGCACAAGTGACCCATCATGCAGACAACCGTGCTACCTGGATACACTCACTTGTGTGCTGTGGTAATTCCCCATTGCATTTGTAGTGCTGCATATGTGGGTAGCCAGTTACCTATCTGCTGCTGGCAATATGATGTGTATACCTGATATGTACTGCACCTCCCAATGCATGGTCCATGCTACAGACCTTGTTATGTTATCAGCTGTCTTGTGTTCACATATCTGACAGGTTGCCCTGGTGTCCCATGTCTCACTCCATGTACAGCACAATCCCAAGGGGAAGTAACGCCATGTGATCAATCCCACTATCACCTGTGCATACATGGACACACACACACACACACACACACACACACACACACACACACACACACAAACACCTGATATGCACCGTCCACAATTCACTAGATTGCACTTATGAACACAACAGAGACACACACACACACACACACACACACCACACTCCTACATGTGGTGTTGCACAACATTTGTACACACAGTCCTCCCATTAGCCTTCTGTCAATATGCATTACATATGGAGCTCACAGCATGCAGTGCAACTATAATGACATCATGCTAGTGGCAGTATACATGTGTGTGAGGCATGGGCTTTGTTGGTAGGTGATGGCCCCTCCCCATGTTAACACTGCACCCATGTATAAAGTGTTACTGTGGACCTGTTCCACACCCTGCCTTGTACTGTGCACCATACCTCACAGGTGTAGAAACCATTGATGCATCTGTAGTACTGTGTCGGTTATGTCAGCTCCAATGCTCACAGCCTCTGTGTGTTGTAGCAACACATACCTAGGATGATATTTGAACAGCTATCAGTTGTGGCAGTTGTGGATGCCTGATGTCTGTGTTACAGATCACAACATCAGCAGTGCATGTATGACCAGTACATGACTATTACACTGGGAACCAGTGAACCTTACCATGGCTGTGAGGGGTGCCCTACATATGTCCTGGATCTCTGCATGGTTGCAAGGTCTACTCATATGCACATCCCTTGGAGTGCACACACTGCTGTCACGAGTGCTGTGGGTTCAGGGTTACATCTGCAACATTTACTTAACCTGATTGTGTACAGCTGCAGCCATGGTGGTGTTGAGTCACACATGTCCCTTCTGTAGGCCATGTGTCCTGCCACGTCACATCCCTGTGGACACATTGCACATTACAGGATGTTAGTTATCTTGCATGTGTCTGTTGTACCCTTCTGATACCCCACCATGGTCTCTACTGTGACGTAGTACATTTCTCAGCAACAAAACATGAAGTACAGCATGCAGTATGGGTAGGTGTGTTAGACGTGTGCATGGGGGATAGCCCATAGCTATTACATGACCAGTTTATCATCATGCATGAACACAAACCATACTCACCAGCTACGGGCTACTGCCATGGTGGTATCCTGGCGGGACCTACATAGGAGTGTGAGAAAGCTGATGTCAGTGGCCACAGCTGTGGCATTCATAACCCATGAGTGCAGCATTACGTTACATCAACAGTAGAATTACACAATATTACAGCTTATACACAACAGTTTATTACTACTGCATTACTACTGCAGCAGACTATGTATAGGATATCTCAGTTTTGCATGATCTACCTGTACAGATGCAGATGCATACACACGAGTGGTGTACTGATGTGCCCTGGGGCCTTACCTGCATGCTCCTCAGCTGGTGTGTTGTTGGCACCCACCTCCAAGATGTGCCCTGCCAGGTGTTGATGCTGCGGGCAGACAGGTACCACTAGGCTGCTGAGAAGCTCCTCCACATGGGTGAGAGGTGGATGGGTGGGTTTCCCCCCCTGTTGTGAGGTGGTCCCCCCCTTACGATAGCTGCATGCTGATGTACATGGCGAAGCAGGTCGATGCAATGATGCCGGACCTGCTCATAGCTGCGGTTATGCAGTCCATCATTGACCCTGTGGACTAGCTTGTTGTACAGGGTGGTCCTCTCCTGCTGGTCATGGGCTGTCCAGCCAAAAAGAAGTACGCAGCACTATACCAGGTGGTTGATGATGATAGCCATTTCAGTGATGCTGTACGTGGGAAGGTGACTATACGACATGATTCCTGGAAGACATAAGGACAGAAACAGGTCTGAGCCACCCATGCAACAGGGTTACCATAGTTCTAAATACACATATATGTCTCCCCCCACTATATCAGCTACAACAACACGTTCAGACTGCAATCATTATGTCAGCTGCTTACCTGCCACTGGGACATGTTGTATTGTACCAAGCTTTGTGCTATGTGTATGTGCCACACTTTGCGCTATGTGTATGTACCAAGCTTTGTGCTATGTGGATGTGCCACACTTTGCGCTATGTGTTTGTAGCCATGCTCAATGTGGGGACACTTATCTTTGCTGGCCTGTTACAGACTATTTCACCTGCATGCTATTGTCAGTGCCACTTTATATATGGGCGAGTATGCGCTGGTGTGCGCTAGGCTCAGACTTGCTGACCTCCGGTTACAGCGTCTTACACTGGGTTGGCCTCCACATTGCTTAACCAGTGTGGGCATTGCTTACCGCCGCCCAAACAGGTGTACTCCCACTTGCTGCTGCATACCTCCATGCTACGTCATGTACATGTTGGTATTATACATGCATAAATCAGGTGTACATGTCAGGTATGACTGTTCACTAAAGTCAGTGTAAGGTTAAGTGGGATTCCAGTTTAGCATTTCTGGATAGGTTACACTCAGGTATTCGGGTTAGTTTTAGTTATGCCATAACTGTGTTGTAGAGTAGATGTGAATAGCGGAGGTGTAGGTGGGTAGGTGAATGGGGGGACATTTTAACTGTATAGTAGGCTGTTCAACTGATTTGTGGGGGAGCAGTAGTGCAGGTTTGCAGGGTGTTGGGATATGTATGCGAGGCAGGACAGGAGGTGTCAGTGTCAGTAGTTAGTGTAGGGGCATGGAGTATTGGGGTTGGTGGACTTCGCCAAGGTGAGCAGGTGGTGATCCAAGTGGGCTTGGGTTTTCCCTTCATGTGTTATTTACATGTGTAGTCTGGGACAGCTGAGGTAATACACCTAGGTTGGGGGTTCCAGATTCTGCCAATATAGTTGTGTGGAGGGTGTCACCTACTTGTGACTGTGAACATTAGTACGAATGCAACAAGGGTCGATAGGTAAGTGGTGTTATTGGGCCACACAGAGGGGCTGATAGTAGGGGACATGTCCAGGGATATGCAGGACGGCTGACAAGAAGGCCCACAGCTGGCCATTTCTTCTACAGCGACAGCTGTGTATATACCCTGCATTTGGGGGTAGGTCTGGACACTCACACCCCTGGGTGGGGGTGAGGACAGCAATAAAACTTTGTGATGCCAATTAGTTTGGCTTACATGCCTACAGTGGGGTGTTGCGACCATGTGTCTTTTGGTGTCATTTAGTGGGTTTGCAATGACACATCTGGTTATTCCGCCCATTCCCCTGTAAACTAGACATTGCTGCTGTGGGACTCGTACCAGGTGTGGCTGCTCATTAGGCGATGGGTCTGCCCAATGTACACTATTGCTTACATCCATGGGGCGGTCCACATAGAACCGCTCCAGCCAACACCTGCATGCCTAGGCACATAATTACATACCCATAGTGCTCCACCCGCACCTCCTCTTCAACACTCTTCCTTACTCCGACTGCGGGTCGGGTCTGGCCACACCAGTACACACTACCCACTCCCCACTTCTCGGGACCCATCACGTATGTTGTCTCGCCCCATGAATCATCAGACTTTCCCAACCTTGTAGTCCAAGAACATGCATGCCCTGCCTTTAAACATCTGTGTAATGGCTGAAAACCTGAATATGCATAGAATTTTTGGGTTGTCCCATAAGGGACAATTTTGTCTTTGTTTCAAGATTAGACTTGGCGGGTCTCTCCCACAGGTAGTATCCTGCCTGTAGTCTGGGAAGCAGTGGTTTGTATACTTTTATTGTGTGTTTGTATGTTTCACCTGTCTAGCTGGGAGGGTTAATACTACGTGTTACACGTTTGTTGATTGGACCCCTCACCACTATTGGCACGGCCTGTGCACATATGTAATTCTTAACTGCTGTATCATATCCTAGCTATATATATGTGTATATGTACACACACACACACACACACACACACACACACACACACACACACACACACACACATACACACACACACACGCACACACACACACACACACACACAGATACATATACATATATATATATATATATAGATATAGATATATATATATATATATATATATAAAAACGACATATGGATGTATGGGTGTCTGCATATGTATATATCTATATGTGGGTATTTATATATATGTCTTTCTATGTATGTATACATTTGTACGACAGAGAGGGAGAGGTATATCTCAAAGTAGTTATGGGTATATATACACACACATACTTCTACATATTTACATCTACATATGGTTATACCATTCTTTGCCATATAAAATAGACTGTGCTGCAGTGGGACTCATAGCGGGAGTGGCTGCTTGTTGGGCGGTGGCTCTGCCCAATGAACACTATTGCTTACATCCCTGGGGTGGCCCAAACAGACCCACTCCAGCAAACACCTGCACACCTAGACCCATAATTACATACTCATAGTTCCTCCACCCGCACCTCCTCTACAGCACTCATCCTTACTCTGGGTGCAGGTCGGGTCTAAATACACCACTACACACTGCCCACTCTCCACTTCACGGGACCTATCTCGTACGTTGTCTCGACCCATGGGTCATCAGGCTTTCGCACCCTTGTGGTACAGGTATGCACATGCCCCACCTTGATAGGTCATCGCACGGGCTTCCTCCTCCTGTCTCTGTTCCAAGATTAGACTTCTCGAGTCCACTGTATCCTCCCCACAGTTGTATCCTGCCTGTGGCCTGGGAAGCAGTGGATTGTTTACATTGTTTGTGGGTTTGTTTGTATGTTTCCCCTGACCAGCTGGGGGGGTGGGGTTTATGCGATGTGTTATACGTTTGTTGGCTTCGGCCCCTCACCTCCATTGGCATGGCCTGTGAACATATGTCATTCTTAAGTACTGCATCTTATCATAGCTATATATCTGTGTATATCTACACACACACACACACACACACACACACACACACACACATATATATATATATATATATATATATATATATATATATATATATATATGTCTGCATACACACACACACACACACACACATATATATATATATATATATATATATCTAACGACATGTGGATGTATGGATGTCTGCATATGTATATATGTATATGTGGGTATTTATTTATATGTCTATCTATGTATGTATACATTTCTACTACAGAGAGGGGGAGGTATATATCTATATAGCTATGGGTATTTATACAAACACATATACCTCTAAATATTTAGCTACATATCCTGTAATGTTGACTGGTATTGCTGGATACTGTGTTTCGTGTGCAATACCAGCCAACCTTGTGTGCCACGTATGCTTTGCGATACCTACAACTAAATCTGTTAGTGTACACAGAGTCACACGTGACATCTATTGTTAGTACCAGGAATACATTTGTCCTATGTGGGACAACCCACACATTGGGTATTCAACCTTCGTCTACACCCAGGGTTACATAGGTACCCCTGGTGATGTGCATAGTCTATGGCATGTGCCACACGTAGGATACTTGGGTCTAGACATCATATGGGATGGGTCCCGAGGGGTTTGGGGGGGGCAATGTGTGGTGGTGTGGTAGCTATGGGCTGGTAACCAGGGTAGGGATGGTGGCTACGTGTGTGCTGCAGGTGGGGGGGAAGCAGAACTGTGGGTTATGCATGTATGGCCATATATACCTCTGTGGGTATATATATATATATATTTGCTTACATATTTCTAACTATGTTGGAATATACCTACGGAGACATATATCTACTTACATATGTCACTTGATGTGTATATGGGGACATATAGATGTTGACATATATATGTGTAGTTGTCAGCATTTGCATGTATATCTGTTCACATATTTGTATATATATGTATATATCTCTGGATATAGGTTCATAGGTTCATAGGCAGATACTACGCTATCTGCCCTAAGGCATTTATAAGCCTAGCCTGAGTGTATTTGTCTTTCGCCTCCCTACTAGATTAGCCTACTGTGCCTCTGTAAAGTAGGTCACAAAAGGTAGCCCTTTAAGATTAGTTTACTGTGCCTCTGTCGAGCAGGGACACAGAAGAGATCCCAGGGGTGAATTTGCGATTTCCCATCCATGCATCCAGATTTCGCTTGAAGAGGGTCAGCAAGGGGCTATGTCTAACATGAATTGGGATTCTATTCCAGAGTGAGGGGAGCCTCTGGGAAACGAATCTGTCCCCCCAGCATGTCCTATTTATTTTTTGTGCTGAGGTTTAAATCCCTGGTGCATGTAGCTCTAAGGGATTTGGATTTTTTGAGGTGGAGCATGTCCATTAATTCTGGGTTTGACATGGCTTTGTATGTCAGGCATAGATCGCCTCTGAGTAGGCGGTAAGCAACTGAGTAGAGCTGCAGTTTCTTTAGTCGAGCTGCATAGGACATCTGTTTGTAGCTCATGATCCACTTGGTAAGGTACTTTTGGGGTCTCTCCAGTTGCTGCAGGTGTCGGGTAAGGTACATCCCAAAAGGGGCATTGTATTCAATTATGGGCCTGATGAGTGATGAGTAGAGGGGCACAATGACCTCTCTTGATCTAGATGTGAACCCTTTTGTGATAAGGTGGGCTATATAGAAAGTCTTTCTAACCACTCTGGCAACGTGATTATCAAAGGAGAGCTTACTATCTACGTTGGTCCCCAAATCTCTAATTACTTCTTCCGTAGTTAATGGATTACCACCTATGTGGTAATTTGTGGGCACTTTGTTTTTCCCAAAGGAGATATACATATATATATATATATATATATATATATATATATATATATATATATAAAACTACATCTATAGATATGTTGTATCTGTTTAGATAGTGATATATTTGCACACACATGTCCATCTAGCTGTAGGTATACATTCTCTGTACTGTTGCATGACTGGGCTGAGGTTATGTTTCTGACAACATACAATTTCTGCATATCTGGCATGGCTTAGTGGTAAATTCTTTTGTGTATGGTGTGCATGGTCCTGGGTCCCAGCCTTGCAGAAGCTGTTTGTTTTGTTGCTGGGCAGAACACCGGCCATTGGATACGATGTGCTTAAGGCACTTTCAAGCGGTTGTAAGCAGGTTTGCACAGAGTTAAGCACTGCTGACTTCCGGTCACAGTATCTTACACCCAGTTAGCTTTCCCTTTGCTTAATCTGTATCGGTGGTGCTTCACCCCGCCCAAACGCACTTGCACATGCTTACTGGTGCTTACATATGCTTACTGGTGCTTATCTGTGCTTACGCCTGCTTACTGCTGACTTATTCATTATGGTACTGACTCTTCACATGTGCATTTAATGCAGTACTCCAGTTCACATTTAAATGTTATTTAGTAGGTTATACAGCAATAAAATGTAAATAAATGTTCGTATACAGATTTCACATGGAAAATGGTATGTGCTGCAGTGGGAGTCGAACTGGGAATGGCTGCTTGTTAGGCAGATGCTCTGCCCACTACAGTATTGCTGTGCTGCTTCATTTGCATATATCTTCCTTGTTATCCTGTTCAGCCTTTTAAGCTGCTTTAACCGTAGCTAAGTGATGGGCACACCTGCACACCTATGGTTAGCTGTACTCAGAGTTTTAAAAATAAATAAAGGGGTTGCTTCTTTTTATTTTTATGTCCTGTTGCTGTTGTACACATGGGGGACTGTTGGTGGGGATATGCGGACACCTATGAGCGGCCTCGCTCATTTAGTTACACTTTCTGCTGTTCTACTTTGCAGGGGCGTGTTTATTCTGAGAGCTCTCAAACACGCCCCCTGCACTCGTACATGCTCAGTGTAGGATTAGGAGTTCAGGCAGCGCGCCTTCATTAATATGCATGGTGCACTGCCGTCCTCCTCCTGAATGGCCGCTTCCATGCAGGACTAGTCCTGCACGGAAGATTAGTAAATCCAGGGGAAAGTCTTTCTCTCAGCTATTTCCGGCACCTTTACTCCACTCTATAAATCCCTATTCTCCCTAAATCACTCCCAGTCCTTCTGCGTTTCCATCACTAGTTAGCCCCTTAGCTCCTCGCATACCTTGCATTGGAACTTACCTTATGATTTCACTGATTGTTTCCCTCAATACCTGACTTCTTCTTTCCTTGTTGGATATCACCCTCCTAACCTTTTCACTCTTTCACTCTTTCACTCTTTACACTACTTTATATAGATATAGATATATATATATATATATATATATATATATATATATATATATATATATATATATATGGGTCTACTTCATAAGATTGACAGACCAATTGATTGACAGTGATTTGGTCGACAGCTCATTTGGTCGACTACCAGTATTCAAGGCACTTAGGGATTTGCTCTCCTCCCCAATGTTGTGTGACCCTGGAGTTGATAAATATAGTTGGGGGTGTGTGGGGCACTATTTCCATTTAAAACATGAAAATACAACAAAAACTACACATTTTAAATGAAAATAGGTGGGGGGCTTTTCCCCCACACCCCCTAACTATATATATATCAACTCCAGGGATGCATAACATTCGGGAGGGGGACAAATCCCAGGTTTTTGCCTTGAATACTGGTTATCGACCAAATGAGCTTTCAACCAAATGAATGTCGATCAAATGGTCTGTCGATCTTATGAAGTAGACCTATATATATATATACATATATATATATATATATATATATATATATATATGGTTTCCTATGAATTCACCGACTGTCAGAACATCGACACTCACCTCATCAACACCAAAGCATCGACTATTCATAACATCGACATTTCAGGTAAGCGATCTTCCCCCTTACAGGACCCATGGTAGCACTTGTTTCTCTATTACGAAATTAAGGACAACGCAAATTGTAAACAGTCACGTAAACCTTATGCGTTGCAACAGAGAAACAAGTGCTACCATGGGTCCTGTAAGGGGGAAGATCGCTTACCTGAAATGTCGATGTTATGAACAGTCGATGCTTTGGTGTCGATGAGGTGAGTGTCGATGTTCTGACTGTCGGTGAATTCATAGGAACCCATATATATATATATATATGTGTGTGTGTGTGTGTGTGTATGTATATATGTATATATATATATATATATATATATATATATATATATATATATATAGATAAGAACTAAGTGTTTCTTCTTCGGTCTGCAAAGATCATCTCCTTCTCTACCTCCCCTTAAGCTCTGTACTTCCCACCAGTGTACAAGTCTGCTTGCCATCTGACATTTCTCCCTGTGCCTGCCTTTCTGGTTTGCAGCTACACACACCTACCTTAGTCCTCCCCCTCCACTTTTTACATCCTGTCCTAACCTATTATATGCATCTTATCCCTTGGGACGTAACCTTTAAATCTCAAATTCTGCTCCTGGCTGCTGTGCGTCCCCAGCTGCAGTGTTCACAGTTAGTTTTTGGTATCAGCTTTCTTGCCTTTATATGTATTTGCAACATTTGATTCAATCTGTTTGTGTTCTGAATCAAATTGTACCTGTTGCATTTGCATTTACAATAAGCTGTGGTATCTGCTGTCTTAACTGCTTATGTATTTGTAATATGAATAGCTCTGTCCTTTCCTGAGCATAGTGCATGTAGGGTATCACATTTTAGTGTGTATTCTCACAGTTTTCAATGTAACTGACCGATTTTTAGTACCTCCAACCTGTGTTCGCACACTACATACTTTGAATTCACTCGCTTGTGCTACTTTAAAACGTTTGCGCATTTTACCTGCTGCAGGAGCACGGAACGGGCAATGTACTTTCATCTAGTCCCCCAGTGAGCATTATCATCCAGTTGAAAGGTTTTTAAACTTGCTTTGTATTAAACCTGCATATGGCAAATAGGTCCCTATGCACGTTAGAGTTTTATTAATTACATCATGTATCCTAGCTTGCGTTTTCTCTTAACTCCAAGGAGGTTACCTAGGTTTTCTCTTGCCTTTAATTAACAAAGCGCAAAGGCTTGCCAGGCACATCTAAGGCAATCAGTACCACTTTCAGCTAACTGTACTATCATTCTCTTGGTTAAGAAGATTCTTCCAGCTAGCATGTAAACCCTCAGGATACGTAGCATTTTCTGCACCGTTACTGTAGGTCTGCTGTGAATGTATGCAGTTTAGCTTTTTGCTTAATCACGAGGAGAAAACCCTGCTTCAGTACTGTTAATTTTAAACATAATTATATCTAAGTGACACTGTTAAATGTGTAAATGTGAGAGTACGCAAGCTAAGCATTCTACTTAGCAAATTATTTTGGTCTTGTGAACTTATTAAAGCCACCGTTCATTGAATACTCATGATATGCTAGGTGTTTTTTATTTTTTCTGTGATTACAATGTTATTAGCCTATATAAAGTGTCTCTGCTAGCTGTGTTTTTGTAGCACTGTTGTAAGCTTTTAATTGCATGTGTCTGTATTTTATACACCATGACATTTTCTATCTCTGTATCTTTCCCAGCTTTTTACACTCCTGCCAGTGTAAAACCACCTCAGTGATCGTGTCTTGCAGGCCACCCAAGAGCTCGACAATTAACAAATATTTGTAAACAAATTTTGCCACCTCATCTCCAGCCCAGGAAAAGAGCCTAAACTTCCCCCTGTCCTGGACTGACCTAAGAAAGCAAGAAAAGTGTAAAAGATATGTGCTACCTGCTCCTCACCTCCTACAATTTTAGCTAATAATTTACCTAATTCCAGATAAGTGGTTTCAGTGCACGCTCCCTGCTAGGACAGCCAGCAGCCATTGACTTGTACTCTGTATCCCCTTTATTCACCCTTAACCTAGCCTTGCACTCTCCCCCTCAGCTTCTATCCTTCCTTTCCTCTCAGTCTCATGGTCTCCCATCATGGTATCACTGATGCTATTACAGAGATTGGCCACAAGATGGCAGTAAAAGACCACCAATAACCTGTTCATTTTCTTTTGCCATTAGAAATAAAGTCTTTCTCTCAGCTATTTTCTGGCGCCTTTACTGCAATCTATACGTCACTATTCTCTCTGAATCACTCCCAATCCTTCTCCCCTTCCACCACTACTTAGCCCCTTAGCTACTCGCATACCTTGCATTGGAACATACCTTATGATTTCACAAATTGTTTCCCTCAATACCTGACTTCTTCTTTCCTTGATGGCTGTCACCCTCCTAACCCTATCACCCTTTACACTGCTATAGTTATATATATATATGTGTATGCATATAAAAGAACTAAGTGTTTCTTCTTCTGTTTGCATAGATAAGCTCCTTCTCTCCCTCCTCCTAATCTCTGTACTCCCCACAAGTGAGCAAATCTGCTTGTCATCTCACATTACTCCCTGTGCCTACCTTTCCGCTTTGCACCTACACACACCTACCTTACACCACCCCCTCCAATTTTTACATCCGCTCCTAACCTAATATATGCACCTTAGCCCTCGGAACACCATCTTTAAATTCCAAGTTCTGCTCCCGGCTGCTGTACGTCCCCAGCTGCAGCATTCACAGTCAGTTTTTGGTATCAGCTTTCCTGCCTTTATATGTATTTGCAACAATTGATTCAATCTGGTTGTTTTCTAAAACAAATTGTAGCTTTTGCATTCGCATTTACAGTAAGCTGTGGTATCTGCCGTCTTAACTGTTTATGTGTTTGTAATGTGAATAGCTCTGTCCTATCCTGACCATAGTGTATGTAGGGCATCACATTTTAGTGTGTATTCTGAGGATTTTCAATGCAGCTGACCGTTTTAGTACCTCCAACCTGTGTTGGCACACTACATACTTTGAATTCACTTGCTTGTGCTACTTTAAAACTTTCATGCATTTTTCCTGCTGCAGGAGCACAGAACGGGCAACGTAGCTTCTGCTAGCCCCCCAGTGAGCATTATCATCCAGCTGAAAGGTTTTTCAACTTGCTTTCTACTTAAACCTGCATGTGACAAATAAAACTCTAGCTTATGCAGGGACCTATTAATTACATCACATATCCTAGCTTACGTTTTCACTTGACTGCGAGGAGGTTACCTAGGTTTTCTCTTGCCTTTAATTAACAAAATGCAAAGGCTTGACAGGCACATCTAAGGCAATCAGTACCCCTTTCAGCTAACTGTACTATCATACGCTTGGCTAAGAAGATTCGTCCAGCTAGCATTTAAACCCTCAGGATACGTAGCAGTTTCTGCACCATTACTGTAGGTCTGCTGTGAATGCATGCAGTTTAGCGTTTCGCTTAACCATGAGGAGTGAGCCATGTTTCAGTACTGTTAGTTTTAAACATATTTATATCTAAGTGACTCTGTTAATTGTGAGAGTATGTAAGATAAGCATTATACTTAGCACATTATTTTGGTCTTGTGAACTTATTTAAGCCATTGTTCGTTGGATTCTCATGATATGCTAGCTGTTTTTTATTTCTTTCTGTGATTACAATGTTGTTAGCCTATATAATGTGTCTCTGCTAGCTGTGTTTTTGTAGCACTGTTGTAAGCTTTTAATTGCATGTGTCTGTATTTTATTCCCCATGACATATTCTCTCTAAGTATCTTTCCCTGCTTTTTACACTCCTGCCAGTGTAAAACCTGCCCAGTGATTGTGTCTTGTAGGCCACCCAAGATCTCGACAATTAACAAACATTTTTAAACAAATTTTACCACCTCATCCCCAGCCTAGGAAAAGAGCCTAAACTTCCCCCTATGCTGGACTGACTTAAGGAAGCAAAAAAGTGTAAAACATATGTGCTACCTGCTCCTCACCTCCTACATAGGTTCATAGGTTTATAGGTTCATAGGTAGGTACTAGGCTATCTGCCCGAAGGCATTTATAAGCCTAGCCAGAATGTGTTGTCTTTCGCCACCCCCATAGATTCGTTCTCTGTGCCTCTGTCCAGCAGAGCCACTGAAGTGATCCCTGGGTAAACTTTCTGTTTCCCATCCACTCGTTAAGGTTTCTCTTGAAGAGTGTTAACGAGGAGCTCTGCCTAATGTAGATTGGAATCTTGCTCCAAAGCATGGGAAGTCTCTAGGGCAGGAATCTATCCCTCCAGCACGTCCTATTTATTGTTGTGGTGAGGTTTAGATCCTTAGAGCATGTGGCTCGAGGGGATAAGGTTTTCTTTACGTTGAGCATGTCCATCAATTCTGGGTTGGACATGGCCTTGTATGTCAGGCAGAGATCACCTCTGAGCAGGCGGTATGCAACTGAGTACAGCTGGAGTTTCTTCAGTCGAGCTGCATAGGGCATCTGTTTGAGACCAGAGATCCTGTTGGTGAGGTACTTATGTGGTCTTTCCAGCTGTTGCAGGTGCCTTGTAAGGTACATCCCAAATGGGGCGTTGTACTGTATGATGGCCCTGATGAGTGATGCATAGAGGGGCCCAATGACGCCTTTTGATCTGGATGCAACCCCTTTTGTGATTAGGTGGGCCATGAAGAAGGATTTTCTAACCACTTTGGCAATGTGATTATCAAAGGAGAGATTACTATCTACTTGGATCCCCATATCCCTTATTACGTCTTCCGTACTTAGGGGACTACCACCTATGTGGTAGTTTGTGGGTACTTTGTTTTTTCCAAAGGGGATGACTATGCACTTTTTGGCATTTAGCTTGAGGCCATGATTTTGACACCAGGTATCCATCTCAGTGAGACCCTTTTTGAGGATGTCTGTGTCAGCTGGAGAGCCAGTTATAGCCCTTAGTTTACAGTCATCTGCAAACTTGGTCAGCCATAGTCCTCCTGTGCTTGCCTGTACCTCTGAGAAGTATATGCCGAACAGGAGGGGTCCTAGGACTGAGCCCTGGGAAACACCACTTGTAACCAGTTTAGAGTCGGACCTAGCTCCTGCAACTCTCACCATGTGGGTTCTGTCTGTGAGCCAGCTGGCAACCCATCTTGTGACGTAGGGGTTTATGTTCAGGCTGGTGAGCTTGTCTATAATACCAGAATGGGGAATGGTGTTGAATGCCTTTGCGAGGTCTATGTAGGCTGTGTGTACCACCTTTCCCTCATCTATAGCCTTGGTAACTGTCTCAAAGAAGTCCACCTGGTTTAGGAGGCATGATCTGCCCTTAACAAAGCCGGACTGGGTAGGGTCCAGTGTTTGGAGGTTCCCAATGTCTCTGTTAATGAATTCCATGATGATGCGCTCCATTGCCTTGCAGACCAAGCTAGTCAGGCTTATAGGGCGATAGCTCCTGGGGTCTGTTGTGGCTCCACCTTTGTGGAGCGGAATAACCGTTGCTGTGCGCCACTCTATGGGTACATAGCCTGTGGAGAGGCTGAGTTTGAACAGTGTGTTTAGGTGAGGGGTTAGTTCATCTTTGAGCTTGTGTAGGATGCAGCCTGGGACACCGCCCAGTCCCATTGATGCTGTGTTTTTGGCTTTGGAGTGGGCTGCTTTAACCTAAGTGTCTGCGATTTCAGAGGCTCTACATTCTTCTGGTATGGTTATGGGAACTTTTGGGGATGGGGGGGTGAAGTTTGCACTGAACCTGTCTGCCAGGATGTTGGCGATATTGGTCAGTTCAGTGGATTTTGTGCCGTTCTGCACTAACTCTGAGCAGATCTGAGCATTGCCACTTAGATTCTTGAGATAGCTAAAGAATGCCTTGTAGTTATCTTTGGAGTCCTTCCTTAGCAATTTTTCTTTCAAAGCTCGCCTTGGATGATTTTATGAGGGATCATAGTTTCATGCTGATACTGATCAGGGATGTCTTCCCTTCTTGGGATTTTACTCTTTTCTGTACTAGTTTCCTCCTTCTATTGTATAGCTTGTTTATGACAGGGGTCCACCAGACTGGTTTCCTTTTCTTAGAGGAGTGAGTCTTGGTTTTGCTTGGGATAGCATGATCCATGCATTCTTGTAGGAGCCTGTAGAATGCATTAGTAAAGGATTTTGCAGCTTGGACAGTGTTATCCTTTAGCATGGGGGCTTTGAAACCTTCCACCTTGGTCTTAAGTAACGTGAAGTTCACTTTGGAAAAGTTTTTCACAGTGGTTTCTTTGTCCGAGGGTGGGGGCGGAATGTAGATATCAAAAGTGATTTGTTTATGGTAAGATCTAACCAGCAAGGGGTTGACCTCTGGTGTGGAAGACTGGTTCCCCATATTGGTGATGACCAGGTCCAATATGTTGTCACCTCTGGTGGGAGTGTTGACCAGTTGATCCAGGGCGTTTGAGTTTATAAATTCCAGGAAATGTTAGGCAAGGGAGTTAGTACTTGAGTAGTTCTCCCAGTTAATGCTTGGGTAATTGAAATCACCCAATATTAGGGTGTTTGGTAGGACCTTTATGTTTCCCAGTGTTTCCAGGAATGTGGAGTAGGGGTCCTGGGACATGGTGGGTGATCTGTAGCAAGCTAAAATTTGAATTGCAGTTTTGCCCGTTGTTAGTTGCACATGGATGACCTCTGAAGCATTGTGCTGTGCCACTAACCTGGAGGTGTGGGCATCCTTGATGAATATGGATACGCCCCCGCCTTTTGTATTTCAGTCTGGGTTTTGTGGCCAAAATGTATGGTATGAGTTGTAGCCTGGTAGTGCTGGGGTGCTATCTGGAGCCTTAAACCAGGTTTCTGTTACTGCACATATATTGATTTTCTCCATACTGAGGAGTGCCTTGAATGCGTGCATTTTGAGGTTTAGACTTCTGGCATTGAGTAGCATTACCCTCAGTTTTTTGTTACTTGTGCTATTTATGGCGGTGGGTTTGTCTTTTGAGCCTTGCCTAAAAAAGACACTATGGGGGTGGCAAGAGCCTTGGCCAGTACTCGAAAGCCTAAGGGTGACAGGTGCAAGCCGTCTCTAGCAAAGCAGTGTGGCTTGTCGAGCATGTCATCCCAGGCGGACAGACACTGGATCCCCTTTGAGCTAATAATTAATTAAATAATTTTAGCTAATAATTTTAGCTAATAATTTAATAAAAAAATAGCTAATAATTTTCCTAATTCGAGATAACTGGTTTCAGTGCACGCTCCCTACCAGGACAACCAGCAGCCACAGACTTGTACTCTGTATCCCCTTTATTCACCCTTAACCTAGCCTTGCACTCTCCCCCTCAGCTTCTATCCTTCCTTTCCTCAGTCTCATGGTCTCCCATCATGGTATCACTGATGCTATTACAGAGATTGGCCACAAGATGGCAGTAAAAGACCACCAATAACCTGTTAATTTTTATTTTGCCTTTAGAAATAAAGTCTTTCTCTCAGCTATTTTCTGGCACCTTTACTGCAATCTATACGTCACTATTCTCTCTGAATCACTCCCAATCCTTCTCCCCTTCCACCACTAGGTAGCCCCTTAGCTCCTCGCATACCTTGCATTGGAACATACCTTATGATGTCACTGATTGTTTCCCTCAATACCTGATTTCTTTCCTTGTTGGCTGTCACCCTCCTAACCCTACCACTCTGTACACTGCTATATATAGATATATATATATATATATATATATATATATATATATATATATATATATATATATATATATATATATAAGAACTAAGTGTTTCTTCTTCGGTTTGCAAAGATCATCTCCTTCTCTACCTCCCCTTAATCTCTGTACTTCCCACCAGTGTACAAGTCTGCTTGCCATCTCACATTTCTCCCTGTGCCTGCCTTTCTGCTTTGCACCTACACACACCTACCTTAGTCCTCCCCCTCCACTTTTTACATCCGGTCCTAATCTATTATATGCACCTTATCCCTCGGGGCGCAACATTTAAATCCCAAGTTCTGCTCCTGGCTGCTGTGCATCCGTGGCTGCAGTGTTCACAGTAAGTTTTTGGTATCAGCTTTCCTGCCTTTATATGTATTTGCAGCATTCGATTCAATCTGTTTGTGTTCTGAATCAAATTGTACCTGTTGCATTTGCATTTACAATAAGCTGTGGTATCTGCCGTCTTAACTGTTTATGTGTTTGTAATGTGAATAACTGTCCTTTCCTGACCATAGTGTATGTAGGGAATCACATTTTAGTGTGTATTCTGAGGGTTTTCAATGTAACTGACCGCTTTTAGTACCTCTAACCTGTGTTGGCACACTACATACTTTGAATTCACTTGCTTGTGCTACTTTAAAATGTTCACGTGTTTTTCCTGCTGCAGGAGCACGGAATGGGCAACATAGACTCTGCTAGCCTCCCAGTGAGCATTGTCATCCAGCTGAAAGGTTTTTCAACTTGCTTTGTATTTAAACCTGCATGTGGCAAATAGGTCCCTAGACAAGCTAGAGTTTTATTAATTACATCACATATCCTAGCTTACGTTTTCACTTGACTGCGAGGAGGTTACCTAGGTTTTCTCTTGCCTTTAATTAACAAAATGCAAAGGCTTGCCAGGCACATCTAAGGCAATCAGTACCACTTTCAGCTAACTGTACTATCATACGCTTGGTTAAGAAGATTCGTCCAGCTAGCATTTAAACCCTCAGGATACGTAGCAGTTTCTGCACCATTACTGTAGGTCTGCTGTGAATGCATGCAGTTTAGCGTTTCGCTTAACCATGAGGAGTGAGCCATGTTTCAGTACTGTTAGTTTTAAACATATTTATATCTAAGTGACTCTGTTAATTGTGAGAGTATGTAAGATAAGCATTATACTTAGCACATTATTTTGGTCTTGTGAACTTATTTAAGCCATTGTTCGTTGGATTCTCATGATATGCTAGCTGTTTTTTATTTCTTTCTGTGATTACAATGTTGGTAGCCTATATAATGTGTCGCTGCTAGCTGTGTTTTGTAGCACTGTTGTAAGCTTTTACTTGCATGTAACTGTATTTTTATACCCCATGACATATTCTCTCTAAGTATCTTTCCCTGCTTTTTACACTCCTGTCAGTGTAAAACCTCCCCAGTGATCATGGCTTGCAGGCCACCCAAGAGCTCGACAATTAACAAATATTTGTAAACAAATTTTGCCACCTCATCCCCAGCCCAGGAAAAGAGCCTAAACTTCCCCCTGTCCTGGACTGACCTAAGAAAGCAAGAAAAGTGTAAAAGATATGTGCTACCTGCTCCTCACCTCCTACAATTTTAGCTAATAATTTTCCTAATTCCAGATAAGTGGCTTCAGTGCATGCTCCCTGCTAGGACAGCCAGCAGCCATAGTCTTGTACTCTGTATCCCCTTTATTCACCCTTAACCTAGCCTTGCACTCTCCCCCTCAGCTTCTATCCTTTCCTCTCTCAGTCTCATGGTTGCCTAACACAATGCATCTGAAATTCTCCAGGTGCAACTAACTCTAAGCAAGATTGCAATCCAAATTGTAGCTTGCTACAGATCCCCCACCATGCCCCACAGTTCTCACTACACCTTTCTAAACATACTGGACAATATTAAGATACAACCAAACACCCTAATACTGGGTGATTTCAACTTCCCTGCCATTAACTGGGAAAATTACTCGGGTACCAACAGCTTTTCCCAACGGTTCTTGGAATTCATAAATTCCAACACCCTGGATCAACTAATCCATTGTCCCACCAGGGGCTCCAATATACTAGACCTGGTCATTACCAACATGGGAGATAGACGCTCCACACCAGTGGTCACCTCTTCATTGATCAGGTCTGACCATAAGCAAATCACCCTTGACATCCACATCCTACCCCCACCCCTCCCAGTAAGGAAACCTCCGTAAAAAACGTCTCCAAAGCTAACTTCATTCTACTCAAGTCAGAAGTGACAAACTTCATGATAGACATGCAGATGGGAGCTGAAAGTCCAACTGCTGAATACTACACTATGGCACTGTATGAGCACATCCACCCGTGCATGAATCATGCCATCGCAAAAAGAACCAAGAATCTCTTCACCAAAAAAAGGAAGCCAATCTAGTGTTCCCCTGCCATAAACAAACTATACAACAGAAGAAAGAAACTGTTGCAGAAAAGAGGAAAATCCCAGCATGCAAATAAATCCTTACCAGCCTAGTAAGAAGCTGAGATCCCTCATAAAATCCTCCAAATCTAGTTACAAAAATAACTTGCCAAAAATTCCAAAGACAACCACAAGGCATTCTGTAGTTATGTCAAGAATCTAAATGGCAATGCTTAGATATTCTCTGAGCTACAACAGAATGGCATTAAATATACTGATCCCAAGGATATTGCCAATATCCTGGCAGATCAATTTAGTGCAAACTTTAAGCCCCTCTCACCCCCTAAAGGGCCCATCTCAATACCAAAAGATTGCCAAATTCCGGTAATCACGGCCACATAGATAGAAACCGCACTCTCCAAAGCTAAGAATACAGCATCCATGGGACCAGATGACATCCCGGGCTGTGTACTACATGAACTATAAAATGAACTGGCACCCCACCTAAGTGTCATGTTTAATCATAGCCTCACCTCAGGCTTCATGCCCACTGAGTGATGCACAGCTACAGTTATCCCGCTCCACAAGGGAGGATCCACCTTGGATCCCGGACTACTGTCCCATCAGTCTGACAAGCCTGATCTGCAAGGGCATGGAATGCATTATCATGGAACTTATAAACAAAGACATTGGCAACCTTCAAACACTGGACCCCACCCAGTTTGGGTTCGTGAAAGGCTGATCTTGTCTACTGAACCTGATTGACTTCTTCAAATCAGTCTCCAGAGCCATGGAGAAGGGTAAGGTGGTCCACACAGCCTATCTGGACCTCACCAAGGCCTTCAACACCATCCCCCACTCTGGAATCAAAGATAAACTTACTAAGCTGGGCATAAATCCCTATGTCACTTGATGGGTTGCCAACTGGTACTGACAGAACCCAGACTGTAAAAGTAGCCGACTCCAAATCCAGCTCCAGACAAGTGAAAAGTGGCATACCTCAGGGTTCAGTCCTGGGACCACTCTTGTTTGGTATCTACTTCTCTGAAGTACAGGCCAACACTAAAGGACTCTGACTAACAAAGTTGCAGATGACTGCAAACTGGGAGCCATTATTGAATCCCCAAATGATGTGGATATGCTGCAAAAGGGCCTTACAGAAACAAATGCTTGGTGCCAGAGCCATGGGCTCAAGCTTAATGGCAGGAAGTGTACAGTTATCACCTTTGGGAAAAAAACATTTACCCATGAATTACCACATAGGTGGCAGTACACTAAACACCGAAAGTGTAATGACAGACTTAGGGACACAGGTGGACAGTGGTCTCGCCTTCGAAAAACCACATCACCACAACAGTCAGGAAATCCTTCTATGTGGCACACCTCATCACTAAGGGCTTTTCATCCAGAAAAAAGGAGGTCATTGTCCCACTGTACTCATCCCTCATTAGACCCATTATAGAGTACAACGCCCCGTTTGATATGTACCTCACAAGACATCTGCAACAGCTGGAAAGGCTGCAGAAATACCTCACTAAAAGAATCACAGCCCTAAAGCAGATGCCCTATACTGACCGTCTAAAAAAAACTCCAGCTATACTCTGTGGCATATCGTCTACTCAGAGGCGATCTTTGCTTAACATACAAGGCCATGTCAAACCGTGAGCTGTTGAACATGCTCCACTTAAAGAAATTCCAATCCCTCAGAGACACACGCTCCAAGGATCTAAACCTTGTCATCACAATGAACAAAACATGCTGGAGGGATAGGTTCCTGGTCCAGAGACTCCCTAAACTCTGAAATGGACTGCCCATACATGTCAAGCAGAGTGCCTCCTTGGCGCTCTTCAAAAGGAACCTTGACGATTGGATGGGAGATAGGAAATTAACCCCGGGGATCACGTCAATTGCCCTGCTAGACAGGGGTCCAGTGAAGTAAATATTGTGGAAAGAAATATCCAGGGAATTGTTATGGCTAGGTTTGTATAGGCCCTAGGGCCGATAGCCTAGTACCAACCTATGAACCTATGGTCTCCCATCGTGGTATCACTGATGCTATTACAAGGACTGGCCACTAGGTGGCAGCTCAAGACCACCAATAACCTGTTCATTTTCTTTTGCCATTAGAAATAAAGTCTTTCTCTCAGCTATTTTCTGGCGCCTTTACTGCAATCTATACGTCACTATTCTCTCTGAATCACTCCCAATCCTTCTCTCCTTCCACCACTAGGTAGCCCCTTAGCTCCTCGCATACCTTGCATTGGAACTTACCTTATGATGTCACTGATTGTTTCCCTCAATACCTGACTTCTTTCCTTGATGGCTGTCAGCCTCCTAACCCTATCACTCTTTACACTGTTATATATATATATATATGTTTGTTTGTTTCTTGGGTTATGGTAAAGGACCTTTACCATAATCCAAGAAACAAACTTAGTAGTGAATGTAAAAGTGTGTGTGTGTGTGTGTGTGTGTGTGTGTGTGTGTGTGTGTGTGTGTGTGTGTGTGTGTGTGTGTGTGTGTGTGTGTGTGTGTGTGTGTGTGTGTGTGTGTGTGTGTGTGTGTGTGTTACAGTAGGGGTTATATGTGTGAGGCAGAGCATGTGTAGTTAAGGTAGCGTTAGATGAGAGGATAGACTTTGTTTATGTGCATGTTTGTTTCTTGGGTTTTGGTAAGGGTTCAGTAATGGGACAGATGTAGTGAATGTACTAGTGTGTGTGTGTGCGTGTGTGCGTGTGTGTGTGTGTGTGTGTGTGTGTGTGTGTGTGCGCGTGTGTGTGTGTGTGTGTGTGTGTGTGTGTGGGCGCGTGTGTGCGTGTGTGTGTGTGCGTGCACACGTGCGTGTGTTTTAGGGTTAAACTTAATGTCAGGTAATGGGAGAGATTTAGTCGTGTGTGAGTGACGGTTTACACTTGTGCATGACAAGGCTCTTGCTGTCTTGTGAAGGGGTGGTATGTGGGCAAGGTTTTTTACAGTTAGTTGCACAATTATGATATGGGGCAGGGTTAGGGTTAGAATGCATTTCCTACTCTGAACCATGCATCTGTCCTTTAAAAACACCTTTCCGTGATACTACCAGTATTCGGACAAATTTGTGCACAATGTGTGGAAGGGTTATGCTTAGTACATCAGGAAAAGGAAACGGGTTTCCTTGTTTGCTGTAGTCGATGTCAGTAGTTTGCATGGTTGATATTATGAATGGTCGACTAGGGTTGCCACTTGTCTCTTTTTATGTAGGACAATCCTGTTTGGACAGTTATGTCCTGCAAAAAAAACATGAAAATAGCAAAGGTCTTGAGATTTTAGGGCAAAAATAATTTCCCATGTTTCCAGTAATAGCTGCATAAAACACTAATTTTATATTTGAAGCATGTTAATATGACATGAAACAACAGAAACAATATAAATTCTACAAGGGTTACCTTTTATTTTTGGCAAAAATCTGAAGTGCAGTCTTTTGCTTTGGTTACCCTTTGTCCTGCAAAATCTTGCATTTCTGTAACAATGTCCGACTTTGGGTATTTGAAAAGGTGGCAATGCTATTGTCCACCTGTTTTGACTGATGTTTTGTGTGATGTTGATTTAACATGCCAACTCTTCATGATATAATGTTGGTAAACAGATCAGAAATGAGGCATGGCCTGCTTGTGTAACGATCTGTATGTTTCATTACTTCATTACTTCCATTATCTATATACAGATACAGAGAAACACATTGTATGTCACGTATAACTCTTTACAGTCATAAAGACTCACGCACAGACACACACACACACACACACACACACACACACACACACACACACACACACACACACGCAGGAATGACTGACAGAGTGGGTGACTTTGGGGAAAGAAAAGATTTTCTATGGGCGTTAATAAAAGTCCAAATACACAGTCAGAGTGCTGCTTCAGTCCAGGAAATAAAATACAATAAATTAAATAAAACCAATGTAAAAAAAAAAGTAATTGCCCCCCACAAAAAAAGCGCACCAAATGTCCCCAGTTTTGGTCTAAGAATAGGAAAAGATATTTTAGTAAAAAATTACTATTAGTCTAAGTCAGTAAAGACAGAAATTATATAGTTTTATATCACTAAAAATTACTATAACAATTACCCATTACAGTGTAATATTATATACTACCTGCTAAGGTCAAGAAACGGTTCCCTATCAGAAGCCTGAAACACTATAAGCTTGAAAATCAAAATCCTGAAACCAAAAGCCTGAAAACTCAAAATCCTGAAAACCCAAAATCCTGAAACTCAAAATCCTGAAAACACAAAATAGACATACTGACGTCATTGTGGCTTTGCTATTGTTAGCCCTGTGGTGTTAGGTCATGCGTTGGGTTCAGGTAAGTGTGCGGTTGGTTTTATGTTAGGGTTAGGGGCGGTATAAGTGAGTTAGGGTTAGGGCGCAGGTTAGGCATGTATGCAATAGTGACAAAAATTAGGGTTGGGGCGGTTTAAGTGAGTTAGGGTTAGGGCGTGGGTCAGGTGAGTGTGCGATAGTGGCGGACCTTAGGGTTAGGGTTAGGGTCAAGGTCAGTCGGTAGATATTAGTGTCTTTGTATTGGCATATTAGCATTATTTGCATTTTCAGGATTTTGAGTTTCAGGATTTTGGGTTTTCAGGATTTTGAGTTTTCAGGCTTTTGGTTTCAGGATTTTGATTTTCAAGCTTATAGTGTTTCAGGCTTCTGATAGGGAACCCAAGAAACATACAGTTACACAAACTAAACTACATATACACAACCTTCTCATTCCTTATCTATATCTGCATATGTAAATGTATAGCCCTTCATTTGCTCACGAAAACACTCTCAACACTTTATTGCCCCCTTTCAGAACAATTAGTAAAGAACAGACTGCCAGCTACTTCGTCCTCTCTAATCAAGCCCAGTACCATATGCAACTAATTTATAGCTGATTAAAAAAAAAATAATTTTACCTAAATAAACACTGATTTTATAACATATCCTATGCAATTCATTTAAACTCATCCAAAAAATGGCTCTTACCTAGATAAAAACCTGATTGCATAACATCAAAACCACTAGAGCAAGCGACTTAAACCTTAGCACGGATATAAATAGGACGTGCTGGAGGGATAGATTTATCACTCAGAGACTCCCTATGCTGTGGAATAAAATCCCGGTCCATGTGAGGCAGAGCACCTCGCTGGCTTTGTTCAAGAGAAATCTTGACCTGTGGCTGGGAGATCGTAGGTTTACCCTGGGAATCATCTCTGTGTCACTGCTGGACAGAGGCACAACAAACTAATGGGCAAAATATTTTTTCATATAAGGGGTGGCGTAAGCCACAAAACTTTGGGCTAGGCTTATAAATGCCTTAGGGCAGATAGCCTAGTATAAACCTATGAACCTATGAACCTATGAACCTACTCTGACTAGAATTTGCCAATTAAAATAATAGCTGCTTGACAGATATCACATCTCTACACAACTGGAATGACATCATCATTCAGCATGACAACAGATATAAGTGGAAATAATAGTTTAAATTCATTATGATTTCCCAGTCCTAGAAAATAACCAAAGGATGATCTATCAACATCTAACCGCAAGAAATGTGGACAAAACCTAAAATAATGGGGGATAAAGGCCCCAAAATATGGACAGATTTTAAATATTGCTTTTATGAACTTAACTGTCAAGATTTTCGCAGAACGTCTGGATTTTACCTCATATTTTTGGTCGGCTCTTTATAAAAGTTGCGTTTTTTCTGGATTTATATGGCAAACCGGTGAGGACTGAATTCACTAAATAATGGCAGGAATTTGAGTTTCAGACTTCATATATGTCAAAAAAATGAATGCTGACACAAATCGTTTTATTTTAACAATTACCCAAGAGCATTATTTAAAAGGTGTCCCTGTTGTGGGGTTTTGTCCACATTTAGATCTAGAAAGTTGCTAGAATTGCAAATTTTCCATCAGCATAAATTTTCTGAAAATCACGAAGCTTTATTTGTTAGTAATTACAGGTGTGGGGGTAGCCACATTCTTTGATTTCCTATCCTTGTCTATTTAAGTGGTACAGTGTGAAATATTTTCTGCTTAAAAACCTCACATTTGGCCGGCTAAGAACTTGCTGTATTCAACTGGACGTGTAAGAGAATTTAAGTACCTTTATCTGCACTTTTTTTTCAACAAAATACAGTATTTAAATTGATTTTAACTGTGTGTTGCAGGAATATTAGCTGAACTGGAAGTTAGTCAGTGTTTGCTGAATTTTGTTATTTGCTAGTAATTACAGGTGTGGCGGTAGCCACATTCTTTGATTTCCTGTCCTTGCCTATTTAAGTGGTACAGTGTGAAATATTTTCTGCTTAAAAACCTCAGCTTTGGCCGGCTAAGAACTTGCTGTATTCAACTGGACGTATAAGAGAATTTAAGTACCTTTATCTGCACTTTTTGTTTAAAAAAAATACAGTATTTAAATTGATTTTAACTGTGTGTTGCAGGAATATTAACTGAACTGGAAGTTAGTCAGTGTTTGCTGAATTTTGTTATTTGCTAGTAATTACAGGTGTGGGGGTAGCCACATTCTTTGATTTCCTGTCCTTGCCTATTTAAGTGGTACAGTGTGAAATATTTTCTGCTTAAAAACCTCAGCTTTGGCCGGCTAAGAACTTGTTGTATTCAACTGGACGTATAAGAGAATTTAAGTACCTTTATCTGCATTTTTTTTTTCAAAAAAATACAGTATTTAAATTGATTTTAACTGTGTGTTGCAGGAATATTAACTGAACTGGAAGTTAGTCAGTGATTGCTGAATTTTGTTATTTGCTAGTAATTACAGGTGTTGGGGGTAGCCACATTCTTTGATTTCCTGTGCTTGCCTATTTAAGTGGTACAGTGTGAAATATTTTCTGCTTAAAAACCTCAGCTTTGGCCGGCTAAGAACTTGCTGTATTCAACTGGACGTATAAGAGAATTTAAGTACTTTTATCTGCACTTTTTTTTTCAAAAAAATACAGTATTTAAATTGATTTTAACTGTGTGTTGCAGGAATATTAACTGAACTGGAAGTTAATCAGTGTTTGCTGAATTTTGTTATTTGCTAGTAATTACAGGTGTGGGAGAAGCCACATTCTTTGATTTCCTGTCCTTGCCTATTTTACAGTGTGAAACATTTTCTGCTTAAAAACCTCAGCTTTGGCTGACTAAGAACTTGCTATATTCAACTGGACGTATAAGAGAATTTAAGTACCTTCATCTGCACTTTTTTTTTCAAAAAAATACAGTATTTACATTGATTTTAACTGTGTGTTGCAGGAATATTAACTGAACTGGAAGTTAGTCAGTGTTTGCTGAATTTTGTTATTTGCTGGTAATTACAGGTGTGGGGGTAGCCACATTCTTTGATTTCCTGTGCTTGCCTATTTAAGTGGTACAGTGTGAAATATTTTCTGCTTAAAAATCTCAGCTTTGGCTGGCTAAGAACTTCCTGTAGTCAACTGGACGTATAAGAGAATTTAAGTACCTTTTTCTGCACTTTTTTTTTCAAAAAAATACAGTATTTAAATTGATTTTAACTGTGTTGCAGGAATATTAACTGAACTGGAAGTTTTGACTCTGCTCTTCAGTTAGTCCCATCCACCCTCCCTGTTTTTGTTTTGGTATTAATCTTAGTGGCCTTGCAACTGCCTGCCCCTCTTGTAAATTTGTGGTTGGACACTCCTTCTGGGTCCGTCTCATTTGTTCACTCAACTGAGTGCAGTGAGATCATATTCTGATTTCAGGCACTCCTATTGTGTACAAAGAGAGCATCTGGGAAACAGAAAAAAAATGTAAGCTTTTTCCTGCCTTTCCTGTTAAGTGGTATAGACTATTTGTAGGCTTCTGAGTCCACAAGCCCTTATGTGTTGGAGGGAAGCCTTCTAACTTAGTTTTTATTCTTATAACTAGCCAGTTTTCTAGTTTCAGCACTCAAATCTGTGTCTTTGATCTCAGCACTTCTTCAGAAAAAAAAATTGATCTGCTTTTACTGTACTTGTGTTTCTACCTACTTTATTTTACTTTTGCATCATCTTAAAAGTACTCAGTTGTATTTATTACTGCTTGGTGAAACTCATTCTAAGCCTTTTGGTTTAAACACTTGGGCTTTGGACCAGTTGTTTTGCACTGAGAGGGTTTGTGGTCTGCACTGTAGTGGCAGAACAGGTAGCTTACACCCTTCTAGGTTGGGAACTGCTGATTGAGGGCTCAGTGTCTGTTATTCTAAAAGTGTATTAATTCTGGTTTAAGCACTTGGGCTTTCAGGCCAGTTATTTTACATTAAGAGGGTTCGTGGTCTGCACTCTTGTGGGAGGAGAGGCTGGACTCTGCCCTTCTAGCTGGGAATTTCTGGTTAAAAGCTTATAGTGCCTGCATATCTGAACTGCTTCTTACTGAAGTTGGTGTGCCTTGTTTGCTGTGGCATAGACTGGATTCAGGCCTGCTGGATCTAGCTTTGTATGTGTAACTTGAGCACTAATCCAGGCATTCTCTAAAGTATTCAATTGTATTTATTACTGCTTGGTAGTAACTTGATTAAAGTGTAGCTATCATTCTAAGTCTTTTGGATTAAGCACTTGGGCTTCAGACCAGTTGTTTTACATTAGGAAGGTTTGTGGCATGCACTGTGGTGGCAGGACAGGTAGCTTTCATCCTTCTAAGTTGGGAACTGCTGATTGAGAGTCCAGTGTCCAAGTGTATTCGTTCTGGTTTAGGCACTTGGGCTTCAGGCCAGTTATTTTACATTAAGAAGGTTCGTGGTCTGCACTCTTGTGGGAGAAGAGGCTGGACTCTGCCCTTCTGAGCTGAGAATTTCTGGTTAAAGGTTTATAGTGCCTGAATAGTTGAACTGTATCTTACTGAAATTGGTACACCTTGTTTGCTGAAGCATAGACTAGATCCAGGCCTGCTGAATCTAGCTTTGTTTATATGCTTGTTGTTTGTTTGCTTGTTATTTACCTGTAACACTAATTCCACCTAATACGCGGCTTCCCAGCGCTTCTGTGGATCACTAGTGATATCTGCATTGCTTACTGTACTTATTTCCTTGTTTCACTTGAAAGAAAGTTACTGTTTGTCATTTTTGCATTTAAGTTACCTGTAACACATTGCACTTAAGTTACCTGGCACTTGCTCACTAAAGCAATTATATAAGTCAGCACTAAAAATTAAAAGCACTACACCCTCACTCCCCACTGGCCCTTGTTTTCAATTATGAAGGAATTCCCAATATTATTCTAGTATGTCCAAAGGTCAGTTGTCAATCTCCTCTCTGGTCCAGCTGGTAAAGCTGGGAATCTTGAGGCAATGTTACAACTGCCTCATGTACACAGACAACCCTCTCCTCCTCCCAACAAATTCCAACACATGTGAGAGATGCAACCATATAGCCAAACTGAAGGCTAAGCTCTCTCAACACAGTACTGGCATAACCAGTCAGGAGGAGAAGGAAACCACACTCACTACAATTCCAGTCTCACATAGACCTACCACGACAGCAAACCAAACACATAATCACACAAAAACATACTCGGAGGCTCTAAATAAAGATCTGCCTAAGCAGCAGAGACCTCCAAAGCAGGCACCCAAGCAACCGCTACCCTAAAACAAAACATGTGCAACACATATCTCACAAAGTCAGTGTGCCGAACAGTCACAGCCCTTAAGACTAAACAACACACCTGATACGCTTGTAATAGGTGACTCTATCATCAGGCACACTGACATCCCGCTCACCAGGCTGAACAAGGAGAGGGTCACTGTGAGCAGCCTGTCGGGCGCTAGGATCCGCCACATAACACAAGCACTCAGGTCACTCCAAGGCAAGTACAAATATGACTCAGTCATTGGCCATGCTGGTGTGAATGACCTGAGACGTACCTCCCTGACTACATGAAAAGAGACATAAAGGAGCTCTCTGAGCATGTAGCCCAGGCCGGTATGACCCTGACCTTGAGTAGCATCTTACCCTCACCAAGAATGATGCTACAATATGAAGACAAGATGATCAATCTCAACAATTGGCTTAAGTACTGGTGTCATTCAAAGAGGATCCAATGCCTGTCAGCTTGGGATGATATGCTCGACAAGCCACGATGCTTCGCTAGGGACGGCTGGCACCTGTCACCCCTGGGCTTTTGGATATTGGCAAAGGCTCTTGCTACTCCCATAGTGCCTTTTTTAGGCAAGGCTCAAAAGACAAACCCACCTCCATAGGTATCACAAGTGATAAGAAACTAAGAGTAATGCTACTCAACACCAGTAGTCTAAACCTCAAGATGCACGCACTCGAAACTCTCCTTAGCATGGAGAACACCGATATCTGTGCAGTAACAGAAACCTGGTTCAGGGCTCCCGAGAGCACCCCAGTACTACCAGGTTATACCTCATACCATGCTTTTCGGCCCCAAAACATGGACCAAACCACAAAAGGAGGGGGAGTATCGATATTCATCAAAGATACCCTCACCTCCAGGTTGGTGGCAAAGCACGAAGCATCAGAGACTATCCATGTGCAACTAACAGTGGGTAAAACTGCCTTCCAGTTTATAGCCTGCTACAGACCACCCTCCCAAACCCAGGAACCCCACTCGGCCTTCCTGAGAACACTGGAAAATATGAAGATCTCTCCAAACACCATTATATTGGGCGACTTCAACTACCCAAACATAGACTGGGAGCATTACTCTAGCTCCAACACCCTAGCCCAAAGGTTCCTAGAATTTATAAACTCCACTGCTATGGAACAACTTGTTACCACTCCCACAAGAGGGGAAAACATACTGGATCTGATCATCACCAACATGGGGACTCTATGCTCCAGACCAGAAGTGTATCCCTCACTGGTAAGATCAGACCATAAACTAATCTCACTGGATATTCACATCCCGACCCCACCCCCTGCCCAGAAAACCACAGTGAAAAACTTCTCTAAAGCAAATTTCACACTCCTCAAAACCGAGGTGGAATCCTTCAAAGCCCCCGGGCCTGTGGAAAATACGGCTCAGACCGCAGAATCCTTTATAAACGCATTCTATGAACACCCTCAGGAATGCATGGATCATGCGATCCCAAATAAAACCAAGACCCAATCCTCCAAAGGCAGATGTCCTGTCTGGTGGACCCCAGCCATAAACAAACTATACAATAGAAGGAGGAAGCTACTAAATGATAGAGCAAAAATCCCAAAAAGGGAAGGCATCACTGATCAGTATTAGCAAAAAACTACGGACACTCATAAAATTGTCTAAGGCCAGCTTCAAGAGAAAAATTGCACAGGACACTAAGGATAATCACAAGGCTTTCTTTATTTATGTTAGGAACCTGGGTGGTAATTCCCAGATATGCTCAGAATTAGTCCAAAATGACAAAAAATACACTGAACCCACAGGCATTGCCAACATCCTAGCTGACAGGTTCAGCGCAAACTCCCCTCCCCCACCAAAAGGGCAAATATCTATCCCAGCAGAGTGCTGCCCCCCTGACATCTCAGATGCTCAGGGAAGAGCCACCCTCTCCAAAGTAAAAAACACAGCATCAATGGGACCAGATGGTGTCCCGGGCTGCATCCTATATGAACTCCAAGAAGAGCTAAACCCAAACATAAAACTACTGTTCAATCTCAGCCTTACTACAGGATATGTGCCCAAAGAGTGGCGTACAGCAACAGGGGTTCCTCTCCATAAAGGTGGTGCCTCAACGGATCCTGGAAACTATCGCCCCATAAGCCTGACTAGCTTGGTCTGCAAAGCTATGGAAAGGATCATCATGGACCTCATAAATAAAGATATTGGGGACCGACAGACACTGGATCCTACCCAGTTCGGCTTTGTTAAGGGCAGATCCTGCCTCTTAAATCTGGTTGATTTCTTTGAAACAGTCACCAAGGCGATTGACGAGGGGAAGGTGGTCCACACAGCCTACCTGGACCTCGCAAAAGCCTTCGATACAATACCCCTCTCGGGCATTATAGATAAGCTCACCAGCTTAAATATAAACCCCTATGTCACTAGATGGATTGCAAACTGGCTCAAGGACAGAACCCACATGGTTAGAATTGCTGGAGCCATGTCAGACTCCAAACCAGTTACAAGTGGTGTCCCACAAGGCTCAATCCTGGGACCTCTCTTGTTCTGTATATATGTCTCGGTGGTACAGGCCAACACAGAAGGACTGTGGCTGACCAAGTTCACAGATGACTGCAAACTGGGTGCCATAATCAACTCTCCAGCTGACACAAGCATCCTCCAAAAGGGCCTCGTATAAACAGACAACTAGTGCCAGAGCCATGGCCTCAAGCTAAATGCCAAAAAGTGTATAGTCATCCCCTTTGGCAAAAACAAAGTGCCCACAAATTAGCACATAGGTGGTAATCCATTAAGTACAGAAGAAGTAATTAGGGACCTGGGAACCCAAGTTGATAGCAATTTCTCATTTGTCAACCACGTGGCCAAAGTGGTTAGAAAAACATTTTATATAGCCCACCTAATCATGAAGGGATTCACATCTAGATCAAGTGAGGTCATCGTGCCTCTTTACTCATCCCTCATCAGGCCCATAATTGAGTACAATGCCCCTTTTGGGATGTACCTTACCAGACACATGCAGCAACTGGAAAGACCCCAAAAGTACCTCATCAAGAGGATCAAAGGGCTGAAACAGATGCCATATGCTACCCGGTTAAAGAAACTCCAGCTCTACTCAGTGGCATGCCGCCTGTTCAGAGGCGATCTGTGCATGACGTATAAAGCCATGTCCAACCCGGAATTAATGGACATGCTGCACCTCAGAAAATCCAAATCCCATCGAGCTACGCGCTCGAGAGACTTGAACCTCAGCACTGAAATAAATAGGACATGTTGGAGGGACAGATTCATAACCCACAGGCTCCCTTCACTCTGGAATAAAATCCCAGTCCAGGTTAGGCAGAGTCCCTCATTGACTCTCTTCAAGAGGAATCTTGATGAGTGGATGGGAGATCGTAGGTTTACCCCGGCTATCACTTCTGTGTCACTGTTAGACAGAGGCACAGTATACTAACCTCAAAAAAGGGCATAGCAAAATTAATTTAAAATGGGTGGCGAAAGCCAAACACACTCTGGCTAGGCTTATAAATGCCCTAGGGCAGATATCCTAGTCAGCGTTACCACGGCTGGGTTTTTTCCACTAGATCTTGGTTTTTTCGGTGTCATCTGGGTTTCTGGGTACATTTGTCGGCAACCTGGGTTTTTTGTTATATCTCAGATACTAAAATTTTTTTCTGTGTACGAAACTAAGAAAAAACTTGCCGTTCACCGTAACGGTCCGTAAACCAGTTACGCTACTGTTACTTACTAATAGTAAGTAACAGTATACTTACTTTACTTACTATTCAGCAATCAGCACCAGGCCGTGTTGGTCGACGCATAGGCAGACCGCACTCTGCAGATTTATTTTATTTATTATATTTCTATTTCCTTTCTCTGCAGACTGTTTGTATTGTCGTTGAATCGTTTTTGAATTCGTAGTGTTTATCAGCAAACATCGGTTTATTGTTGAAATAATTGTAGTGTAAAATGAGTTCCAATAATGGCGAATCCGGTGATGAAAGTCAGAAACCTGATTGTACTGCCGGGAGTGATACGCCTCCTCGGAAAAAAACAAAAAAGTGGTATAAACAAGCATTCAATGACGAATGGTTGTCAGATCCAGAACTAAAAGACTGGATTAGGCCGGACAGCAATAATAATCATTATGCCATAGTGTGTACCGTGTGTTCTACGACATTAGCAAATGTAAACAAAACAGGGTTATTGGCGCATAAGAACACGAACAAACACATCAGAAATAGTGAAGCCAAGTCAAGAACTCTGAATTTTCAGCAGTTCTTTCATCAGCTGAAAGCTGAGGGTCTACATAATAAGGTTGCAAAGGCTGAGCTTGTGTTGACAGCGTTCATGGCTGAACATAACACGCCTTTCCTTTAAGCCGACCATTTAGTTGACTGTCTGAAAAAGATGTTTCCTGACAGTGCGATAGCGCAGATGATGTCCCTAAAGCATACCAAAGCTGCATATGTTATGCAACAAGGTATAGCATATCATGAATGCCATGACATACAATCCATTTGCCTGAATCAGAAGTTCTCCGTCATTGTTGATGAGAGCACAGACATTTCGAACAAACAGATCCTGTCAGTGGTTGTACGATACCTTGACGCTAAAACTGGCAAAGTTGTTGATTCTCTATTAGATCTCGTTGAAGTGGAAGATGCAAGTAGTCTTGGCCTATTTACAGCGATTAAGAAGCTGCTTAACACACTACAGATCCCTCTTGGTAACATCATTGGGTTCGCAGCAGATAACTGTGCGGCAATGATGGGGTCTACAGCTGGGTTGCAAGCGCTGCTGAGACAGGAGATTCCGCATGTGTTTGTTCTCGGATGCGTATGTCATTCGTTTGCATTATGCACTAAAGCGGCTAGCATGCGGCTACCTTCCTGGCTAGAAGCATTCATTAAAAATGTATGCTTTTACTTTTCTCGAAGCAGTAAAAGAAATACCCAATTTGAGTTGCTGCAAGATGTTGTGCAGGCTCAGAAACATAAAATATTAAAACTGTGTGAGATGCGCTGGTTGTCACGTGAGGTGGTAATTGACAGAATTGTTGAACAGTGGGATGCTCTAACTTTATTTTTCCAGTCAGAAGCAGCAGTCGACAAAGTCGACGGTGCAGGACATATACTGCAGACAATGAACACACCTGGCACAAAACATATGCTTTTGTTTGTGGGCTATGTTCTGGGGAAAGTTAACGGCATGAACATTGAATTTCAGGCAGAAACCTTTCGTCTGCATAAGGTGTACTCCAGCGTCACAAACCAATATCATTATCTCCTCAGTTTGTTTATTAAGCCAGAGGTCCTTCAGTCGAAATCTCTTGCTGATATTGATCCTGCTGATTCACAACAGCACAGACAGCCAAAGTCAATTGACTTGGGTGGTCGTTGTGAGGCACAACTTCTTTGGCAACCACTTGCAGACAAAGAAGATCAGTTCTGCAAGGATGCGGTGTCATTTTTGATTGAACTTTGTGTACAAATTAAGTCTCGCTTTCTGCTGTCACAAGATAGTGTTTTAGCCCAGCTGCAGCTCCTAGAACCAGCTAAAGCCCTGAGTGACAACAAACCGTCTGTTATTCCGCTGGCGTTACAGTTTCCAAACGTTGCTTCTGATAGTCATTTTGATCGTCTTTGTGAACAGTGGAAAGAACTATCGGCATTCAAAGGTGATCTGGAACATTTCGCCGATATGGAAACACCTGCATTCTGGCTCCAAGTGAAGCAGATAACAGACAGCAATGCCAAGCCAAAATTTGATGTTCTATCTGAGCTAATGTGTACACTTGTGGCATTGTCACATTCTTCAGCATGTGTAGAACGCATATTTTCCCCAAGTCAACATTGTTAAAACCAAACAGTGCAACAAGCTGATGTGTGAAACAGTTTCAAACAGACTGCTTGCAAGATTTCTCCCCGGGCCTCTACTGAAAATGGACATGTATCCAGCTAGACTAGCCCGGTAAACAAATGTAAAATAAATAATAAATAAATAAATAGTTCTGTATTAGTTTTCAATACCTGTGTTTTTCTGAGTTTTTTTACTTATGAAAACTGGGCTGAAGTGAAAAAATCCTGCAGCAACAGAAACGAATTCACGTACAAATGCAGAAATTACCAAAACTTTCAGACATTCTATTTTTATACATCTTACAAGCCCAACTTGACATACAAGAAGGGCCGCAAAAATTTTTTAATATGTAGACATTCCTACATTCACTGGGCAAAGAAACGACGTCATGAATTTCATTTATATAGTTAAACTGATTTAGTAATATCGTAGTGATGAAAAAGTGCGGCCTTCATACAATGGGATAATAAGAATGATAAATGCAAACGACATAACTGATGTTTCTAGGGTAGCGTGCTAGGAATGATCAGTATGGTAATTTTTGTCTTAATCCAAATCTTGATGCAATGCATTATGGGTATGCAAATAAGCTACAGCGCCTCGTTTATTATTGTTAATCTGGTAGGTAAACAGGTCCCGAGACGGTTCCTTCTGAGCCACGTGAGTTGCAGTGCAGGCCCGTAAAACCGACAATATTTTAACTAATTCCTTACTTGAACGTTTGTTTACCGGGAAAGTCCGACTTGGAACGGGCCCATTTTCACCGGAGCCCCGGGGAGAAACGCTCCAGATGCGTGTTTGTGTAAGAAATACCAACTACTGGGGTAAGAGCAGGATTACAGAACATTAACGTGTTTAAAATGCTAGTAAAACAATACAACCCTGTGAAGCTGGAGAAAAGGTTTACAAACAACCGTGTTTAACTCAGACGTGCTTTTACTTCATTGTTAATTTAGCACGAATGCGTGTTATGATTGTGCACGTTTGTAGACTAACGTAGTAACTACACACACGATAAATGTATGCAGTTGCTTATGGTAACGGAACATTCCTTGATGTACGACAACGGTCACTACTCTCTGGGTAAAATGCATATGAATCCTGTAACAGCCGTGTTGGAATTTGTTGTTATTGAATGTTGTTAATACTTTTTTGTGTCACGTTGTACTTCGTGGAGCTTTTCTCCCCGGGCATCAGCTGAGAACAAGTAATTCTTCCCAGATGGACTTTCCCGGTAAACAGACGTAAAATAAATAATAAAATAAATGTTTTCAGGGAAACTAAATGGGTGTAAAGAATGAATGTGTGATAAAGATATGTGGTAAATGATTTGGTTAGAAAATCACAGTAGTAACACGGAGGCAAAGGCTATTATATAACGACCGTCATTAATATTCCAAAACGTGCACGCTGATTGGTCAGCGTGCACCTTGTAAATTAGACTTATACTAAAGGCAAACGGTCCGCGCATTAGTGTTAAGTCTTTTTATACCGCAACGGGCATGCGCAATACAACAGAACTGCCACAGAATAGCAAACACCTGGGGAAGGGCAGCAAGGAGGCATTATACAATGCCATTATTTTAGAAAAGTAAGTATTTTTTTTCTTAAATAATGTCATTGTACCCACTTTTGGGTAATGCTGATTTACCCACACCCAGGCGTGGGTTATTGCTATAATAACACAGTGACAGGATTACTTCCAGAGCTAGACGACACTACTCGTCTTCACAGACCGCGTTTAATGTTATTGCACCAATGAGACTGTTTACTACACAGTTAAACACCAGTATGCCTTAATTATTATCTACAAAGTAATGGCACTGACGTTTATAGGCATTAAACATGCATTATCTTACTGGTGCCCCTACCGTACGTGCTTCGGGTGACGTACACTGTGGTAGCACCGTAGAAGTATCGTCATTCGTGGATGGGGTGGGGGTGCTGTTATTGATTGGCAGGCACGTGTGCACAGAGTGAAAGAGGAAGTTGCAGAAGTTCAGGTATAAAGATGGTGGGACGTTGGCTGAAGGGTGAGGAGATGAAGATGCATCATGGGTGGTTTAGCTAAGCATGAGGAAAATGACCTGGTCAAGGCATGTACAGTTAGTGATTCTGTAAACTTTTTTTTGTGGAGTTATATGTTATCCTTCACACATACTTGTGTTTTCATGCTTCACAGCTAGACCTCAGTATGAGTTAACCTTCATCATGTTGAATTTTTTTTCTTGTTCCACATGCTTTTTTTTTTTTTTTTTTTTAACTTACACCAGTGGTAAATAATAGGTTTGTACTAGGCTATTTGCCCGAGAGTATTTATAAGCCTAAAAAATGTAGAACAGCAAACAAGACCAATAAAAAAGCGTTTCCAGGCAGCTCAGCAGAATGATTTGCGTGGCAATGCAATTAACCAAATTTCTTTTATTCCATGAATAAAAAATTAAGTTCCAAGCAGGTTCAAGTGCAATTAGGTTCCAAACAGTCAAAGACAAGTATTAAACACAAGCGCTTTCGCTTGGAATATTCCGAGCTTTCTCAAGTGAAACAATTCAATACTTGCAACCTCTACTTATATAACACCTGATAAATTGATTAATTAATTTCCACCTGCAACTTTTAAAAGAACAGTTCTTATTTAAATCAAAACAACTAAAATTCAAGTAAAAGGAATAAATAAGTAACCATTCTTCCAAGATCCAAATGTTAAATACTACATTGTGTACTAAAAATCATAAAAACATCAAAATTACATATTGTACTTATAATTTAAAAAAACAAGTAATTTAATGTTAAACATCTCATTTACTATTTTACGGAATAATTTATAAACAATATCATTCAAACTACTGTGATATTCCCAGAATATCAGTTCTTTTTTTTTTCTTTGTTTTTTTTTTAAATTATAAGTACAATATGTAATTTTGATGTTTTTATGATTTTTAGTACACAATGTAGTATTTAACATTTGGATCTTGGATGAATGGTTACTTATTAAATAAGAACTGTTCTTTTAAAAGTTGCAGATGGAATTTAATTAATCAATTTATCAGGTGTTATATAAGTAGAGGTTGCAAGTTGAGAAAGCTCGGAATATTCCAAGTGAAAGCGCTTGTGTTTAATACTTGTCTTTGACTGTTTGGAACCTAATTGCACTTGAACCTGCTTGGAACTTAATTTTTTATTCATGGAATAAAAGAAATTTGGTTAATTGCATTGCCACACATTTATAAGCCTAGCCAGAGTATGTTGGCTTTCGCTGCCCCATTGATTAATTAACTGAGCCTCTGTCAAGCAGAGCCAATGAAGTGATCCCAGGGATGTACTTTCTGTTACCCATCCACTCATCAAGGCTTCTTTTGAAGAGTGTTAGTGAGGAGCTCTGCCTAATGTAGTTAGGAATTTTGTTCCAAAGCATGGCGAGTCTCTGTGACAGGAATCTATCCCTCCAGCATGTTCTATTTATTGTTGTGGCGAGGTTTAGCTCACTAGAGCGTGTGGCTCGCAGTGACTTGGATTTCTTTAGGTGAAGCATGTCCATCAATTCTGAGTTGGACATGGCTTTGTAAGTCAGGGATCACCTCTGAGTAAGAGATATACCACTGAGTACAGCCAGAGTTTTTTCAGTTGGGCTGCATAGGACATATGTTTGAGGCCAGTAATCCTCTTGGTGAGGTGCTTTTGCGGTCTTTCCAGCTGTTGGAAGAGTCTTGTCAGGTACATCCCAAATGGGGCATTGTACTCTGTGATGGGTCTGATGAGTGACGAGTAGAGGGGCACTATAACCTCTTTATTTCTAGATGCGAACCCCTTAATAATTAGATGGGCCACATAGAACGATTTCCTAACTACTTTGGCAATATGATTGTCAAAGGAGAGATTACTATCTACCTGGGTCCCCAGATCTCTTATTACCTCTTCTGTATTAAGGGGGCTGCCACCTATGCGGTAATGCGTGGGTGTTTTGTTTTTCCCAAACGGGATGACTATGCATTTTCTGGCATTTAGCTTGAGGCCATGACTTTGACATCAGGTGTCTGTCTCAGTAAGGCCTTTTTGAAGTGCGTTGTATTAATCAAAATAACTTTTTGCAGGTGTAAAACATCACATTTAACAATGCTGTGTGCTTCCTCAATGAAGTTGTTAATCTGTGTGCTGCATCTCACTCATTTCCTCAACGTTTTGGAGATGGAAAGTTGAGAGCTATGCTTGTTTTTATGGATAAGTAAGTGACAGGTACTCAGACGATAGACTGTAAATATGTAAGTAATGCAGCAGACATTTTACAAGTTTTTAGTGAAGACCAGACCAGCGGCAAGTGGTAGGAGTTTAACGGAAAAGTACCATTTTATTTTATATTTGGTTGAACATGTTTTTTAGTATTTAGTTAATTTCTAAGGTAAGATGGCATGCTGTTTCAGTTCTGTGCATGTTAGAACATTTACGCACCGGGTAGCAAGTACTTTGAGTGAAACATTAAATATTATGTGTAGTGTGTAGTTTTATTGAGGTATTATTATTTATGTATGTGTATGTCAGAAAGACTTCTTACAATAGGATCATATGAGGTTGCTAGGCTAATGGCCCCAGGGCCCTTACAGTCCTAGCCAAATTCAACCCGTGTTCCCAAGGGTGTCTGATTCAAACAGACACTAAAATCAGCACCTGTTGTCCCTGTCCAAGAGGGGCACGGGTGGAACCCCTGGGGTGAACTTCTGGTTACCCATCCAATTGTCCAAATTATCCTTAAACACTGCCAACAATTTTAACTCTTCCCCAGTCCCTATTGAGTGAGTCCTGGTTGTTTCTCCTTGACCCTAACTCATTAAATCCTGCTGGATGAGGTACTCACCACAGTGGCCCTGCTCTCTTTATGTGCACATGTGTTTATAGTGGCAGCTGGTACACTGTATTCATAGGATCATACGAGGTTACTAGGCTATTGGCCCTAGGGCCTTTACAAGCCTAGCCATGGTTTACCCTTGTCTCCCTCCTATACAGAGAGAAATAGCTTACATTCGTGTGCAAATTTATGATCAGCACCAACTGCCCCTAGCCAAGAAGGCCATAGGTGAAACCCCCAGAGTGAATTTACGGTTTCCCATCCTGTTGTCCAAGTTACACTTAAATAGGGTCATTGTGGCGCTTTCTTTAACTTGAATTAGGAGTTTGTTCCAGATGAGTGGCAGCCTCTGTGAGACGTCTCTGCAGCAGGTCCTGTTTATGTTGCAGGTTAAGGTCTCTAGAGTGAGTATCGTCCCATTAGGTTTGCAGATGTGCAGCATTTCTATTAAGGCAGGGTCCGTGACTGCTCCGCAGGCCAGGCACAAGTCGCATCTAAGCAGTCTGTATACTACAGAGTATAGTGACAGTGCCTTCAGTTTGCCTGTGTAGGTCATGTGATGAAGGTCTTGAATCTTCTTGGTGAGAAACCTCTGAGGTCTCTTCAGCTGCTGCAGGTGTCTGGTGAGGTACATACAGCATGGAGCGCTGTACTGTATTATTGATCTGATGAGGGATGAGTAGTAAAACAAAAAAGTAACTGAAACCATAAGCAGGGATAAACAGTAGTTAATTCAAAAAATTCAAAGTCCAAACTTACTTGGAGTTGCTTTTTTTAAAAAAGCAATAGTTGTTTATTCCAAGAGTTTAAAATCCATAATGTAGGTACAAGTGCTTATTCCACAAGCTTAAAATCCACAATGTACTTAAAATGTAGCTGCTTATATCACATTTAAAATTCACAAACGTACTTAAAATGTTGCACGTGCAGAAGACACTTTCCAGGTTTCATCAGGCAAAGAAAATGAAGATGAACCCTATCTGCATGAAATGTCTTCAGCACTTGTAACTTTTTAAGTATGTTTGTGGATTTTAAACTTGTGATATAAGCAGCAACTTTTTAAGTATGTTATGGATTTTAAGCTTGCAGAATAAGCACTACTACATTATGGATTTTAGACTCTTGGAAAAAACAACAATTAGTTTTCAAAAAAAGCAACTCTTCAAGTAAGTTGCGGACTTTGAATTTTTTGAATTAACTACTGTTTATCCCTGCTCATGGTTCCAGTTACTTTTTGTTGTGCTAGTCTTCCCTTATAAGTAACGGACTTGTCACTGCACTAATACTGTTGTTTTACTTATCAGGGACGAGTACAGAGGAGTTCCTTCGTTTTGGATGCTATTCCCTTACTTATGAGACAGGCAACGTAGAAGGCCTTCTTCACCACTGTGGACACACAGTGACTGAAGTTAAGGCTGCTATCAACCTGTGTTCCCAAGCCTCTCACCACTGTGTTTGAACTTGGGGGGGGGGGGGGGGTATTGTTAATGTTCTAATTTGTTAGGACTTCACTGTTACAGAAGGGGATATTAATGCATTTTTTGAATTATGTTTTGGCACCAATCATTTGTCTGTGTAAGCCCCTTTTGTAGTACGGAGATATCGTTTTGAGTTTCAATAACTGCACCCAGTTTGCAGTCATCAGTGAACTTAGTATACCACAGGCCGTCTAATTTAGTCTGAACTTCTGAGAAATAGATTCCAATCAAAAGTGGACCCAGCACATATCCTTGTGGAACACCACTAGTAACAGGTCTGCTAGTAGAGGTAGAATGCCCTACATTGACTGTATGCACAAAAGTAAAATAAGAAAATGTCTGAACCACCACACTGTAAAATATATAATTTATTCAAACACAGTGTAAACACAAACCCTTTTTCAGACAAGTTACAATACTATAAAACAACATATTTAAAATGTTAACTAACCAATCACATTCAATACTAAACCCTCCTCATCTTTAGGGAGGGTTTTATTTGGATTACACCATTTATACCTGGGGGTCTATGTGCAGCCAACTCAATGATCCATTTAGTTTCATAATATTCAGTTATATTGCACAAATCCCCACAACCTGAAGTACCATAAAATTAAACGTAGGCCCATTATTTATGTTGACATGTTGGTGTAAGGCATAGTGTTCATTCCCCCTACGTATAGCTGACATATGCTGTAATATTCTGTCCTTAAACTTACAATTGGTCTTACCCACATTGAATGAGTAATAGTCTTTACACTGAGCCAAATATATGACATAAGTGGTAATACAATCTGCATATTGAGCCAGAGAATATAACTTTTTAGTACAAGGATGAGTAAAAGTGTTATTCTGTCTAACATACTGGCATGCCTTGCAATGTCTACATGGGAAAGTACCCTGGCGTCTGTTAACTGCATTTTTTGAACACTTATCATTACTTAACAAATCCTTGTTCTTATTCCTTTTAAAGCAAAATAATGGCTGTTCTGTTACAATGCTTTTCAACTTATCATCCGTTGATAAAGTACCCCGATTCCATCTGATATTACATATACACCCAACATTATTACTGTACTTTATGCTAACCCGTAATGGTTTTCTATTGGATGATCCATTCTGCTGCTTGTTACTATTACTACCCTTAGAAAACCAAGGTTGTGCCCTTCTATGGGCGGCGCAGTGGTGCATCGGTTAACATTGTCACCCTCACAGCAAGAGGTTCTCTGGTTCAATTCTTGGCTGGTGTGCCTTCTGTGCAGAGTTTGCATGTTCTTCCTGAGTCTACTTGGGTTTCCTCCGGGTACTCCGGTTTCCTCACACATTCTAAAGACATGCGTCTGGAGCATTTCTCTCTGGGCCTCCGCTGAAAACAGGCTCTGTAGAGCCTAGTCAGACTTTCCCGGTCAACAAATGTTAAATAAAGTAAATAAATTTTAGTTCTATCCCTCTGGCACTGATCAGTCACCTGCTGTATAACCTCTCCTTTATAACCCCTTTTTTCAGTGCCAGAGGGATAGAGATAAAAGGACACAACCTTGGTTTTGTAAGGGTAGTAATAGTAACACCAGAGGGATAGAGATAAAAGGACACAACCTTGGTTTTGTAAAGGTAGTAATAGTAACACCAGAGGGATAGAGATAAAAGGACACAACCTTGGTTTTGTAAGGGTAGTAATAGTAACACCAGAGGGATAGAGATAAAAGGACACAACCTTGGTTTTATAAGGGTAGTAATAGTAGCACCAGAGGCATAGAGATAAAAGGACACAATCTTGGTTTTGTAAAGGTAGTAATAGTAACACCAGAGGGATAGAGATAAAAGGACACAGCCTTGGTTTTATAAGGGTAGTAATAGTAACACCAGAGGGATAGAGATAAAAGGACACAACCTTGGTTTTATAAGGGTAGTAATAGTAACACCAGGAGTATAGAGATAAAAGGACACAATCTTGGTTTTATAAGGGTAGTAATAGTAACACCACAGGGATAGAGATAAAAGGACACAACCTTGGTTTTATAAGGGTAGTAATAGTAACACCAGGAGTATAGAGATAAAAGGACACAACCTTGGTTTTGTAAAGGTAGTAATAGTAACACCAGAGGGATAGAGATAAAAGGACACAACCTTGGTTTTATAAGGGTAGTAATAGTAACACCAGAGGGATAGAGATAAAAGGACACAACCTTGGTTTTATAAGGGTAGTAATAGTAACACCAGAGGGATAGAGATAAAAGGACACAACCTTGGTTTTATAAGGGTAGTAATAGTAACACCAGAGGGATAGAGATAAAAGGACACAACCTTGGTTTTATAAGGGTAGTAATAGTAGCACCAGAGGCATAGAGATAAAAGGACACAATCTTGGTTTTGTAAAGGTAGTAATAGTAACACCAGGAGGATAGAGATAAAAGGACACAATCTTGGTTTTCTAAGGGTAGTAATAGTAACACCAGAGGGATAGAGATAAAAGGACACAACCTTGGTTTTATAAGGGTAGTAATAGTAACACCAGAGGGATAGAGATAAAAGGACACAACCTTGGTTTTGTAAGGGTAGTAATAGTAACACCAGAGGGATAGAGCTAAAAAGACACAACCTTGGTTTTATAAGGGTAGTAATAGTAACACCAGAGGGATAGAGATAAAAGGACACAACCTTGGTTTTATAAGGGTAGTAATAGTAACACCAGAGGGATAGAGATAAAAGGACACAACCTTGGTTTTATAAGGGTAGTAATAGTAACACCAGAGGGATAGAGATAAAAGGACACAACCTTGGTTTTCTATGGGTAGTAATAGTAACACCAGAAGGATAGAGATAAAAGGACACAACCTTGGTTTTGTAAGGGTAGTAATAGTAACACCAGAGGGATAGAGATAAAAGGACACAACCTTGGTTTTGTAAGGGTAGTAATAGTAACACCAGGAGTATAGAGATAAAAGGACACAACCTTGGTTTTGTAAAGGTAGTAATAGTAACACCGGGAGGATAGAGATAAAAGGACACAACCTTGGTTTTGTAAGGGTAGTAATAGTAGCACCAGAGGGATAGAGATAAAAGGACACAACCTTGGTTTTGTAAGGGTAGTAATAGTAGCACCAGAGGGAGAGAGATAAAAGGACACAACCTTGGTTTTATAAGGGTAGTAATAGTAACACCAGGAGGATAGAGATAAAAGGACACAACCTTGGTTTTCTAAGGGTAGTAATAGTAACACCAGAGGGATAGAGATAAAAGGACACAACCTTGGTTTTGTAAGGGTAGTAATAGTAACACCAGAGGGATAGAGATAAAAGGACACAACCTTGGTTTTGTAAGGGTAGTAATAGTAGCACCAGAGGCATAGAGATAAAAGGACACAACCTTGGTTTTATAAGGGTAGTAATAGTAACACCAGAGGGATAGAGATAAAAGGACACAACCTTGGTTTTATAAGGGTAGTAATAGTAACACCAGAGGCATAGAGATAAAAGGACACAACCTTGGTTTTATAAGGGTAGTAATAGTAACACCAGAGGGATAGAGATAAAAGGACACAACCTTGGTTTTGTAAGGGTAGTAATAGTAACACCAGAGGGATAGAGCTAAAAAAACACAACCTTGGTTTTCTAAGGGTAGTAATAGTAACACCAGAGGGATAGAGATAAAAGGACACAACCTTGGTTTTGTAAGGGTAGTAATAGTAACACCAGAGGGATAGAGATAAAAGGACAAAATCTTGGTTTTGTAAGGGTAGTAATAGTAACACCAGGAGGATAGAGATAAAAGGACACAACCTTGGTTTTGTAAAGGTAGTAATAGTAACACCAGGAGGATAGAGATAAAAGGACACAACCTTGGTTTTGTAAGGGTAGTAATAGTAGCACCAGAGGGATAGAGATAAAAGGACACAACCTTGGTTTTGTAAGGGTAGTAATAGTAGCACCAGAGGGAGAGAGATAAAAGGACACAACCTTGGTTTTATAAGGGTAGTAATAGTAACACCAGGAGGATAGAGATAAAAGGACACAACCTTGGTTTTCTAAGGGTAGTAATAGTAACACCAGAGGGATAGAGATAAAAGGACACAACCTTGGTTTTCTAAGGGTAGTAATAGTAACACCAGAGGGATAGAGATAAAAGGACACAACCTTGGTTTTGTAAGGGTAGTAATAGTAACACCAGAGGGATAGAGATAAAAGGACACAACCTTGGTTTTATAAGGGTAGTAATAGTAACACCAGAGGGATAGAGATAAAAGGACACAACCTTGGTTTTGTAAGGGTAGTAATAGTAACACCAGAGGGATAGAGATAAAAGGACACAACCTTGGTTTTATAAGGGTAGTAATAGTAACACCAGAGGCATAGAGATAAAAGGACACAACCTTGGTTTTGTAAAGGTAGTAATAGTAACACCAGGAGGATAGAGATAAAAGGACACAACCTTGGTTTTGTAAGGGTAGTAATAGTAGCACCAGAGGCATAGAGATAAAAGGACACAACCTTGGTTTTGTAAGGGTAGTAATAGTAACACCAGAGGGATAGAGATAAAAGGACACAACCTTGGTTTTATAAGGGTAGTAATAGTAACACCAGAGGGATAGAGATAAAAGGACACAACCTTGGTTTTGTAAAGGTAGTAATAGTAACACCAGGAGGATGGAGATAAAAGGACACAACCTTGGTTTTGTAAGGGTAGTAATAGTAGCACCAGAGGCATAGAGATAAAAGGACACAACCTTGGTTTTATAAGGGTAGTAATAGTAACACCAGAGGGATAGAGATAAAAGGACACAACCTTGGTTTTGTAAAGGTAGTAATAGTAACACCAGGAGGATAGAGATAAAAGGACACAACCTTGGTTTTGTAAAGGTAGTAATAGTAACACCAGAGGGATAGAGATAAAAGGACACAACCTTGGTTTTGTAAGGGTAGTAATAGTAACACCAGAGGACTAGAGCTAAAAGGACACAACCTTGGTTTTATAAGGGTAGTAATAGTAACACCAGAGGGATAGAGATAAAAGGACACAACCTTGGTTTTGTAAGGGTAGTAATAGTAGCACCAGAGGGATAGAGATAAAAGGACACAACCTTGGTTTTATAAGGGTAGTAATAGTAACACCAGGAGGATAGAGATAAAAGGACACAACCTTGGTTTTGTAAAGGTAGTAATAGTAACACCAGGAGGATAGAGATAAAAGGACACAACCTTGGTTTTGTAAAGGTAGCAATAGTAACTAGAAAGGCCGAGTGGTACAGGGGTTAAGGTATATGCCTTTCAACCAAAAGGTGCATGGTTTGATTCTCACCACTGGAAACAGCTTTGCAGATTGAAGGTACATATTTTTGGGGTTGGGAGGGTGGCCTAATGGTTAAGGTGTTTGCCTTACAAACAGAAGGTACAGTGTTTGAATCTCACAGGGGATAACTGGCTAGGCTTAAAATGGCTCGCAAGGGCAGTTAGCTTAGTACTAACCTATGAACCTATGAACTATGAAAAGGACACAACCTTGGTTTTGTAAAGGTAGTAATAGTAACACCAGAGGGATAGAGATAAAAGGACACAACCTTGGTTTTGTAAAGGTAGTAATAGTAACACCAGGAGTATAGAGATAAAAGGACACAACCTTGGTTTTGTAAGGGTAGTAATAGTAGCACCAGAGGGATAGAGATAAAAGGACACAACCTTGGTTTTATAAGGGTAGTAATAGTAACACCAGAGGCATAGAGATAAAAGGACACAACCTTGGTTTTGTAAGGTTAGTAATAGTAGCACCAGAGGCATAGAGATAAAAGGACACAACCTTGGTTTTATAAGGGTAGTAATAGTAACACCAGAGGGATAGAGATAAAAGGACACAACCTTGGTTTTGTAAAGGTAGTAATAGTAACACCAGGAGTATAGAGATAAAAGGACACAACCTTGGTTTTGTAAGGGTAGTAATAGTAACACCAGAGGGATAGAGATAAAAGGACACAACCTTGGTTTTATAAGGGTAGTAATAGTAACACCAGAGGGATAGAGATAAAAGGACACAACCTTGGTTTTATAAGGGTAGTAATAGTAACACCAGAGGGATAGAGATAAAAAGACACAACCTTGGTTTTGTAAAGGTAGTAATAGTAACACCAGAGGGATAGAGATAAAAGGACACAACCTTGGTTTTGTAAGGGTAGTAATAGTAACACCAGAGGGATAGAGATAAAAGGACACAACCTTGGTTTTCTAAGGGTAGTAATAGTAACACCAGAGGGATAGAGATAAAAGGACACAACCTTGGTTTTATAAGGGTAGTAATAGTAACACCAGAGGGATAGAGATAAAAAGACACAACCTTGGTTTTATAAGGGTAGTAATAGTAACACCAGAGGGATAGAGATAAAAGGACACAACCTTGGTTTTATAAGGGTAGTAATAGTAACACCAGAGGGATAGAGATAAAAGGACACAACCTTGGTTTTATAAGGGTAGTAATAGTAACACCAGAGGGATAGAGATAAAAGGACACAACCTTGGTTTTGTAAGGGTAGTAATAGTAGCACCAGAGGCATAGAGATAAAAGGACACAACCTTGGTTTTGTAAGGGTAGTAATAGTAACACCAGAGGGATAGAGATAAAAGGACACAACCTTGGTTTTGTAAAGGTAGTAATAGTAACACCAGAGGGATAGAGATAAAAGGACACAACCTTGGTTTTGTAAGGGTTGTAATAGTAGCACCAGAGGCATAGAGATAAAAGGACACAACCTTGGTTTTGTAAAGGTAGTAATAGTAACACCAGAGGGATAGAGATAAAAGGACACAACCTTGGTTTTGTAAAGGTAGTAATAGTAGCACCAGAGGGATAGAGATAAAAGGACACAACCTTGGTTTTATAAGGGTAGTAATAGTAACACCAGGAGGATGGAGATAAAAGGACACAACCTTGGTTTTGTAAGGGTAGTAATAGTAGCACCAGAGGGATAGAGATAAAAGGACAACAACCTTGGTTTTGTAAGGGTAGTAATAGTAGCACCAGAGGGATAGAGATAAAAGGACACAACCTTGGTTTTCTAAGGGTAGTAATAATAACACCAGAGGACTACAGCTAAAAGGACACAACCTTGGTTCTCTCAGGGTAGTAACAGTAACAAGCAGCAAAATGGATCATCCAATAGAAAACCATTACGGGTTAGCATAAAGTAAGTAATAATGTTGGGGGTATGGGTTAGCATAAAGTACAGTAATAATGTTGGGGATACGGGTTAGCATAAAGTACAGTAATAATGTTGGGGGTATATGTAATATCAGATGGAATTGGGGTATTTTATCAATGGATGATAAGTTGAAAAACATTGTAACAGAACAGCCACTATTTTGCTTTAAAAGGAATAAGAACTTAAGTATCCTGTTTTTTGCTATTGTTATTTATAGCACTTTTATAGTCTGTATATACTTTTCTAGCTAGTTTCACTGTATGTGAGGTATTAACTAGACATTTTCTACAATTGTTAAGCATCTGGTTGGGTTTGTTTGTTCTGATTTCCTGCTAAGGAGTGCATCATATAACTTGTTTGCAGTTAAAAGCATTCTCTAAAGTCTCCGTGATCCTTTATCTGTTTAAACATTTCTGCAGTTTTTTTTTCTATGTAAGTAGTGTGGATAGTGTAGCATTGTCCATATTCAGGCTTGTGTTTTGGGCCTAGTTGTTTGTTAGTAGAGGCTGTGTCTCTGATCTCATGTTCCAGGCCATCATAGTGCAGCCAAAGCCATTATAGCATTTCAGTGAGAGTGAATTGTTTATGGTCATTGGCTGATTGGGGTTACCTGGACTATGGCTTGGAGTAAGCGCCTCATTGGTTCTTTCAAGCTTTTTTTTAAAGCTGTTTCAGGTTTCAACTTTGTTACTTAAGAAGTTAACTTGTGAGTGTTTCTGCCATTTCACACTGAGCTAGTCGGAGGAAGTTGGAGGAAGGGCTCTGCGCCAACTAATCTGTGATATATGACGTTAAGTATCCTGTATTTTGCTTATTTTTACGAAAGCACTTTTATTGTCTGCATATACTTTTCTAGCTAGTTTCACTGTGTGCGAAGTATTGACTAGAAATTTTCTACAATTGTTAAGCATCTGCTTGGGTTTGTTTGTTCTGATTTTTGATACTTGGTGGCTTTGCAGTTGCCCTCCCCTACTGGAAATTTGATCTGGGACACTCCTCCCAGTCTAGTGTCATTACCTCATTCTACCTGTTCCAGGGAGAACATTTGAGAAGGCCAACCCAGTTAGCTTCTGCTCCTCCTTTCCACTTTACAAAAAAAAATCTAAACTTGTTTCCTGCCTTTCCTGTAAGTCGTCTAGTCCAGATACAGATTTGCTGTAAACAGGAGTGTTTGTAAGCTTCTGAGCCCCCAAGCCTTTCTGTGTTGGAGGGAAGCCTTCTGGCTTAATTTTTGTTTCTTAGAACTAGCCAGTTTTCTAGTTTCAGCACTCAAATCTGTTTCTTTGAGCTCAGCACTTGTTCAGAACTTGTTGTAAACACTAAATTAGCTACAAATTACTACAGTACTCAACTTTCCTCATTTGTCTAAAATAAAACAGTTTTTAGTACTTGATAAATAAGCACCTATCCAGGCATGTCTAAGGCTCAGCTCCCAGTGTTTTCTCCTGTCTACCTGATGAATCTGGGCATCTTGGGGCAATGAAGCAGTTGCCTCATATACACAGACAACCCTCTCCTCCTACCACCCAACACTACAACCTGTGATAGATGCACTTATATTGCCAAACTGGAAGCAAAGCTCTCTTCACCCAAGACTGGACTAGACAGTCAAGAGGAGAAGGTAAACACTTGCACCACACCACACTCATCACATAGTCCCTCAAAACCTGCACCACCAAAACACACACATAGAAACACAAAACACACACCTACATTCACGGAGGCTCTCAATAAAAGTCTACCCAAGCAACAGGGACATCCAAAGCAGAAACGCAAGTAACCTCCACCCCCTAACACAACCCAAATGACACACAGCCCACAGTGTGCCACTCAACCACAGCCCATAAGGCATAACAACTTACCCAACACTCTAGTCATAGGTGACTCTATAGTCAGGCACACTGATGTTCCACTCACCAGGCTAAACAAGGAGAAAGTTGCTGTTAGCTGCCTGTCAGGTGCCAGGATCCGCCACGTAACACACGCACTCAGGTCACTCCACAACAAGTACAAATATGACTCTGTCATTGTCCATGTTGGTGTGAATGACCTGAGATGTACCTCCATGGACTACATGAAAAGAGACATGGAGGAGCTGTCCGATCTTGTAGCCCAGGCAGGTATGACCGTAGCCCTGAGTAGCATCCTGCCATCACCCAAAATTATACCACAGTACAAATTGATTGACTTCAGCAATTGGCTAAGCTTCTGGTGTCATTCTAAGGAGTTCCAGTATCTGTCTGCCTGGGATGACATGATCTACAAACCACAATGCTTTGCCAGATATGGCCTGCACCTGTCACCCTTGGGATTCTGGATACTGGCTAAGGCTCTTGCCACCCCTATAGTGCCTTTTTTAGGCAAGGTTCAAATGACAAATTCACCATCATAACAGGTACAAGCAAGCAAAATCTGATGCTAATGCTACTTAATGCTAGAAGTCTAAACCTCAAAAATGCACTCACTTGAGGCACTCCTTTAAATGGAGAACATTGACATCTGTGCAGTGACAGAGACCTGGTTCAAGGCTCCAGAGAGCACCCCTGCATTACCAGGCTATAATTCATACCACACCTTTCGGCCACCTAGCCTGGACGAAAACACTAAAGGCGGAGGTGTGTCCATATTCATTAAGGATATCCACACCTCCAGGCTAGTTGCTCAGCATAATGCATCCGAGATTATCCAAGTGCAGTTAACTCTGAGCAAGACTGCAATCCAAATTGTAGCTTGCTACAGATCCCCCACCATGCCCAGGATTCCCACTCCTCATTTCTTGATACACTGGAAAAGATTAGGGTACAACCTAACACCCTAATAATGGGCAGTTTCAACTACCTCACCATTAACTGGGAAAACTACTCATGTACCAACTCTTGTGCCCAACGTTTTCTGGAATTCATAAATTCTAGTGCTTGGATCAACTTATCCACATCCCCACCAGGGGCAGCAATATCCTAGACCTGGTCATTACCACCATGGGCAACCGGTGTTCCTCACCAGAGGTCAATTCCTCGTTGATCAGATCCGACCACAAGCTAATCACCCTAGGTATCCACATCCCACCCCCAACCCCATTAGGGAAACCACTGTAAAAAATTTCTCCAAAGCCAACTTCACACTTCTTAAGACAGAAGTGGCAAACTTCACGACACCCATGCTGACTGACAATAGAGGTACGACTGCTAAATCCTATAAAAATGCACTTTATAAGCACTTACATGAGTGCATGGATCGTGCAATCCCTAAGAGAACCAAGATGCTATCCTCCAAAAAAAGGAAGCCAATCTGGCGGTCCTCTGCCATAAACAAACTCTACAACAGAAGAAAGAAACTGTTGCAAAAAAGAGTAAAATCCCATGATTGGAGGAACTCCGTGGTCAGCCTCAGTAAGAAGCTGAGATCCCTCATAAAATCCTCCAAAGCTAGTTACGAAAACAAAATCCCCACTGATTCTCAAGACAACCACAAAGCATTCTATAGCTATGTCAAGAATCTCAATGGCAACACTCAGATCTGCCCTGAGTTACAGCACAATGGCACTAAATATACAGAACCAACTGATATTGCCAACATCCTGGCAGATAGGTTCAGTGCTAACTTTACCTCTCTCTCACCCCCGAAAGGGCCCATCTCTATACCAGAAGAATGCAAAGTTCCTGTAATCACGGCTGCACAGGTAAAAAACACACTCTCCAAAGCCAAGAACACTGCATCCATGGGACCTGACAACATCCCAGGCTACGTTCTACACGAACTACAGAACGAACTGGCACCCCACCTAAGTACCATGTTCAAGCATAGCCTCACCTCAGGCTTTGTGCCCACTGAATGGCGCAGAGCAACAGTTATACCACTCCACAAAGGGGGAGCCACCACGGACCCCGGGAACTACCACCCCATTAGCCTGATGAGCCTGGTCTGCAAGACTATGGAACGTATCAACATGGAACCTATAAACCTATAAACAATGACATTGGTAATCTCCAAACTCTGGACCCTACCCAGTTGGGGTTTGTAAAAGGCAGATTATGACTCCTAAACCTGAAAGACTTCTTTGAAGCAGTCACCAAAGCCATAGACAAGGGTAAGGTGGTTTACACAGCCTATCTAGATCTCGCCATCCCCCACTCTGGAATTATAGATAAACTCACTAAACTAGGTATAAATCCCTATCTCACAAGATGGGTTGCCAAATGGCTCACTGAGAGAACCCACACTGTGAAAGTAGCAGATTCTAAATCCAACTTCAGACCAGTGACAAGTGGAGTACCACAGGGTTCAGTCCTAGGTCCTCTCCTGTTTGGTATCTACTTCTCTGAAGTGCAGGCTAACACAGGAGGTCTTTGGCTAACAAAATTTGCAGATGACTGCAAACTAGGAGCCATAATCAAAACTCCTAACAATGTGGACATCCTACAAAAGGGCCTCACTGAGACAGACGCCTGGTGTCAAAGCCATGGCCTCAAGCTCAATGCCAAAAAGTGCATTGTCATCCCTTTTGGTAAAAACTCTGTACCCATGAACTACCACATAGGCGGCAGTCTACTTAACACTGAAAGTGTGATAAGAGACCTTGGGACACAGGTGGGCAGTAGTCTCTCCTTTGATAATCACATCGCCACAATAGTCAGGAAATCACAAAAGGTTTCTCATCCAGAAAAAAAGAGGTCATTGTTCCCCTCTACTCATCACTCATTAGACCCATTGTAGAGTACAGCGCCCCTTTTGGTATGTACCTCACAAGACATCTACAACAACTAGAAAGGCCGCAGAAATACCTCACAAATAGGATTACCGACCTCAAACAGATGCCCTACGCAGACTGTCTCAAAAAACTCCAGCTTTACTCTGTCGCATATCGCCTACTCAGAGGCGATCTCTGCCTAGCGTACAAAGCTATGTCAAACCTAGAGCTGTTGGACATGCTCCAGTTAAAGAAATCCCAATACCTCCGAGCTGCATGCTCTAGGGACCTAAACCTTGTCACCACAATAAACAAAACATGCTGGAGGGATAGATTCCTGTCCTAGAGACTTCCCATACTCTGGAACAAACTACCTATGTCAAAGCTCTTGATTAGCACTCTTCAGGAACATTCTTGATGATTGGATGGGAGATAGGAAATTCACCCAGGGGATCACTTCTGTGGCTGTACTTGACAGGGGCACAGGAAAATAATTTTCTTGGGTGGCAAAAGCCAGGGTACTGTTTGGCTAGGCTTATATAGGCCCTAGGGCCAGTAGCCTAGTACCTACCTATGAACCTTTTGAAGGATTTGTTATGTAATAAGTGTTCAAAAAATGTAGTTAAGACCAGACACCAGGGTACTTTCCCATGTAGACATTGCAAGGAGTGCCAGTATATTAGACAAAATAACTCTTTTACTCATCCTTGTACTAAAAAGGTATATTCTCTGGCTCAATATGCAGATTGTCATACCGCTGATGGTATATATTTCACTCATTGTAAAGACTGTTACTCATTCTATGTGGGTAAGACCAATTGTAAATTTAAGGACAGAATATTCTAGCATATGTCAGCTATACGTAGGGGGAATGAACACAATACCTTACACCAACATGTCAACATAAATAATGGGCCTACGTTTGATTTTATGGTACTTCAGGTTGTGACAGATTCTAAATGGGGTGGAGATTTGTGCAATATAACTGAATATTATGAAACTAAATGGATCATTTGTGTTGGCTGCATATAGACCCCCAGGTATAAATGGTGTAATCCCAATAAAACCCTCCCTAAAGATGAGGTTGGTTCAGTGTTGAATGTGATTGGTTAGTTAATATCTTAAATAAGTTGTTTTATAGTATTATAAGTTGTCTGTAGAAGGGTTTTTAACCTGAAAGCGCTTACACTGTGTTCGAATAAGTTATATATTTTACAGAGTGGTGGTTCAGATATTCTTATTTTACTTTTGTGCATCTGTTGTTTACTTTGACTGTATGTATTCTGTCGGTGAGCCAGTTGGCTGCCCATCTAACGACATATGGGTTTATCCCCAGCTGGGTGAGTTTATCGATGATGCTTAAGTGGGTGATAATGTCAAATCCCTTGGTTAAGTTGAGATGCACAGTATTCACTGTTTTGCCTTCATCCAAGGCTTTGGTGACATTTTCAAAGAAGTCCACCAGGTTTAACAAGGATGCTCTGCCTTCCAAATTGGGTCGGGTCAAGAGTTTGAAGGTCTCCTATATCCTTGTTGATTGGGTCCATAATGATTCTTTTAATGGCCTTACAGATAAGGCTGGTTAGGCTTATGGGTCTGTAATTCCCTGGGTCAGTTGAGGGACTCCCTTTGCTACAGTTTTCCGTTCGGGTGGAACAAAGCCAGTACTTAGATTGTGGTTGCAGAGAGTACCCAATGGTTCCACCAGCTCCTGTTTTAGACCATTTAGTAAGCAGCCTGGGATGTTTTCTGGTCCCATAGAGGCTGTGGTTTAGGCCTTGGAGAGGGTGGTTATGATCTGCTCATTGGAGATATTAAGTGAGGACTGGTGATGGGTATATTTTGAGGTATGACTGGTGGGGACAGTGGTGTGAAGTTTTTGCTAAACCTGTCTGCTAGCAGGTTGGCAATTTTCACAGGCTCCTTATGAGTGGTTCTAACCACTACTTGTTTGGCGCAAATCTGAGCCTTCCCTTTAAGATTTCAGTTGTAGTTATAGAATGCCTTGTAAATATCCTTAGCCAGGGATGCTAATTTGGTTTCGTAGTTAGCTTTGAAGAACTTAACAAGATGTCTGATTTGCTTATTCAAGCTGTGGAGGGTGTCTCTCCTCTGCTGAGACCTTTCCTTCTTGTTCTTAGTCAGTGTTTCCCATACTGAGAAGTGCACTAATGCCTTGTATAAACAACATGCATCTCTCTCTCTCTCACAAAACAGCAAATCAAATACTAAGTCTCACTCTCCAGGCTAGACAAGAAGGTCACATAATCAGTGAGCTCAGTCATGTCTCTCTTTATATAGTCCAGGGAGGTACATCTCAAGTTGTTCAGTCCAACAGGGACTATGACAGAGTCCTAACAGTAGTTGTTGAAAGACTTGAATGCATGTGTGATTAGGTGGATCCTGGCCTCCGACAGGCAGCTGACCGTGACCTTCTTGTCTAGCCTGGAGAGTGAGACATCCCACTTAGTATTTGATTTGCTGTTTTGTGAGAGAGGGAGAGATACATTCCTCACATAAGGCTAGAACCTCTTAAAAAGCTGCTTTCTGTAATTCAGGAATTGATTCCCTCAGTCTGTAGGGCAGTTGGGAAATTGGGTTATGCTCCTCAGTGATCGCCTGGACCACATTCTACCTATGAACATGTAGTGTATACTGATCTGTTCGTTACCCCTTGGTCCCCCTCCCCCCCCCCCCAAAGGTACCTCACATATCCAGCTTTTCTACTGATAATAGGACATTTGCTTGGGCTCTGGGCATTTTGCTTGCTTCAGTTTGCAGCTGCTTTTCAAACTGATGGTGACTCTTTAGTCTGTTTTTAATTTGTGCTCCATAGCAGGGCCTTCTATTCTACTTGTCTGCCTGCTTTGTGCTGCATTTCTTTGCTACACATTTTAACTGTTTTGACTAATTATAACTCAGTTTTACCTTCCTAAGTCTGTACACTATGTCTGGCAGTATAACTGGGGAGTGTGAGTTTTTATTTAATCATATTCCATCTGTGTGCTTTTCTGTCTAAATAAACCTTGATACACCATGGCTAGCAGAAGGACATGTTGCACAGTATAGACGTGGATTCTGCATGTCTGGCAGTTAGCACATGGGGCTAAGTCTGTACGCTATGTCTGGCAATTGGCACATGGGGCTAAGTCTGTACGCTATGTCTGGTAGTTAGCACATGGAAATATGGAACCAAGATGGTAGACCTCACCGTCACAGCTAGCTTTTCAGAATTCGCATGCAGGCTTTACTCGAATAAGGCAAGAGAAATGCAGTTCCTCCAAAATATTTAATATGAACAGTCCAAAAAAACCACAGAACTAATAATTCCAAATATTACATATAGCTGTTAAGCACTTTCATCCGCTTATCGCAGGCTTCTTCGAAACAGCCGATCAATTCACAAGACGGTCCATTTAAAATCTTTTTGGCGCCATTCTGAAAGCAAGAAATATTTTAAAGTGCCAGTGCTCATTTATGCTTAAAAACACTATACTTAACTAATCCAAATATGTAACAACAAACTAAAAATACTTCTATAAATAATATTAACTATAAAAATACATAGACAATACATTAATGCACAGTTGCTTAAAATTGATAATAATCCAATTATTCTTATGTTGCACTTATAAAACACATTATATAAATAGCAACGTAATTAACTAACACTTATGATATTGTGACTAATTTAAGGAAAGGATCAAGGCATAACTAAGAAAGGTTTTATTGATATATGATCATTAATACCAGGTATCTTGGTTGCATCTGTCAAAACTTGCCAGATGCTTTCTTTTTTACTTAATGTTGCCTTGAAATTACCTCCCCTATTTTCTGAACGTACTTGATCTATAATGGCAAAACTGAAATTATGATGCGCACCTTCCTTCTCAGTATGTCTGTATAAGGCATTTTTAGTATCATGTACCTTAATTCTATATACATGGTCATATATTCTTTTCTTAAAATGCCTCTCAGTTTTGCCAATGTAATAAGCATGACATGAAGAACAAATAGCTAAATAAATAATATTCTTAGACTTACAATTCCCTCTTCTAAATTTTATATACGTCCTATTTAAATTCTGTAATTTTATACCTTCACTTTCATTAATCAAATAACACTGACTACATGATCCACATTTAGTAGTAGCCTTAATACCTTTACTACAGTCTCTTCCTTTCCTCCCTAGTTGTAATAGCATATTAATATTCTTACCCATTTTATAGTTTCATAGTTTACTACTAGGCTATCTGCCCTGAGGCATTTATAAGCCTAGCCATAGTGATGTGGCTTTCGCCACCCCTTGTAGTGGTACTAAAGTGTACAGAATGGATTTAGAATACTGTGCCTCTGTCTAGTAGTGACACATTGAAGACCCCTTTACTTAACAGAATTAGTTTACTGTGCCTCTGTCTAGTAGTGACACAGGGATGACCCCCGGGGTAAACCTACAATCTCCCATCCACTCATCAAGATTTCTCTTGAAGAGCGTCAGTCAGGGGCTCTGCCTAACATGAACTGGGATTCTGTTCCAGAGTATGGGAAGCCTATGAGTTATGAATCTGTCCCTCCAACATGTCCTATTCATATTTGAGCTGAGGTTTAAATCTTTAGCTCTCGTGGTTCTGATGGATTTGGATTTTTTGAGGTGGAGCATGTCCATCAATTCCTGATTGGACATGGCCTTGTACGTCAGGCACAGATCACCTCTGAGCAGGCGGTATGCTACTGAATAGGGCTGGAGTTTCTTTAGCCTGGCAGCATATGACATATGTTGGAGACCCTTGATCCTTTTGGTGATGTACTTCTGGGGTCTCTCCAGCTGTTGTAAGTGCCGGGTGAGGTACATACCAAATGGGGCATTGTACTCAATCATGGGCCTGATAAGGGAGGAGTATAGGGGTACAATGACCTCCTTTGATCTGGATGTGAATCCCTTCATGACAAGGTGGGCAAGGTAGAAAGTCTTTCTAACCACTTTGGCAACGTGGGTGTCAAATGAGAGGTCACTATCGACTTGGGTCCCCAGGTCTCTGATTACTTTTTCCGTACTCAGTGGGTTACTGTCTATGTGATAATTTGTGGGTACTTTGTTTTTCCCAAAGGGGATGACTATACATTTCTTGGCATTCAGTTTAAGGCCATGATTCCGGCACCAGTTGCCCATTTCGGTGAGGCCTTTCTGTAGGATGTATGTGTCATCTGGTGTATCGACTATGGCGCCTAGTTTGCAGTCATCTGCGAACTTTGTCAGCCACAACCCTCCCATGTTTGCTTTCATATCTGAGAAGTAAATGCCGAACAAGAGGGGTCCCAGGACCGTGCCCTGTGAGACACCACTTGTGACTGGCTTTGAGTCTGACATAGCTCCCACAATTTTGACTTTATGGGTTCTGTTCTTTAGCCAGTTTGCAACTCATCTTGTGACATATGGATTTACATTTAAGCTGTTGAGCTTGTCTATGATGCCTGAGTGGTGTATTGTGTCGAAGGCTTTAGCCAAGTCCAGGTAGGCTGTATGGACTGCTTTGCCCTCATCAATGGCTCTAGTGACTGTTTCGAAAAAGTCAACCAGGTTCAAAAGGCAGGATCTGCCCTTTACAAAGCCGAACTGGATGGGATCAAGTGTCTGTAGGTCCCCAATGTCGCTGTTTATGAGTTCCATAATGATTCTTTCCATAGCTTTGCAGACCAGGCTGGTTAAGCTTATGAGGCGGTAGTTCCCAGGTTCTATAGAGGTGCCCCCTTTGTGGAGTGGGACCACTGTTGCTGTACGCCAGTGTTCAGGTACATATTCTGTAGTAAGGCTAAGGTTAAATAGCATTTTTATATGCGGGTTTAGCTCCTCTTGGAGTTCACGTAGCACACAACGGGGGATACCATCAGGTCCCATTGATGCTGTGTTTTTTGCTTTGCTGAGGGCGGCTCTCACCTGGACATCTGAGATGACAGGGAGGTTACATTCAGCTGGGATAAGTATTTCTTCTTTTGGGGGTGAGGGAGGGGAGAAATTTGCACTGAACCTGTCTGCCAGAATGTTGGCAATATCTGTGGGTTCAGTGAATTTTTTGTCGTTGTGTACTAACTCTGAGCATATCTGAGGGTTTCTGCCCAGGTTTCTGACATAACTGAAGAAGGCCTTGTGGTTATCTTTAGTGTCCTTGGCGATTTTTCTCTCAAAGTTATCCTTGGATGTTTTTATGAGAGAACGTAGCTTTCTACTAGTGCTGATCAGAGATGCCTTCCCTTTGTGGGATTTTGCTCTGTCTTGCAGTAGCTTCCTCCTTTTGTTATACAATTTGTTTATGGCTGGGGTCCACCAGACAGGACGCTTTCCCTTGGTGGAGAGGGTCTTGGTTTTATTTGGGATTGCATGATCCATGCATTCTTGGAGATGTCCGTAGAAAGTATTTGTGAAGGATTCTGCATTGTGGGATGTGGTATCCACTGGCCCAGTGGGCTTAAAGGATACCATCTCAGTCTTAAGAAGTGTAAAGTCAGCTTTTGAGAAGTTTGTCACTGTAGTCTTTTGTGCTGGGGGTGGAGGTGGGATATGTATATCCAGGGTGATTTGTATTTAAATGACCACAAACTAATGTAGGTTTTTCACCTAATATTTGTTTAATTTCATCATCCAGTGTAAGGTTCTTCCAATATTTATATATTGTTCCCATAATTTCATTCACATAAGAGGAATATGTTAATGTGCATACCCTACCAGTGGGTATATTGCCCATACTTTTTCCACTCTCTTGATTAATCTCTTGTCCTATTCCTAAAATGGGAAGATACTTTTTACCCCATTCGTTTATAACAAATGTGGACACATCATCCAACAACCCTTTCAGGTAACCTCTATTAGAAAACATAGATGTAATGAATTTTATTTAATTTATCATTGTTTCATAATTTGATGACATTCTAGCAGCTCGAATGCATTGCCCCTTGAAAATATTTTTTAAAACATGTCTTGGATGATGACTGGAATACTCCATATATCCATATGAAAATGTTTCCTTCCTGTAAATCTCAGATTGGAAACCTAATTCCGTGTGCCTGACATAAGTATCCAAATAGGAAATCCGATTATGACTAACACTATAGGTAAATTTCAAGAAATTACTTGTATTATTTAAATAATTAATGAATTCATCTATCACCTCCATAGGTCCTTTCCATAGGACAGACATGTCGTCAAGGAACCTTGTATAACACAAAATATATTGGTAATATTTACAATTGAATAAAAATATATTTTCCCACTCTAGCATAACCATATTGGCAAAAATAGGGGCACATGATGCGCCCATTGCTACACCCCTTATTTGTTTGAAATATTCGCCCTCATAATATATAAAATTATTATTCAATATTATTTCCATCATATCCATGATTAAATTGATTCTATCCCAACTGAAAATGGAGAACTTCCTAAGACTATTACAAAAAATATTCAAGTCCCTCTTCTTTCGGGATACATGAGAATAAGTCTACAACATCTATTGTTATACATTAACTTCTCATGCCATTTTTCGGGTGTCAGCTGTGATAGAAATACCCATGAATCTTTTATAAGATGGGCAATATTGTTGTATATTGGTTTAACCCATCTATCTATCACAACTCCTATATTAAAAGTCTTGGATTTACTTCTGGAAATAATGGGGCGAAAAGGGGGTTTAATAATGTTCTTATGCACCTCAGGTATGCCTATAATGGCAGCTAGATTGGGAAATTCCATCTTCATAAATTCATATATTTCTTCTGTTATTCTCTGATCCAATAGACATTCATTCAATGCCAAATCAGTTTTCCTATAACTGATATTTACTTCATTGATAGATGTGATTTCATAATTTCCAGTGTCAATTAATATATTTTGAATCTCATTTACATAACCATTTGTGTTGTATAACACTATTCCACCCCCCTTATCTGGTTTCATAACTCTGATACTTTTATTATTCATAAGCTCTACAAGACATTCTCTTTCTTTATTAGTCAAGTTATCTATAAACTTTAGCCAGACAGGTGATCCGCTGTGGCGACCCCTAACCGGGAAAAGCTGAAAGAAGAAGACTTATCTGGTTAACAGTTAAATAAAACAGAGACAGTTAATTTGTCTTAAGGTATTTATAACCATGATCTAATATTCCCTGCATTCATTTTGGCTCCTTGTCGTTCTCACAGTTGCCACAATTTGCTACTTGTATTATAATTTGGCTCTGAATTTCACTGACTTGTGAGGTGAGCTGCTGCTGTTTTTTTATAGCGATTACTTGCTGCTTCCAGCTTAGCTGCACTTCCTTGCATATTGTTACTGTTGTTTGCTTATAAACTTTAGTTTTCCACATATCAGTTATTTAAATTATGTAAAAGTAGTAGAAGTTGTCACTGGGTGATGTGAGCGAGCAGCCATGCAAGTAAGAGGGTGGCTTTCATCTTATAAATGTAATTACACCGGTCACAAATCATGTTGTCATGGTTCAGCAACAGTTGCTTGTCAGTGGGCATTAAGCAGTACAGAATATCAAGTGCAAAGAAGTCAGTACCAGAAAGGATATAAAAAGACTGTGGGCCAGATTACAAAAGAGTTGCTCTCGGGGTAAGTGGCATCTTATACTGAGAGCAAGTGTTTTGGAATCAGGCCCCGGGCTTCCACGATTACCAGGTGGGTCAAGTTACAGTAGGCAGGAGTGATATACCAAACCTGTTTAGTTAGTAGACAGAAGAAGCGTTGGGTAGATAAACTGCTGTGGAAGAGATATACTCGGACAGACAGAGATGTACTATCACTTTTGCACCAACTACTTAAACACTATCTATATAACATGAACACCACTAGATATAACTGCTGTCAATAAATTACATAAGTACAAAGGAAAATACAGATGCCACTAGCTATGGATGATGGCTATAAACTTCTGTGGGAGCAGTAAGACGTTACTATAGCAGCAGCAGCAACACACAGCTATGTTGTAGAAAAAAATCACTCCCAAAGCCTCCAAAAATCAGGAGACAGAGCCTCAGCAGCAATTGCATAACATTTATCCGCTATCTAGCTGCACACAGGACAGCTAGTTTGCAGTGACAAGCACTGTCCACATAGTTGCAAACCAGATACTCCTGACAGTGATTGATAAATACGTACATACAAATGTTTCAAACGGGCATTAAAGCCGTTCTAGCTTGCCAGTATGCCACAACGCTTGGTCCCATAATAAATATCCAGGCTGTTCTTAAAAATATCCAAACTAGTACTTGCTTTAATGTAATTTGGTAGTCTGTCCCATGCATCAGCTTCTCTGTCATAAAACCAATTAGTACACTTCTCATTCCTATAGAATCTTCTACACAGGTTATCTGACGATTCTCTAGTACTTTTTGTTAACCCCAAACATTCCCAGAGGTAGTTGTCCCTAAATGCCCTATATACCTGAATAAGATCTCCACTTAAATATCTGTAAGGGACACTGTACAAGTTCAGATATTTTAGTCTTTCATAATAACTTAGATTTTCACATCCATGAATGTTCTTGGTATATTTCCGTTGTACTCTTTCCAGTTTATTCATGCTTGTTTTCCTATAGGGTTTCCATATTGTTATTCCATACTCAAGTTTGGGTCTATTGTAACTAACAAACAATGACTTCATTATGTTTGATTTCCTAGACTTTATAAATCTTTTTATACAACCTATAGTTCTATAACTATCATTAACCAATTGGTTGATATGATTAGAAAAACTCATAACTAAATGTACCCATATACCCTGGTCCTTAAGTGAGTCTACAGTTTCAATCACTGTGTGCTGTATTAAATATTCACCTTTCAGTTTATGCCTCCTATATCTCATATGCTTAGTTTTGATGTATTTATCAACATATTATTATCCTGTGCCCAAATAGTCAATTTAGTCAAATTATTTTGCAGACGTCTTATCTGTAACACTTATACTCAGTTTACCCAATTTCAAGTTGTCAGTATATAGACTGTAGAACACCTCAGATGAAAAAGTAAGGTCTGAAAGATACAATCTAAACAAGTCAGGGCCTGGTACAGAGCCCTGTGGGACACCTTGATTGTAACCAAGGATTTCACCTGTCCAGCTGGTGTGTGATACTTGCCATGTCCTATTTGTAAACCATGCAGCTATCCATCTTATCAATAGTACATCAATACCTAGTTGTACTAATTTATTGATCAGTGTTTTGTGCATGACCCTGTCAAATAATGAAGTTAAATCTATATAAATCACATCACAACACAATTTTCCATTCATAGCAGCTGTTATATTATTATAGAACATCATGTTACGGGTGGTAATAGATCTATTTTCAACATATGCATGCTGTAGGTATCACAAGGGATAAGAAACTAAGAGTAATGCTACTCAACGCCAGAAGTCTAAACCTCAAGATGCACACACTCAAAACTCTCCTTAGCATGGAGAACATCGATATCTGTGCAGTAATAGAAACCTGGTTCAGGGCTCCCGAGAGCACCCCAGCACTACCAGGTTATACCTCATACCATGCTTTTCGGCCCCAAAACTTGGACCGAACCACAAAAGGAGGGGGGAGTATCGATAGTCATCAAAGATACCCACACCTCCAGGTTGGTGGCAAAGCACGAAGCATCAGAGACTATCCATGTGCAATTAACAGTGGGTAAAACTGCCTTCCAGTTTATCGCCTGCTACAGACCACCCTCCCAAACCCAGGAACCCCACTCGGCCTTCCTGAGAACACTGGAAAGTATGAAGGTCTCTCCAAACACCATTATATTGGGCGACTTCAACTACCCAAACATAGACTGGGAGCATTACTCTAGCTCCAACACCCTAACCCAAAGGTTCCTAGAATTTATAAACTACAATGCTATGGAACAACTTGTTACCACTCCCAGAAGAGGGGAAAACATACTGGACCTGATCATCACCAACATGGGGACTCTATGCTCCAGAATAGAAGTGTATCCCTCACTGGTAAGATCAGACCATAAACTAATCTCACTGGATATTCACATCCTGACCCCACCCCCTGCCCAGAAAACCACAGTGAAAAACTTCTCTAAAGCAGATTTCACACTCCTCAAAACCGAGGTGGAATCCTTCAAAGCCCCCGGGCCTGTGGAAAATATGGCCCAGCCCGCAGAATCCTTTATAAACGCATTCTATGAACACCTTCAGGAGTGCATGGATCATGCGATCCCAAATAAAACCAAGACCCAATCCTCCAAAGGCAGATGGCCTGTCTGGTGGACCCCAGCCATAAACAAACTATACAATAGAAGGAGGAAGCTAGTAAATGATAGAGCAAAATCCCAAAAAGGGAAGGCATCACTGATCGGTATTAGCAAAAAACTACGGGCACTCATAAAATTGTCTAAGGTCAGCTTCGAAAGAAAAATTGCACAGGACACTAAGGATAATCACAAGGCTTTCTTTAGTTATGTTAGGAACCTGGGTGGTAATTCCCAGATATGCTCAGAATTAGTACAGAATGACAAAAAATACACTGAACCCACAGACATTGCCAACATCCTAGCTGACATGTTCAGCGCAAACTCACCCCCCTCCCCATCAAAAGGGCAAATATCTATCACAGCAGAGTGCTGCCCTCCTGACACCTCAGATGCTCAGGTAAGAGCCGCCCTCTCCAAAGCTAAAAACACAGCATCAATGGGACCAGACTGTGTCCCGGGCTGCGTCCTACATGAACTCCAAGAAGAACTAAACCCAAACATAAAACTACTGTTCAATCTCAGCCTTACTACAGGATATGTGCCCAAAGAGTGGCGTACAGCAACAGTGGTCCCTCTCCATAAAGGTGGTGCCTCAACGGATCCTGGAAACTATTGCCCCATAAGCCTGACTAGCTTGGTCTGCAAAGCTATGGAAAGGATCATCATGGACCTCATAAATAAAGATATTGGGGACCTACAGACACTGGATCCTACCCAGTTCGGCTTTGTTAAGGGCAGATCCTGCCTCTTAAACCTGGTTGATTTCTTTGAAACAGTCACCAAGGCCATTGACGAGGGGAAGGTGGTCCACACAGCCTACCTGGACCTCTCAAAAGCCTTCGATACAGTACCCCACTCGGGCATTATAGATAAGCTCACCAGCTTAAATATAAACCCCTATGTCACTAGATGGATTGCAAACTGGCTCAAGGACAGAACCCACATGGTTAGAATTGCTGGAGCCATGTCAGACTCCAAACCAGTTACAAGTGGTGTCCCACAAGGCTCAGTCCTGGGACCTCTCTTGTTCGGTATATATTTCTCGGAGGTACGGGCCAACATGGAAGGACTGTGGCTGACCAAGTTCGCAGATGACTGCAAACTGTGCGCCATAATCGACTCTCCAGCCGACACAAGCATCCTCCAAAAGGGCCTCATAGAAACAGACAACTGGTGCCAGAGCCATGGCCTCAAGCTAAATGCCAAAAGTGTATAGTCATCCCTTTGGCAAAACAAAGTGCCCACAAATTACCACATAGGTGGTAATCCATTAAGTACAGAAGAAGTAATTAGGGACCTGGGGACCCAAGTTGATAGCAATCTCTCATTTGACAACCACGTGGCCAAAGTGGTTAGAAAAACATTTTATATAGCCCACCTAATCATGAAGGGATTCACATCTAGATCAGGGGAGGTCATCGTGCCTCTTTACTCATCCCTCATCAGGCCCATAATTGAGTACAGTGCCCCTTTTGGGATGTACCTTACCAGACACCTGCAGCAACTGGAAAGACCCCAAAAGTACCTCACCAAGAGGATTAAAGGGCTCAAACAGATGCCATATGCTGCCCGGTTAAAGAAACTCCAGCTCTACTTAGTGGCATACCGCCTGTTCAGAGGCGATCTGTGCCTGACGTATAAAGCCATGTCCAACCCGGAATAAATGCACATGCTGCACCTCAGAAAATCCAAATCCCATCGAGCTACGCGCTCGAGAGACTTGAACCTCAGCACCGAAATAAATAGGACATGCTGTAGGGACAGATTCATAACCCAGAGGCTCCCTTCACTCTGGAATAAAATCCCAGTCCAGGTTAGGCAGAGTCCCTCATTGACTCTCTTCAAGAGGAATCTTGATGAGTGGATGGGAGATCATAGGTTTACCCCGGGTATCACTTCTGTGTCACTGTTAGACAGAGACACAGTATACTAACCTCGAATAAGGGCATAGCAAAATTAATTTAAAATGGGTGGCGAAAGCCAAACACCTTCTGGCTAGGCTTATAAATGCCTTAGGGCAGATAGCCTAGTATGAACCTATGATATATAGTTTCAAGTCCCACCCTATTCAATTCTGACAATAACTTATCCAGTATTACCTTCTCCATTATTTTTCCACAACATGAAAGTAGACTTAAGGGTCTATATGATTCTGGGTTTATCCTACTCCCCTTTCCCTTAAAGACAGGTTTAATAAGTGCATGTCTAAAATCTTGAGGAATCTCCCAATATTTATATGACCTAGTGAATAATAGATATAATGGCAGTGTAAGTTCTTGCTTAAGTGTTTTCAGGTCATTGATATTCTCACTCCAACAGTCTAATCAATAAAAAAGGGTCTGTTGCAATGGATATGAACTTTCCTACTGTCTCCATTACCGGCTTGGTGGATATAGGCATCCTGAGGCAATGCAGAAATTGTCTCATGTATACAGACCACCAGTTAATTCTTCAACAAAGTGATACAGTATATGAGAGATGTATTTACACAACATCACTGGAGGCAAAGCTCTCACATAAAAGTACTCCTAATGTCAATAAGGTTGTCAGTAGTACACATGCTGTACCCATCATGTACAATTCAAAGCAGACATATAGACCCACATATACTGAGGCACTTACATGTAACCCTCCTAAACCACAAAGACTTCCTAGACAAAGTGCACATAAGAAATACCCTCAGCAGGCCCAAATGCACTTTTTCAAAACAACACCCACATCAACACATAGAGCTACATCTCATGGACCCTCTACCTCTAAGCCCATAAGGCATGTCACCACACAATCCAACATTCTAATCAATGGAGACTCCATTGTGAGATACACTGATGTCCCTCTCACCAGGCTGAGTAAGGAGAAAGTTACGGTCAGTTGCTTATCAGGGGCTAGGATCCGCCACAATGTGCATGCACTCATGTCATTGGATCACAATTGCCAATATGACTCAGTCATAGTCCATGTGGGAGTAAATGACCTGAGATGTACCTCCCGAGACTATATGAAGAGAGACATCATAGACCTCAAGGAATATGTGTCTCAGGGTGGTATGAGCCTAGTATTGAGCAACATTTTACCTTCTCCAAGGATGATGCCACAATAGGAACAAAAGATGTTTGACTAATAATTGGCTCAGTTTCTGGTGTCATTCTAAGGGGGTGCAATATTTGTCATTATGGAAGGAGATGGTCAACAGATCACGCTGCTTTGCCGGGGATGGTCTGCACCTCTCCCCTCTAGGCTTTAAAATATTAGCTAACACATTGTCTTCCCCAATAGTGTCTTTTTAGGCAATGCCAAACTGAAAATACTTCTGACATAGCAAATCAAAACCAAGACAATCTAAAGGTATTACTGCTCAATGCTAGGAGTCTAAACAAAAAAAATCCACTCCCTGGAAGATCTCTTTACCCTAGAGAATGCTGATGTCTGCGCAGTCACTGAGGCATAGTTTAAAGCCATGGAGAGCACACAACAGTGCAAGGTTATAATGCCTTCCACACATTTAGGCCAGCTACTTCACAGGCAGGGACTAAAGGTGGAGGTGTCTCTATTTACATCAAAAATAAATATATTTCAAGACTGGTCATCAGGACAATGCACTTGAGCTGCTCTGTGTTCAAATTACCTTAGGTAAAATCCAATACCACTTCCTTACAAGCTGTAGGTCTCCCTCTATGACCCAGAAACCCCATACCATGTATTTAAACTTATTAGAAACACTAACCATCCAACCCGCTACCATATTCATAGGTGACTTTAATTACCCCACTATTAACTGAGAATCCTGTACGACATCAAACGTACATGCACAAATATTCCTGGGTTTTGTAAACACAAATTCCCTGGACCAGATGGTCAATTCACCAACCAGGGGTACAACCATACTGGATCTGGTCCTCACTAATATGGGAGACTGCTGCACGTCCCCCACTGTAATACCTTCCCTGGTAAGATCAGACCACAAAATGGTCTCTTTTGAAGTAAAAATAAAACCTGGACCGCAAGCTAAACCAGGGATATTTAGGAAATATTCTAAGGCTAACCTCCTGCTAATAAGTGAGAACCTGGCAAAATTTCAAGCCCCTGTAAACCCTGAGAACACTTCTGCCTATGCAGAACTGTTCACAGAAACCATGTACAAGCATGTTAATAGCTGCATAGAGGCAGCTGTACCCACCAGGAAGAAATATAGCACTAACTCAAAAAAACAAGCCATCCTGGTGAAATCACAAAATCAGTCAGATGTATAACAGGAGGAAGAATATCATGGCAAAACTTAGGAGGTGCAGCACCCAGCAGGATAAAAGCTGTCTCATCAAACAAACAACTCAGAGAATGAATAAAGTCTACCAAAACTAAATCTAAGGTGTTTGACCTCCCAGGCCAAGTGCAACCACAAACCATTCTTTAGCTATGTCCGCAACCTCAAAGGCAGTACACAATTGTGTGCAGAGCTCATTGTAAATGGAGCCACCTATACTGAGCCAGAAAATATAGCAAACCTCCTGGCTGATAGATTCAGCTCCAACTTTACATGTGTCTTCCCCCTCAACCTTCCCTCAGGAAATATATAACTCTCCCTACTGTCACTAGGGAACAGGTCCTTAATGCTCTCTCTAAGAACAAGAACACTGTATCAATGGGCCCAGACAGTGTCCCAGGATGCCTTCTAAATAGCACGAAACATGACCTATCAGTTCCTCTGGAATTACTATTTAACTGTATTCTCCAAACAGGCTTCCTCTGGAATTACTATTTAACTGTATTCTCCAAACAGGCTTCGTGCTTCATGAATGGAGAAAGGCAACAGTCATCCTTCTGCACAAAGGTGGGCCATCTACAGACCCTGGAAACTACAGACCCATAAGTCTCACTAGTCTTGTATGTAAAACCATGGAAAGAATTATCATGGAGATGATCAGTAGAGATATAGTAAACCCCAGACACTGGACCCAACCCAGTTTGGTTTTGTCAAGGGCAGATCATGCCTACTCAACCTGGTGGACTTCTTTGAGATGGTCACCAAAGCAATGGATGAGGGCAAAATCATTCACACTACCTACCTTGACCTGGCCAAGGTATTTGACACAATACCCCACTTGGGCATTGTTGACAGACTCAAGAGATTAGGTACAAACCCGTATGTCACCTGGTGGATAGCCAACTAGCTCACAGACAGGACCCAGGAAGTTAGAATTTGGAAGGCCTTCTCTACAAAGGGGCGAGTCACAAGTGGAGTCCCTCAAGGATCAGTCCTTGAACTGCTCCTTTTTGGCATTTACTTGCCAGAAGTCAAGGCCAATGTCAGTGGTCTTTGGCTGACTAAATTTGTAGATGATTGCAAATTAGGAGCTGTCACTGAATCTCACACTGACATAAATGTTCTCCGGGGGGGTGCTGACACAAACAACTGGTGTCAGAGTTATGGACTAAAACTAAATGCCAAGAAATGCGTAATAGTATCCTTTGGGAAGTCATCCATCCCAGGTAACTATCATAATGACAACACACCCCTTAGAGTTGACCCAGTAGTCAGGGACTTAGGGACACACATAGATAGTAATCTAGCCTTTGATCATCATGTGTCTACAGTGGTGAGAAAATCATTCTATGTTGCGCAACTTATAAATAAAGATATGGCATCCAAGTCCAAGGAAGTCATTGGTCCACTGTATTTGGTATTCATTGGACCTATCATTGAGTACAATGCCCCCTTTGGTATGTACCTAACCAGGCATAACCGACTACTGGAACATCCACAGAGGTTCCTCACTAAAAGAATACAGGGCATAAGTAATATGTCCTATGCAGACCACCTCCAGGTCCTATCCCTGTATTCTGTCTCCTACAGACTTTTGAGGGGAGATCTATGCCTGGCATACAGGGAATTGTCAGACCCCACTCTGATGGACTTAATGCATATCCACAAAACAAACAGTGCCAGAATTACCCATTCTAAAAACTTAAACCTTGCCTGTGATATAATCAGGACCTTCTGGAGAGATAGGTATGTATCCCAGAAACTACCCTGTCTATGGAACAGGCTCCCCATCCATGTGAAGCAGAGTTCCTCCCTAATCCAATTCAAGTGCAACTTGGACAATTGGATGGGAAACAGGAAATTCATCCCTGGTTTGGCACCTGTGTCTCTAATGCAAACAGGTAACCTGTAAATGGTTCATCTGCCAGGTCCATGCTTACACTTACCAAGGGTATTAGAACTTGTCAGATATCTGAGATGCATAGCTAGGCTTAAAAAGGCCCTTGTGGTTGTTACCTAGTAAACACATATGAGCCTATGAACCTATGAATTGATTAACTCAACACCCCCATACTCCCATAACTCAGTGAATCTGCAGACCCCCTACTGCTGCTAAGTAAAAATGTCCTAGTAATTGGTGACTTTATTATCAGGCACACTGACTCTCCACTTACTTGTTTGGACAAAGACAGGGTGCATTTGCCCTTTCCAGAACTTGAATCCATGACATCACAAGTGCTATACAGAGCCTCCAGTAGGACAAATAAGACAACAATTTGATGGTGGAGTGGTTATATAGGTGTGACCACATGAATGGATATGTAGAAGCTTACTACTCATGAGCCAAATGCAGGTAACCTTCTGACTCTGAGGGGTATCCCTCCCTCACCTAGACTGATGTCTAGGTACAAAGAGTCGATGATTGGTTTTATCAATGGGCTAAGTAGCCAGTGTCATTATAGGGGCATCCAGGATGTGTCAGTTTGGAACAAGATGAGCAACAGCCCATCTCCTACGTCGAAGATTGCCTGCATCTTTTTCTCCATGTATTCTGCATATTGGCCAAATCACTTGCTCCAACATAGGGTCTCAGTAGGCAAAGGCATTGTAACATAAGTCTTTCTATTAAATTCTAATCAGAACCACATCAAAGTTGTTCTGCTCAGTGTCAAAAGTCTTAGCTATAAAATGCCATATCTTGAGTTTCTCCTAGAACTTGAATGCATCCATATCTGTGTTGTAACACAGACTTACTTTTATAGGATCATAGGACGTTACAAGGCTAATGGCCCGGGTCTATATTAGAACATCGAAAGTTTACAACTTTGAATGTTCTAATATCGACACCTATTCAGCGAATGCTGAAAATACCGAACCTGCAGAACACCAAATTCTTTCCTAGGGAACAAATTCGCTGTTCCGAGAAACACACACACAACACAAGCACACCAAAAACAGCAATCCACACACATGCACTTAAAATCCTACATCTAACCCTACACTAAACTGTACATACACTACTATCTATCCACGTACCTTAACCCTAACCCTAAGGTCCGTCACTGTTGCACACTCACCTCACCCGCGCCCTAACCCTAACTCACCTAACTCACGCCCTAACCCTAATGTCCACACAATCGCACACTTACCTGATCCCAACCTGTAGGAAAGAATTCGGTATTCTGCAGCTTCGCTATTTTCAGCGTTCGCTAAATAGGAGTCGATATTAGAACATTCGAAGTTGTAAACTTTCAATGTTCTAATATAGACCCAATGGCCCTAGGGGCCCTTACAAGCCTAGCCAAGTTCTACCCTTATTTTCATGATCAGCATCTATTGCCCCTGTCCAAGAGGGACACATGGAACCCCTGGGGTGAATTTATGGTTACCTATCGAATCGTCCAGATTGCATTTGAAGAGTGCCAAATGAGGTGCTTTGTTTGACATGATGTGGGAGTGTGTTCCAAAAGTGTGGTAACCTCTGGGAGACAAATTTGTCCCTCAAGCAGGTTGCATTAATGTCACATACCACGTTAAGGTCTTTAGAGCGAGTAAGTCGTGTACCGTTTGACTTATGGAGATGCAGCATTTCCAATAAAGCAGGGTCAGAGACAGCCTTAGATGCAAGGCAGAGATCATTTCTGAGTAGTCTGTATAAAATAGAATAAAGTGACAGTGATTTCAGATGATCCACATAGGATAGATGCTGAAGACCTAGAATTTTCCTTGAGGATCCTTTGTGGTCTCTCCAGTTGCTGCAGGTGCTTGGAAAGGTACATACCGAAAGGGACATTGTACTAAATTATTGGCCTCAAGAGGGAAGAGTACAGGGAGGTATAACTTATTTTTTTCTGGAGGCAATGCCCTTACTTATGAGATAAGCAATGTAGAATGCCTTTCTTACCACTGTGGAGACACGGTGGTCAAAGGTGAGGTTGCTGTCATCATGTCTGCCCAGGTCTCTCACCACTGAGTGCGTACTTAAAGTATTGCTGTTGATGTGGTAGTTAGCAGGAACATCACTCTTACTGAAAGGGATGATAATACATTTTCTGCATTGAATTTAAGGCCACGACTTTGGCACCAGTCATTTGTTTGTGCAAGACCCTCTTGTAGAAGGTTGACATCATTTGGAGATTCTATGACCACTCCCAGTTTGCAGGCATCAGCAAACTGTCAGCCACAGACCTTTAGTTTTAACCTGTACTTTGGAGAAATAGATTCCAAACAGTAGAGGTCCTAGGACTGATCCCTGTGGAACACCACTGGTTACAGGTCTGCTGTTGGAGGTGGATTTCCCTATTTTGACTCTATAAGTTCTATAAGTGAGCCAACTAGTGACCCATCTAATAACATAAGGGTTGATACCTACCTGGGCGAGTTTGTCAATGATGCCTGAGTGGGGGATAGTGTCTAATGCCTTGGCTAAGTCTAGGTAGGCTGTATGCATAGATTTCCCCTCATCCAGGGCCTTGGTAATGGAATGGTCTCAAAGAAGTCTGACAGATTTAACAGGCAGGATCTCCTTTTGACAAATCCAGACTGAGTAGGGTCAAGTGTTTGGAGATTATTGATATCTTTTTTGATAAGGTCCAAGGTTGATAAGGTTGGGAGGGTGGCCTAATGGTTAAGGTGTTTGCCTTACAAACACAAGGTGCAGGGTTTGAGTCTCACAAGGGATAATTGGCTAGGCTTAAAATGACTCTCAAGGGCAGTTAGCCTAGTACTAATCTATGAACCTATGAACCATGGTGATTTTCTCCATGGCATTGCAGATAAGGCTAGTCAGGCTAATAGGTCTATAGTTCCCAGGGTCAGTGGAAGTACTACCTTTGTGCAAGGGAATAATGGTGGCCATTTTCCATTCAGCTGGGATGAAGCCAGTGCTCAGACTATGATTAAAAAGAGTACGCAATGGTGTTGCTAATTTTTGTTGGAGCCCATGCAGGATGCAGCCTGGGATGTTATCAGCTTCCATAGATGCTGTGTTCCTCGCCTTAGAGAGGGCATTAACAACCTGCTTTTTAAAGATGCAAGGTAGGGGAAAGGTGGCAGGGATGTCATGGGGAATGTGTGGAGGGGACAGAGGAGTGACGTTTTCACAGAACTTGTCGGCCAACAGGTTAACTATGTCCACAGGCTCAATATATGTGGTGTCAACAGTTCAGCACAAATCTGGGCCTTTCCTTTTAGGTTACGGATGTAACTAAAGAATGCCTTATGGTTATCTTTAGTTGAGGAACCTAATTTGGATTCGAAGTTTGCTTTGGGGGACTTCACAAGAAGTCTTATTCACTTGTTTGAGCTGATGAGGGAGTGTTTCCAAGTTGGGGCCTGCTCCCTCTTACTCTTGGATAGCAATTTCTTCCTCTTATTGTAAAGTCTGTTAATGCCAGCTGTCTACCAAGCAGGATTGCTCTTCCTTGAGGATCTTTTTTTGGTCCTATCCGGTACGGCCAATTCATTGCAGTTATAGAAGTGTTTGTATAAAGCATTGGTGTAGAACTCTGCATAGTTGCTACTTTCACGGAGGGGGGGGGGGTGCATAGAAGCTATTCATATCATCCTGTAAAAGATTATGCTTTGGAGAAGTGTTTTAGTTTAGTTACAGCTAGGTCAGGTGTGATAGCTACTTTGATTGAGACTGATTTGTGGTTAGATCTCATGAAGGAAGACCTCACAGTGGGGGTGCTACAGTGGTCCCCCATATTGGTAAGCACCAGATGCAGGATTTTGGCACCCCTTGTGGGGGTGTCAACCAATGTAAAGACAGCACTCCCTCTTTATCAGGTTTCAGTGCCTATTACACATTTAGAGAAATTGGAAACTGCGGGTGAGGAAAAATATTTGTTAAAGACAGGATACTCTCTAGATGAATTCCTCTTGAACTTCAAATTTCCATAAATAAGGCAAATTAGTATGTTACATCCTGCTGTAGGTCATCTTCCAGGTCCTTAGAGAACCAGGAAAGATTTCTAAACGTACTTTCTAAACTGTCCATGAACAAAAATACCTTTTTGATGTCTGACTTCAACCATCCATTGATTAACTGGAGCAGTTATAAAACATAGGTTGGGTGCACCAAGCTAGGTACACTTATCTTCGCTAACAATGCAGCTACTTTCCCTACAACTACACAGGCTGGGTGCACTAAGCTGGCTGAACTTATCTTCACTAACAATGCAGCTGCTTGCCCTATACCAACACAGCCTGGGTGTACCAAGCTGGCTGAACTTATCTTCGCTAACAATGCAGCTACTTGCCCTATGCCTACACAGGCTGGGTGCACCAAGCTGGGTGAACTTATCTTCACTAACAATGCAGCTACTTGCCCTACACCTACACAAGCTGGGTGAACTTATCCTTGCTAATAATGCAGCTAATTGCCCTACACCTAAACAGACTGGGTGCACCAAGCCAGGTGAACTTCTCTTCACTAACAATGCAGCTACTTGCCCAATGTCTACGGTGGCTGGGTGCAACAAGCTGGGTGAACTTATCTTCGCTAACAATGCAGCTACTTGCTCTATGTCTATAGCATTCTTTTAGCTAGTCAAATCACTACATAACACAGGCTGGGTGCACCAAGCTGGGTGATCTTATCTTCGCTAACAATTCTGCTACTTGCCCTATGCCTACACAGGCTGGGTGCACCAAGCTGGGTGATCTTATCTTCGCTAACAATTCTGCTACTTGCCTATGCCTACACAGGCTGGGTGCACCAAACTGGGTGATCTTATTTCACTAAGAATGCAGCTACTTGCCCTACACCTACACAGACTGGGTGCGCCAAGCTAGGTGAACTTATCCTCCTAACAATGCAGCTACTTGCCCTATGTCTATAGCATTCTTTTAGCTAGTCACATCACTACATAACACAGGCTGGGTGCACCAAGCTGGGTGAACTTATCTTCGCTAACAATGCAGCTACTTGCCCTACAACAACACAGGCTAGGTACACCAAGCTGGGTGATCTTATCTTCGCTAACAATTCTGCTACTTGCCCTATGCCTATACACGCTGGGTGCACCTAGCTCGGTGAACTTATCTTTGCTAACAATGCAGCTACTTGCCCTACGCCTACACAGGCTATGTGCACCAAGCTGGGTGATCTTATATTCGCTAACAATGCAGCTACTTGCCCTATGCTTACACCTGCTGGGTGCACCAAGCTGGGTGAAATTATCTACGCTAACAATGCAGCTACTTGCTCTTTGTCTATAGCATTCTTATAGCTAGTCAAATCACGGCATAACACAGGCTGGGTGCACCAAGCTGGGTGAACTTATCTTTGCTAACAATGCAGCTACTTGCTCTTTGTCTATAGCATTCTTATAGCTAGTCAAATCACGGCATAACACAGGCTGGGTGCACCAAGCTGGGTGAACGTATACTCACTAACAATGCAGCTACTTGCCCTACAACAACACAGGCTAGGTACACCAAGCTGGGTGATTTTATCTTCGCTAACAATGCTGCTACTTGCCCTACACCTACACAGGCTGTGTGCACCAAGCTGGGAAAATTTATCCTTGATAATAATGCAGCTACTTGCCCTATGCCTACACAGGCTGGGTGAACCAAGCTTGGTGAATGTATCTTTGCTAACAATGCAGCTACTTGCCCTACACCTACACAAGCTGGGTGCACCAAGCTGGGTGAACTTCTCCTTACTAACAATGCAGCTACTTGACCTATGCCTATAGCATTTTATCTAGTCAAATCAAACTATAATCAGTAATCTTCTGCATTCAGGCATCTAGACCCACTGTCACGAACACCTTTCAGGAACGTTAAAATGGCAAACTTATTCATACTGCATAACGAGCTTTTAAAATTCAACTGAAAGATTTTCAGTCCCTATATTACCTCACATAGTTATGCTAATTAATTTTACTTTTAACAAACAAATACTCTAAACAAAGTGGTTCCCATAAGAGCTAATTATATTTGGAAATGTAAAAAGTAGACACATTGGTGGAATGCCAGTATTAAAAAGCTCTGTAAGAAAAGACAAAGGCTAATTAAGGCTTATAATAAATCAGAAATCTACCTACATTAAAGAATTTATCAAAAAGATCAGTGAAAATTTTAAAGCTGCTATAATGGAGATTAAAGTGGAACATGAATTAAGATTAGCATCTGAAGCCAGGGAAAAGTCATAAATCCATATTTAAGCACACCAGTGAATTAAGAAAAAATGCATAGCAAAGCTCTGAATTAATTTATGATGGCATCATCCACTCTGAGCCTAAAAAGTATTGCTTATATACTTGCAGATAAATCTTCTCACTAGAGACAGTTGCCTAAAGTTCCATAAATTCCCAAGTTGCTTCCTGCCCCAGTCTTATCTCTAAAGCTAAAAGTATCATCTCTATGAACCCTGGCAGTATGTCAGGTTGCTTAACTAACAGCACCAGGAGTGCTATCCCTGAACCTGTCTTAAAACTGTCTTAAAACGTAAGCAGCTCCACATGGTATGGTCCAAAGGTGTGGAAAACAACTATAAATGGGTCTAGTTCACATTGTCACAAGCCGACAATATTGAATACGATATTAACAAACAAGTGAAAAGACGAAAAACCAAAACCACTGTAAAAGAACCAGAAAAGACACGGACTCCTTGCACCAGCAAACCGCCAGATAGGTAAAATCTGAACGCAAATTTATTATTTTTGACAAGCGTTTTCGCCACAAAACAATGTGGCTTCTTCAGAGAAAAATAGATAAACAATAATGTCGTTTGCACGCTCAATTTAAATAAGAAACTGAGAGGAAATGACATCACATCAATTAAAAATCATTTTGTGCAAATTTACAAAGAAATAATAAAGTACATAAGTCTAATTACAAAAATAATATAAACCAATGGTGGCATATTATGGCAAGTTAAATTCAATCACCAAAAAGTAGTTTGTATAACCATGTATATAAAAACTGTTTTTACTGTTTAAACAATAAAATAACAGACTAATTCCATAGCTTTTGTTACAAGCAAATCCTCTATTCATTGACACTGAATATGGTCAGTGGAATGTGAAGTCAAACTAGAGGTCATAAACAAAAATACTATATATAAAATGTATTGTATAAAAATATATGACAAATTGTATTAAAAATATCACATTCAATACTAAATAAAAATACCATGCAATAGCATGAGTAAATCACTAGATATAAATATATCAAAAAGTATATCAAAAAGTGTGTCACCACCTACATAACAAACAAGCAGGGTGCACCTAATATGTTAGAATAAGTACACTACCTTAAATAGCTTCTAAGTCTCAGAACTGCAGAGATATTGCAGTTTTTGTTGAGACCAGGATAGCAAAAAGCATCCGTTCTCAACTGCCACTCCAACTCACGAGTTTCCAAAAGTAATGATAGAGGGCCCCCACGAATGTTAGTTTTTACTTGGTCGATGGCCATGAATGAAAAACAATGGCCTGGAAAATTATCTATGTGTTTGGCTAAGGCATTGGTGTCATTTTTCTTCTTGATAGCATACATATGTTCATAGACGCGATCACGCAGTCTACGGTCGGTCTTACCTATATAGAAGGAGGGGCAACACTCACAGAAGGCCACGTACACTATAGATCTACTCTCACAATTAAGTGGAAATTTAATGGTGTACTTCCTGTCCCTTATTGTATAAGTCTGACCCGTCCTAACTTTATGACACCAATTGCAAAAGCCACATGAATACATACCAATTCGTTTATTAAAACCTTTACTGTGGAAGTCCCTTTGTAGAAGCTCTTTAAGATTGTTATTCCTTTTGAAAACAAAGTTGGGAACAAGTCCCAGTTTTTCTGTTATACCAGGGCTACTCAGGATGAATTGCCAGTTCTTCCGTATTATTGACATAATAGCTCTAGAGCTGAAACTATAAGTAACGACGTAACTTAATGAAAAGTCACGTCCGTTACTATTACTAGTGTTATCAAATGGTGAATCAATAATACTACTAGGCAATACTGGCATGTCAGAATGCAAAGAGTCCAATCTTAGTTGGACTTGGTAGAGGATGGGTTTAAGAAACCCACTCAACCTCTTTTTAAGAACCTCAGAAGTTAGTTCTTCTACCAGCTGTTTCGGGTAACCCCTATTAAGAAACATATTGCCGAGCTGATCACACTCACTCTGGAAATCAGCTAACCTGCTACACATTCTCCCCGCTCTAACCAACTGACCCTTCACAATTGCTCTCTTTTGTTTGAAGGGGTGTTGGCTAGAGAAGTGCAGGAAAGAATTGCAATATGTGGGTTTTCTAAAAACGTTTGATGTATAAGCATTCATGCCAACATCCTTACAAAGTTTCTCGTCCAAGTAGTCAATATCTGATACCGAAAACTTAAACGTGAATTTAAGGAATTCCGTTGTACCATTTAGTGAATTGACAAACTGACTAGCTTCAATGTAACTACCTCGAAACAAAATAAAAATGTCATCAAGGTATCTCGTGTAAAATTGGACAAAGCCCATCAAGTCTAGTGAAGAAAAAAGGAAATTCTTTTCCCAGTATCCCATGAAAAAATTGGCCACAGATGCTCCACAGGGTGAGCCCATGGCTACACCCTTCTTCTGCAAGAAGAATTTCTTGTCAAACAGGAAGTAATTGCATGACAAGACAACATCCAAAATTTCAGTAACAAGGTCTACTTCGGTTTTTGATGCTCCAAAATCTGCAAGTAAGAGAGCCAACCATTCCAGAGCTTCCTGGTGTGGAATGGAAGTGTATAGGTCCACCACATCGATGGTGAGAAAATTGTTCTCACCATCGAACGGTATACCATTGATACTTTCCAAAAAGGACCAGGAGTCCTTACAAACTCCAGGAAGGTGTTTCAAATACTTTGACAAAATCTTGTCAACTAGTTTGGCACTTGGATACGTCATGGAACATCTTCCGTCCACTAAGGCCCTCATAGGTGGATTATTAACATCCTTGTGGACCTTAGGAATGCCAAACATAACAGGAAGTTTAGGCAAAGTAATGTCTATATAGTTGTAAGTGTCGAGGTCTATTTTTCCACCCAGGAATAAGTCACGAAAAAGACCTCTCATCATGTTGTGAGATCGGTGTATTTCATTAATGGAGGCTTCAGTGTAGGCTGAAGTCGCCAGGACAGAGAGCATTTTCTCTGTATACATAGGGTTATCCAGGATGACTAAGCCGCCACCCTTATCCGGTTTAATCAACCTGACAGGGTAGCGGCAAAGTTCATCAAGGAGTAGCGCCTGTTCTTTGGTAATGTTATATCCTGAAGATTCCACATTACTCCGGCACACCTTAAAGGAATGTCTAAAATCAGCCTCACAAACCTTCTCAAAAAACTGAAGAGACGGGTGGAGAGGTGGATTAAAAACACTAGGCAACTTCAAGGAATCCTGGATTATGTCCACTCCGTTGTTAAAGAGTAACTTCAGATTAAGCTTCCGAACAAAGCACTTCAACTCAATAATCTCCTTTGGTATATCCCCAAATCTACTCGGGACAAATGTATAACCAAGAGCGAGCAATTCAACCAATTCATCTCTTAATTGCAACTCTGTAAAATTATAGATTTTAAAATCACCTTTTTGATTTAAAATTATTCTTGGAGCAACATGCCCTTGATAAGAGCTAGTTGCACATACTACGGCATCATCACCAGTATCGCCAACATCAATAGAGTGAAAAGAAACGTCACTAGTATCAATAAAACTATCAATCATCATTTCTGATTCACCCTCTTGTTGGATTGTCGGCGGTACTTGCGTTTGCCTAAAAAATTGTTGTAATTACTATTTTTATTAGTTGGGGTGTTTTTGTTACCTGGGTTATTTCTTTTAAGCCCTTTAATTCTATCACTGCGTCTAGGTCCCACTTCTTCCTCCACAAAGTTGTCCTCGTCTACATAAGTGTCATCCAATTCAAGGTTCACCATTGAACCCAGTTGTCCCTGATTAACCCTAGTATTAGACTTCATAGAGTCTGGGTGTTGGAGTCTAGGGTATGCAACATTGTCTTGGTAGGCCAATCTGTCCCTAACAAGTTTCTTACTCTTATTCAATTTTAACTTCACCAGTAGTGAGTCAATACTTGACAAGGTACGATCATAGTCAAATTTGTACCTTGTGAAGTTCAAATCTGCCTTTATTTCCTTGTCCAGGACATCAATTTCATTCAGTAATACACAAACATGTTGGCTGTAATGCTTAACAATCAATTCCAACAACTGAACACCCTGTTGTTGGAATAAATCCTGTAATTCAGTATAAAAGCAAACATCATTCAATAACCCAGATGGAGAGAAGTTGCTTCATAAACCCTTTGGAACCAATTTCTCTTGAATACATTGTTTGAAATAAACAATCTCAAGTTGCAGTTTTTTTAACCTGAGAATTTTGTTATCGAAAATTTTAAGCTTGTTTGCTAAAAGTTCATTGGTAAGGTCATTCCTATGAGGTCCCGATATACCAGCGCTCTGCTGTGAAAACTGAAAAATATCAGTATTGTTCATCCATTCTGATAAAACAAATGGACCACGTAAATTAATGTCTTGCCCACCATTAGATGCAGTAATATCAACAGCGCGTACCTGCTGATTAGAACCAGCAGTTAACACATTCACTCCTGAGTAAGCTACAACATCACTAAAAGGGTGCCCATCTCTGTTGGACGTACCCGTTCTGACAAAAGAGGCAGAACCACGGTGAAATTCAGTACCTAGAATGGCGTCCAAACCGGTGCTTCCTGTATTATGTAGCGCAAAAGGCTGGGCTGCAGGAACCGAAAAGTCTTGCCCGCTAGTAGAGCCAGAAGGTTGAGCTGCAGGAATAGATAATCCGGAACTCACAGTTGAGCCGTTAGACTCAACTCCACTTCGAATCATCCCAGAAGTTGGAGCCGCAAAACAGCTCTTGTGGACGTCAAGTCCCTCAAGGCGATCAAAGCGTGCATTCAACTGGTCTAGTCTCTGCGATAATGAGACTAGCAAAGCAGGAACATCCAATGGAAGGTTTCGAGAAACCTCGGGTGCCCCTGAGTCAGTAAATAAATGAGGAGTGCTGGGGCTAACAGGACTGTCCGTGGCCATAATGACAAACAAGTGAAAAGACGAAAAACCAAAACCACTGTAGAAGAACCAGAAAAGACACGGACTCCTTGCACCAGCAAACCGCCAGATAGGTAAAATCTGAACGCAAATTTATTATTTTTGACAAGTGTTTTCGCCACAAACCAATGTGGCTTCTTCAGAGAAAAAATAGATAAACAATAATGTCGTTTGCACGCTCAATTTAAATAAGAAACTGAGAGGAAATGACATCACATCAATTAAAAATCATTTTGTGCAAATTTACAAAGAATTAATAAAGTACATAAGTCTAATTACAAAAATAATATGAACCAATGGTGGCATATTATGGCAAGTTAAATTCAATCACCAAAAAGTAATTTGAATAACCATGTATATAAAAACTGTTTTTACTGTTTAAACAATAAAATAACAGACTAATTCCATAGCTTTTGTTACAAGCAGATCCTCTATTCATTGACACTGAATATGATCAATGGAATGGGAAGTCAAACTAGAGGTCATAAACAAAAAAACTATATATAAAATGTAGTGTATAAAAATATATGACAAATTGTATTAAAAATATCACATTCAATACTAAGTAAAAATACCATGCAATAGCATGAGTAAATCACTAAATATAAATATATCAAAAAGTATATTGCATGGTATTTTTACTTGGTATTGAATGTGATATTTTTAATGCAATTTGTCATATATTTTTATACACTACATTTTATATATAGTTTTTTTTGTTTATTACCTCTAGTTTGACTTCCCATTCTATTGATCATATTCAGTGTCAATGAACAGAGGATCTGCTTGTAACAAAAGCTATGGAATTAGTCTGTTATTTTATTGTTTAAACAGTAAAAACAGTTTTTATATACATGGTTATTCAAATTACTTTTTGGTGATTGAATTTAACTTGCCATAATATGCCACCATTGGTTCATATTATTTTTGTAATTAGACTTATGTACTTTATTAATTCTTTGTAAATTTGCACAAAATGATTTTTAATTGATGTGATGTCATTTCCTCTCAGTTTCTTATTTAAATTGAGCGTGCAAACGACATTATTGTTTATCTATTTTTCTCTGAAGAAGCCACATTGTTTTGTGCCGAAAACGCTTGTCAAAAATAATAAATTTGCGTTCAGATTTTACCTATCTGGCGGTTTGCTGGTGCAAGGAGTCCGTGTCTTTTCTGGTTCTTGAATACGATATTGTCGGCACGACAATGTCGAAAGGCCAGAATATCGCGCAGGTAAATGGAAATCTCCGTAAGGGGGAGATTTCCATTTACCTCTATGTAGTGCTGTGTCGGAGTTGGTATATTTAAGTACAGGGGTGTGGGGGAAGCAGCACCCCTGGCTACGCTAGTTAGTTTATTTATTTATTTATTTTTATGTTATTCGAAATTTTACTACTTCGATCAGTAAAGTTCGACCTTTATGGATTCGATGTAGTAAAATTTCGATAACGTGATATAGACGCACTGTAAACATACCCCTCCATAAAGTGTAGGTACCTCACATCTTAGGAACTACAGACCCCTCAACCTAACAAGCCTAATTTTCAAAGCCATAAAATGTATTATATTTTATATATTTATTTATCATTTGTTAACTGTGTTAGTACCACTAGGCTAGTAGCATCTTTTTAAGGGAAACACCCAAAGTGATATTTATTCAACAAGGGAAGTTTGGTTAGCGCATTGCGAAACTTCCCATACTCTTTTCAGTAGGTGCCACGAGATTGTTTACATCCACTGAGCTACCACCAACTCAAGCAGATGGGACCATGATTTAACATCTCATCTGAAGGCTATTATTAGACCCACAAAAATATGATTTGTTAAAGGGTGTGGAGGGTGCAATCCGCCCTTGGTGCAAACAGTAATGGAACACCACCTTGCAGTTTAAAAGCTTTTTGCATTTTAGACATGAAAAGCTTAAACTAAACTCAGAGCCAGATCCTTTAAGGACATTTTTCTTTAAGGATGCCCTTTGTGTATTTGTCCCTGCATGTGTCAATGCACGCACACACCTGCAGCATACTCTTTTGTTTTTCCACGTTTCACCCGGAATTTGAATACAAGGTGTTTGTCCACATGTTTGTTAGTTAGCGTTGGCTCGAGCTAGCATTAGCATACCTGTCAAATCTGGACAAACCCTAAAATAATGTGGAAACAAAAGCCCAAACATCAGGACAGATTTTAATTACTGCTCTTATAAACTTAGAAAGTTGCTAGACTAACAGGATTTGTGTTGACATGCTTTTTTCCTATATGATATTTATATATATGATATGATATATTTCCGATATGAAGTCTGAAACTCAAATGCGTGTCATAATTTAATGACTTCAATCTTCAGTGATTTGCCAGAAAAACTCAAATTTTATGAGGAACGGACTAAAAATATGGAAAAAATCCATTCTGCTAAAATCTGAACAGTTGGAAGTATGGGCAAATTTGTAAACATTCTGTGAAAATTTGGACAGTTGGGAACTATGCAGGTTAGTAAATTTCCTAAGGCTCAAACACTGTATCTTGGTTACAGGAAACAAGAGCCTGAATCCTCTACACCAACTACCAAACTAGTAATACATGAGCTTTGGTGCATTTTCAAGGAACTGAGTTTCAGTGCATTTTCAAAGAATTGTGAGCTTCAAGGGAACAGAGGTTTATTGCTGCTCATGGTAAGTCAGTTTTCAATGTGCAACTATTTTGTTTTGCAAATGATCATAGCATAACAGGTGGTATACTTGATTTTAATGCAGAAGGCTATGGGTTGTACTCCCATAGCTCATAAATGGATTGCTGATACCATGTTGTACTTTATAGGGAGGGTAGTGGTGTTTCTGCCGTCCTGAGTGTGTCATATTTTGGATGAGATGCCTAGTAGCTCTGAACTTGTTGGTTTGCCATCATTTTCCTTTTGCAATATTGCCAGCTTATCAATTGTTTTGTTTTTAATGTAACAGGCAATTTATTCTTCAAGGATACCAGGCACTCCATTTGTAGATGAAACACTGAACTATAAAGTTGTTTGCTAGATAAACCTCTTCATTAGTTACAGATCTCTTTAATGTGGAATTATTAAGATGACCGTGACACCTGTGCACTGTCCCAGCAATCAAGTAGCCTCAATCCTCACCACTAACACCAGTGAGGGGCATCCACATAGGGGAGGATAGTAAATACACACACAATAAAATACAATTTCCCTTAAGAACACACATAGATCACAGTCAGTCTGGGGCTGGTTTATCCCTTTCTCTCCAGATCCCCAATAAGACTCCCCACTGGCACAGCTATAGGGTCCAGATCTCAGCCTAGTGGGCAAACTAAAACCTGCAGCACCCCATCTTTCCAACCAGTGCTTTATATCCCTGCCCAAGTAGCTAACACACACACTTTGAGATAAGAGTTATATACAACCACACAGACACTCCTGGGGAAGGCTGGCACAGCTTCTCCAGCTGTGCCCCTTTTACTCAGACTATACGGTAGTACCACTTGCCACCACCCACTAATATTTATCAGGTACTAAAAAGGCCCTTATCAAAGGGTGTCCAATTATTACTGTGCAATATTATTATCCAAATGGCAAGTGTAATTGAACAGTCAAGGCTTATTTGGAGTGACTTGGACAGTATCACTGTACATATGCAGTATACTCTCTAGAGCTTAAATTATCTCTACACAAAACAACCACAGTTAAAAGGTTTAAAAATATTTAATAATAAATAATAAAAACATAAGACAATACTTCTTACTACACAGTGCTAGTCAAGAGTTCAGAGATGGAAAATGCTTAAAATAATACAGTAGAATAGTTCTGACAGTAGAATAGTTCTGACATCAACACAGAAAAACACTTAATCTAATATTCCTATTTCCTAGCTATTTCTAAAAGAAACACTAAAGTCTAAGATCCTACTTACATACAGACAGAGGCAGCATGATGGTGAGTTGGATGTTCTCAAGACAAATGCTAAATGCCCTCATTCTTTCTGTCCTTAAATTGATAACACAGTACCACTGATTCTTTTCAGATTACATAATTTCTTTCTGGTTCCAAGGCTAACAGAAACTCAGAGGTTAATAGCCCTTTTGATCTTGCAGCTGGTCAAAAAACCAGAGCAATAAAATAGATTATACATGTAAATTCTAGCCATTAACTCTGGCCTCAAAACAATAGGCAGAATGCCTCCCTGTAGACATCTCAGCTCCGAGTTTTAGATAAAAGAATTTCACAATGCTTGACTTATCAGCTTTCTTACAGCAGAGTGCACGGTTGGTACATTTTTTTCAGTTCAACATCCAATACAGTCGTTTCACATTTAAGAGAACAAGCCTGTGGCTTACATTAACATTTGCAAATGACTGAATTATCTACAAAAGTCTATCTAGCTATTGTGGCAGCCTTCATCACACCCCCCTCCCCCGAGAACCCAAGCTAGTTTTTCAAGTCACCCTTGAGAAACATTGCTTGAGAGGGTTATGTCTATCTGAGTATACCTTACCCCATTCCCTGTCTTGAGAGCCCATCTGCGTTGGCTTTGCTAAAACCATTGTGGTGATGCACTGACATATCATATCTCTGCAACCCTAGGTTCCATCTTAGCAACTTGACATTTTGCTGGCTGGCTCTGTTTAACATTGTTAGGGGATTGTGATCTGTAACTACGGTGAATTTTCTTCCATACAGATAAGGCTGAAGTTTATGCAGTGCCCACACTATGGCTAGACATTACTTTTCTACAACTGCATAGCATTTATCCCTGGGTTGGAGCCTACCACTGAGATAAACCACTGGGTGCTCTTCTCCCTCTGAAAAAAATCTAGCTAAGTACAGCCCCCACCCCATGGTTCAAAGCCTCCACCTGCACAACATATTCTTTGCTGTAATCTGGACTGGCTAACACAGGGGGTCCTCCCAAAGCTTCCTTACGCTCCTGGAATGCCTGTTCACATGCTGGGGTCCACACTACCTTACCTGGCCTGTTCTTCCTTGTCAGGTCTGTGAGGGGAGCAGCTATGGTACAAAAACTGGGGATGAACTTTCTGTAGTACCCTGCTGTCCCTAAGCATGCCCCCACCTGCTTTTTGGTAACAGGTGCAGGCCATGCCTGAATGGCTTCCACTTTGGCAGGTTCTGGCCTGATTTTACCATGCCCCACTCTTATGTCCCAGGTAGGAGACCTCTGCCATACCCACCTGACATTTGCTGGGCTTAATGGTCAACCCTGCCCTCTGTAGTCTGACCAGCACCTCCCTGACATGTTGAAGGTGCTCTTGCCAGGAATGGCTGTAGGTGGCAATATCATCAAGCTAAGCAAGGGCAAACCCTCCTGCTCCTGGTAGGATATGATCTACCAGCCTCTGGAAAGTTGTTGGGGCATTTTTCATCCCAAAGGGCATCTTTGTGAACTCATACAAGCCAAAAAGAGTCACAAAGGCTTACTTCTCTCTAGCACTGGGAGTCAAGGGCACCTGCCAGTAACCCTTGGTAAGATCAATAGTTGTAAGATACTTAGCCCCACCCAGTTGCTCTAGGGCCTCATCTGTCCTACGCATGGGGTAAGCATCTGACTCTGTGTGACTAATTTCCAGTAGTCCACACAGAACTTGGTGCTGCCATCCTTCTTTGGCACCAGCACCACTGGGTTGGCCCAGGGACTCTTGGACTCTTGAATCACCCCTAGTTCCAACATCTCCTGTATCTCCTCCTTCAGAGTCTGTTTGACTCTCTCAGGCACCCTATAAGGGGCCTGCCTAGTAGGCCTTTGGGGTCCTGTATCCACCTGGTGCTGCACCAGGTGGGTGCACCCTGGTTTCTAAGTGAACATGTCCCCAAACTCCTGTAACATTGCTCGGATTTCTCAAACCTGGATAGGAGATAACTGCTGGGACATTGCTATCCCTTCCACTGAGGAGTCAGTCCGAGCCTCACTGAGGAGATCAGTCACCAGATCTCCCTCAGACTCCTCCTGCAGTCCACTGCAAATGGTCAGCACAAGAACCTTCCTATCATAAGGTTTCATCATGTTAACATGGTACAATTTGTGCCCCTGCCTCCTGCCTAGCAGTTCCACCATGTAGTTAATAACACTTACCTTTCTTACCACCTTATAGGGTCCTCCCAAGCTGCTTGCAGCTTGTTGTGTCTGACAGGAATGAGAACCATTCCCTGCTGCCCTACAGCATACTCTCTAGCTTGAGCATTCCTGTCATACCAGACCTTTTTCTGTTGTTGGGCTTCTGCCAGGTTCTCCTGGGCCAAGCCCACAAGTTCCCTGAGCCTTGTCCTGAGGTTTAAGACATATGCCACAACAGACTCCTTGTGAGATTCACACTCGCCTTCCCACTCATCACAAATTAAATCTAGAGGTCCCCTCACCCTATGCCCATACAACAACTCAAAGGGTGAAAACCCTGTGTATTCCTGGGGAACCTGTCGGTAAGCAACCAACAGATGGGGCAAATATTTGTCCCACTCCCTCTTAAACTGGTCTGCAAATGCCTGTATCATGGACTTGAATGTAGAGTTTAACCTCTCAACAAGACCATTAGTCTGGGGATGGTAGGGGGTGGTCTTCAGGTGTTTCACCCCACAGTACTTCCAGAGACAAGCCAGCAGGTCTGACATTAAATTGGTACCTCTGTTAGTCAGTTTTTCTTTTGGGAAACCTACCCTGCTGAAAATCTCTAACAAAGCATTTGCCACCTTTTCTGCCTCAGTGGAGGACAAAGCCACTGCCTCAGGGTATCTTGTAGCATAGTCTACTACCACTAGGATGTACTTTTTCCCTGTGGAACTTTGGGTACTCAGAGGCCCCACAATATCCATAGCTACCCTCTGAAATGGCTCCTCAATCGCAGGCAAAGGCATTAAAGGAGCTTTTGCCTTGCCTCCTGCCTTGCCTACCCTTTGGCACTGCTCACATGTCCTGCTGTACCCTGTTACATCTCTGGAAATTCCAGGCCAATTTTAGTTCTGCATAATACATCTCTTTATACATTTTATGCCCATATGACCTGCAAAGGGAATATCATGGGCTATGGCTAGAAGTGCCAGATGGTAGGCTCTAAGCACTACCAGCTGCTGTACCCTCTCACCTTCTAGCCATCCTTCAGAGGTCCACTCTCTGTACAGTAACCCTTTGTCCCAGTATACAGATTCCCCCTTCCCTTGAGAATCAGGTGCCTTCCCAGCAACCTGCCTCAGGCCTTGCACTGTAGGGTCTGAGAGCTGAGCCTGACTCAACTCTCTCTCTTTGCATCCCTTCCTAGCTCCCCTTCCACAGGAAGTCTGGCATCCTCTTACAGTGGTGCATCACTGTCAGCCTGGGTAATATTACTCACCTCTACCTTTGCAGTCACTCTATCCAAGGGAACATCAGTACCCACTAGCAGCTGTGGCTCACCTTCAGTTTCACTGCTACAACGTAGCTTCCTCCCTGAAGTAACCACCTCACTAGTCTTGGCTGCAAGTATGCAGTCTCTCTGGGACTCCACCAGGCTACCAGACCCACATGCTTGTCTCGAAGCCTGACTGCATGTAACTGTATTAACACATAGTAATGCCTCATCAAAATCCTTCCCTATCAGGACACCTGCATGGTGGTAGCTCAGTACCCCTGCTGTCTCAAGACAACCTACTGTTGGCATTTTGTCTTCCCCACTTACTGGCGCTCTCACCTTTTGTTCCCCACCTTGCCTCTGTGGACATCTGTATGCCACATGGCCCCCACTGGTTGCATTCAAAACATTTAACCCTAGGTCCTGGACATGTACCTGGACTAGTGACTTCCCCTGTTACTGGCAGATTCTGTTGGGGCAGTCTGTGCTGCCCACCATGGGTTCCTTTAGACCCATGAGCAGTACTTGGGTCCCTTTCCTGTGCAGGGATGCCCTGCTTGCTAGGTATAGGTCTCCCTTCTTCTCCAACTCATCTGAAGTAGCACATTGTCTATTAGCTAACTAGATCCTCATGTCCTCAGGCAAAGTGCTAAGGGCTTGCTCCCCTCACCAAAAGGTCTGCCAGCCCTTCAGAAGTGGTGACCTGACATCCACTCACCCACCTGTCAAAATAAGTGCTCAGTTCAGCAACATTCACACACACTTTTCTCGGCCTTGCTTCTATGCTCACAAAACTTTTTCCTATGCGTTTCAGGTGTTAGCTTAAAACATTCTAACAAGCAGTTCTTAACAGTAGTATAATCAAAACATGCCTAATCAGAAATTTTAGACAAGACAGTTACAGCTTTACCATGGAGTAAGGGTGTCAGTAACCGTACCCAGAGCCTTTGGTCAACATCATACTGTTTACATACCCTCTCAAACGTGTGAATAAAACTATCAAAATTATTCCCCTCTGTAAACTGCGGAAGAAATTTACTGACCTTTTGTGCTTCTGGGGTCCAGTTACTCCCCTCCCCATTACCTCCATGACTCTGGTGAAGAGTCAGCATCTCCTTCTCATGCTGCCTTTGCCTTTCCTTTTCATCAGCTTCCAGGCGTAGCAGTTTCTCATTCTCCTCAGCCTGCAAATGTCGCAGTTTCTCACTCTCCTCACTCTGTAGACGCCTCAGTCTCCCAGCTGTTTCTATTTCCAATTGCCTGGCATCCAACTCAAGTCTCTTTAGCCCCAGATGGATTTTTAAGTCCTCTGTAGAAAGGTTGAGCTGTCCATTCTCTGAGTGTGGTACATCTCCACTGCCAATCTGATCGTCCTCCTGGTTGCTGTTTTCTGATGCAGCTGTGACCAAAGCTGCAGTCATGTCTGCCTTAGTCAGGTTTCCATGCACCAGTCCCCTAGCCTGTCACATCTCAGCCAGTTGGCTCCTTTTCAGCTTTCCGTACTCCTCTGCTGACATGCTTGCCTGCTCTCCCTGACTAAGCTAACAAAAAAAAAATAAATCAATTGTGATCTGAACTGCATGGCTGATTTAGAGTAGAAAAACACCTTCAGTGATGTCTGTACACAAGCTACATGAATTCACTCTACCCACACCACTACAAGCCAGTTAGTATTTGCCAACCAATTAATATGTGGTGTGGATATCCCAACACTGCCAAACAATTAATATTTGATGCCCGTGCACTGGACCAGCAATCAAGGAGCCTCAGTCCTCACCACTAACACCATTGAGGGGCATCCACATAGGGGCGGATAACAAATACACACACAGAAAAGTACAATTTTCCTTAAGAGCACACAGAGATCACAGTCAGTCTGGGGCTGGTTTCTCCCTTTCTCTCCAGATCCCCAATAAGACTCCCCACTGGCACAGCTACAGGGTTCAGATCTCAGCCTAGTGGGCAAACGAAAACCTCCAGCACCCTCTCTGTCCAACCAGTGCTCCGTATCCCTGCCCAAGTAGCTGACACAAACACACTTTGAGATAAGAGTTATATACAGCCACACAGACACTGCTGCGGAAGGCTGGCACAGGTTATCCAGCAGTGCCCCTTTTACCCAGACTATATGGTAGAAATCACTGCCATCACTCACTAATATTTATCAGCTACTAAAAAGGCCCTTATCAAAGGGTGTCCAATTATTACTGTGCAATATTATTATCCAAATGGTAAGTGCAGCTGAACAGTCAAAGCTTATTTGGAGTGACTTGGACAGTATCACTATACATATGCAATGCTCTCTAGAGCTTAAATTATCTCTGCGCAAAACAGCCACAGTTGAAAGGTTTAAAAATATTTTATAATAAATAATAAAAACACAAGACAATACGTCTTACTACAGTGCTAGTCAAAAGTTCAGAGATCACAGGAAAATGCTTAAAATAATACAGTAGAATAGTTCTGACATCAACACAGAAAAACACTCTAATCTTCCTATTTCCTAGCTATTTCTAAAAGAGACACTGAAGTCTAAGATCCTACTTACCTACAGAGCACAGACAGAGTGCTGTTGAGTTGGACGTTCTCAAGACAAATGCTCTAATGCTGTCATTCTTTCTATCCTTAAATTGATAATACAGTACCACTGATTCATTTCAGATTACACCATTTCTTTCTGGTTCCCAGGCTAACAGAAACTCAGAGGTTAATAACCTTTTTGATCTTGCAGCTGGTCAGGAAATAAGAGCAATAAAATTAATTATACATGTGAATTCTAGCAATTAACTCTGGCCTCTAAACAATAGGCAGAATGCCTCCCTATAGACATCTCGGCTCTGAGTTTTAGATCAAAGAATTTCACAATGCTTGACTTATCAGCTTTCTTATAGCAGAGTGCACTGTTTTTTTTTTTCAGTTCAACGTCCAATACAGTCTTTTCACATTTAAGAGAATAAGGGTGTGGCTTATATTAATATTTACAAATGACAGAATTATCTACAAAATTCTATCTTCACCTATCTTCACAATGACTTTTACTTCTGCAGAAATTGTGATTATTGGTGGATGTAGCGACAAAAGTTTGAGTGGCCTTTTATGGTTGAAATGTTCTGAAATAGGCAGTTTTGTCATTATTGGGTCATATGTTGTGTTTCATTGCTTATTAGAAGGATGTTCAAAACTACAAATGTAAAGCACACTGGTTATACAAGGAATATAATTTAATACAATCAAGAAGGAAAATCAAAGAAAGCATACAGGTATGCATGGTCCTGAAAATGTGTGTATGTTTTGAAAACAGCCCAAAGGTAAACTTTATCTGCTACTGATCAGATTGCATTTTCTTTGAATGTGGGTTTCAATGAATGTGAGTTTCAAGGGCAGAGAAGTTACTGTTAATGCTAAATCTGAAGTCTGATTTCATTGTGAGTCTCTATTTTGTTTAGAAAATGTCTATTAGTTTGTGATGTAAAATTTGAAATAAAAGTTTTAAATTAAATCCAAATATCTGTAATCATTGTATAAGCAAAGAAGAAAATGTATTCCTCCCTTCACTCATTAAACTGGCTTGAACTCCATAACCAACTTGACTTTCTCCAAATAACGACTGCCTATAGACTACTATTCCAACCTACCAAGTGCCCTGCACTATCCAATATCCTACAACCATATACTCCCCATGGAACACTTAGATCTACCCACCAAAACCTAATCACCATCCACAAACCCAAGCACCCAGCTGGTCAACTTCTGCTTTCTTTCACCTTAGCCAAAAAATGGAATGCTCTTCCCTCCACTCTTAGGACCTGCGGTAACCTTGAAAACTTTAAAACTCTTCTTCATTCTCACCTTTACTCAAACAGGAAATGCTACTGTACTCTTCACCCTATACCTCTCAAGGTCTCCTCCACTTTTACTCCTGGTTAACCTCTCACCTGGCTAACCTTGCTCATTTGTATTATGTATAAATAACTATACTGTAAAATCTAGCCTCAAGGCCATTTGCCTGTCTTTTACACCTAAACAAAATTGTAATTGTTTGTTTCTTTATGAATGCTACCTGTTTATTTGTCAGTAATGCAAAGTTTCTTAGTAATTATTCATGTAACTATGTATTGTTGGAGCTTTTCTCCCCGGGCCGCCACTGAAAACGGGCTCCACGAGACCAGTGGACCTCCCCGGTCATCAAACTGGAATAAATAAATAGTATGCACACTGACAGGTTTGAAAAGTGTTTATGGCAACTGGGGAGAAATAGTTTAGTAATGGGACATTAGGATGACTGCGTGTGTGTGTGTGTGTGTGTGTGTGTGTGTGTGTGTGTGTGTGTGTGTGTGTGTGTGTGTGTGTGTGTGTGTGTGCATGTGTGCATGTGCATTTCTTTGAAACTGGATATTTATGTTCTTTTTTTTCTTTGTACTCTTTTTGTTTTGGTGGCATGGGGGGTAGCTAGCTGGGCTATAGTTAAAGTAATTTGCCCTTTCATTTGTTCAGTTTAAATTCTGCCATTAAGGCTGGGAAGTGAGTATTTGTGTTAATAAACTGGAATATTTTTATCCTTTTGGGGGAATAGGGTTGGCCAGTTGTGCTGTGGAAAAAATGTAACTTGTCCTTTTCACTTGGTTTAAATTCCACCCTTAAGGTGTGTTTGTGTTTAATAAATTTGAATATTTATGCTTTTTAAGGGGGTTAGTGGTAACCTTGTCCTTTTCATATTATTTTAAAGGCTGGCTAGAGGGCATTTGTGTGAAATAAATATATTTTTTTTCTGGGTGAGGGTGGCTAGCTGTGCTATGGGAACTGATCCTCTTCATTTGCTCAGCTTAAAGTCTTGTATTAAGGGGTGACTGGTACACATTTGCATGAAATAAATTGAATATTTATGCTTTTTTCTTGGGAGGGGATGGCTAGCTGTGTTGTTGATGAAATAATTGGTGTTCGGTTTAAAGTTTGGCATTAATGGCTAGTGTGTATTTGCGTGAAATAAATTGGAATAATGTATGAAACAAATTTGAAATTGTCCTCAGTTTTACTGAATTGTTCTTGTATTTGCATAATATGTTTTGTCTGCAAGTATTCCTCAAATTGTTTGCTTAGATTATATTCTATTTTTGCGTGACTAGTGTGCATTTCCATGAAATATGCTGCAATCTTTACTTTCTCTCTCTCTCTGGGTGCTGCATTTGTAAAACCAAGTTGAAACTGTTCATGATTTTGCAAAATGTCCCTAAATTTGCTTCATCTTGATCTATTCCTAATAAAATTTGGGGTAAACTGTCCACATACATTACCAAATCCCAAACTGCTTAGCTGTTAGGGGTGTGTTGTCAGTGTCAGTGTCGTACTCCAGTTTCTAAAGCAGATCATAAGGCATTTTTGACATTTAGATTTAGTCCATGATTCTGGCACCAGCTATGTGTTTGGGACAAACCTTCTTGTGGGATGGCTGAGTCTTCTGGGGAATTGATCCCTGCTCCTAGCTTGCTCCTTGCTGGGCATTATTTTGTTTCATTTCATGATTAGCATTGAACGCAATTTTCAAAGAGGAGGAAGTGTTAGAAGAAATCTCCATGAGGGGCAGTTAAAAAAAAATTCTGCTCCGAGTTTCAAATATGTTAAGTATACCACTGGAGATTGGATCTACTTAATTTAGTAAATTTCTTTGAGAATATCATTAAAGATGTAGAGAGTGGCCATGCAGTTCACACATGATACTTGGATCTAGTCAAATCCTTTGATACCATTCCTGATTCTGGAATTGTAAATAAGCTTAAACACGTACATTTAGACCCTTTTGATGTAAGATGAATAGATAAAAATGGCTAAATATAACTTGTGTAATTAAAGTAGCAGGTCCTACGTCAGAAAGCAATAATCTGTCTAGTGGGATTCCTTAGAGCTCAATACTGGGACCCCTTCTGTTCAACATCACCTTCTCAGATCTCCAAACCACTATCCCAGGCATATGACTTACTGAGTTCAACATCACCTTCTCAGATCTCCAAACCACTATCCCAAGCATATGACTAACTGAGTTCAATATCACCTTCTCAGATCTCCAAACCACTATCCCAGGCATATGACTTACTGAGTTCAACATCACCTTCTCAGATCTCCAAACCACTATCCCAAGCATATGACTAACTGAGTTCAATATCACCTTCTCAGATTTCCAAACCACTATCCCAGGCATATGACTAACTGAGTTCAATATCACCTTCTCAGATTTCCAAACCACTATCCCAGGCATATGACTAACTGAGTTCAACATCACCTTCTCAGATCTCCAAACCACTATCCCAAGCATATGACTAACTGAGTTCAATATCACCTTCTCAGATCTCCAAACCACTATCCCAAGCATATGACTGAGTTCAATATCACCTTCTCAGATTTCCAAACCACTATCCCAAGCATATGACTAACTGAGTTCAATATCACCTTCTCAGATTTCCAAACCACTATCCCAGGCATATGACTGAGTTCAACATCACCTTCTCAGATCTCCAAACCACTATCCCAGGCATATGACTGAGTTCAACATCACCTTCTCAGATCTCCAAACCACTATCCCAGGCATATGACTGAGTTCAACATCACCTTCTCAGATCTCCAAACCACTATCCCAGGCATATGACTGAGTTCAATATCACCTTCTCAGATTTCCAAACCACTATCCTAAGCATATGACTAACTGAGTTCAATATCACCTTCTCAGATTTCCAAACCACTATCGCAGGCATATGACTTACTGAGTTCAACATCACCTTCTCAGATCTCCAAACCACTATCCCAGGCATATGACTAACTGAGTTCAACATCACCTTCTCAGATCTCCAAACCACTATCCCAGGCATATGACTGAGTTCAACATCACCTTCTCAGATCTCCAAACCACTATCCCAGGCATATGACTGAGTTCAACATCACCTTCTCAGATCTCCAAACCACTATCCCAGGCATATGACTAACTGAGTTCAACATCACCTTCTCAGATCTCCAAACCACTATCCCAGGCATATGACTAACTGAGTTCAACATCACCTTCTCAGATCTACAAACCACTATCCCAGGCATATAACTAACTGAATTCAAGAATGACTGGTATGATTAACTGAATTCATGAATGACTGCTATGACTAACTGTATTTTTGAATGACTGCTATGACTAACTGAATTAATGAATGACTGCAACCAGAGTCCTGTCGTTCACTCAGCACCTGATACTATGTTACCACAACAAGGACGACATCAAACATATCAGCTGTGTATTAGAAATGGGCTTAAATTAAATGCCTTGTCACATCTGGTGAACAAATCTCAACAGCAGTTTACAGTACAAGCAGTACACCTCTCCAGACTAATACAGTTGACAGAGGTCTCAGCACATTTGCACACAACTTCCGGCCCTTTGGCTATCACATAGCAACAGCAGTCATGAAATCCTTCAATCTAACCCAGCTAGTAACTAATAATTTTATTGTATGGGAAGGGTCTATGGCTGCTGTAAATTAATTTTTTATTTACATTAGACAATCAGTTTATTATTTTAGAAAATGTTCACATTATTTTTTCTACAAGATCTGCTTTCTAGATCTCAGTGTGTATAAGCATTTGCAGTTACAAGAACTTCACCATGACTTGTATTGGTTTCACTTCATAATCTCAAAATACTAAAATCCCGATTTTCAGTATCTCGAGACCATGAAGCCGAAAATCCATAAACTCGAAACCCCAGAAGCACAAAATTTAAAATTGCGACTTCCACACTAAACATACCACAGGCACAAACACAAACATACATGTCCCTACACATAACACAAACACCTACCCTACATACAAGCAGGGGGGCAAGCCCCCTTACACCCCCCATGTGGGGGGCTGCACCCCCCTACCCCCCCTACTTAAATATACTAACTCTGAGGTTTCACTACACAGACAAACACACAAAAATACCACCACACAAGCTGCATTCCCCTCACACACACATCACACTAACAAAACACACAGACACACACTAAAGCCCCTACCCAAAACCCGTAAAACACAAACACTTACCTACATCTCCAACCACCCACTCACACACCGCAACAGCAAAACCGCTAATTCAAAACCTCCGAACTTCGGGATTTTGAATTTCGCGCTTCTGGAGTTTCAGTATTCTGCACTTTCATCTTTCTGGTCTCGGGCTACTGAAATTTGGGATTTCAGTAGTTCAAGATTCTGAAGGGAAACCCTTCTTCACAGGTTAACGTATTTCTTCATGCCAGCAGTATGAACTCATGAGTGACCAAGAGGAAAGTAATTAAATGAGGGGGAATGAAACAGTTTGGGTGTCTTAAGAACCTGCATGACCTCCACATAGACATTCTTGTGAGGGGATAGACAAATGATACTAGTAGAAGCATTCTGGGTCCAATTAATATCCCAAAATAAAGTCATGGCCTCAAGCTAAATGCCAAAAATGCATAGTCATCCTGTTTGTGAAAAACAAAGCACCCACGAATTACCACATAGGTGGAAGGCCCCTTAATACAGAAGAGGTAGTAAGGGATCTGGGGACCCAGGTAGATAGTAATCTCTCCTTTGACAATCATATTGCCAAAGTAGTTAGGAAATCCTTCTGTGTGGCCCATCTAATTACTAAAGAGTTCGCATCTAGAAATACAGCGGCTATAGGGGCCCCTCTACTCGTCACTCATTAGACCCATCATAGAGTGCAATGCCCCATTTGGGATGTACCTCACAAGACACTTCCAACAGCTGGAAAGACCACAAAAGTACCTCACCAAGAGGATTACTGGTCTCAAACATATGTCCTTTGCAGCCCGACTGAAAAAACTCCGGTTGTACTCAGTGGCATATCGCTTACTCAGAGGTGATCTCTGCCTGACTTACAAAGCCATGTCCAACTCAGAACTGATGGACATGCTCCACCTAAAGAAATCCAAGTCACTGTGAGCCACGCACTCTAGTGAGCTAAAACTCGCCACAGCAGTAAATAGAACATGCTGGAGGGATAGATTCCTGTCACAGAGACTCCCCATGATTTGGAACAAAATTCCAGATTGCATCAGACAGAGCCCCTCACTAACATTCTTCAAGAGAAACCTTGACGAGTGGATGAGTAACAGAAAATGCACCCCTGGGATCACTTCATTGGTTCTGCTTGACAGAGGATCAGTTAATTAATCAATGGGCGTAAAGCCACACACTCTGGCTTATAAATGCCCTCGGGCAGATAGCCTAGTACCTACCTATGAACCTATGACATTCCCTATATGAACCCCAAGAAGATTATTGGGTCTGAGTCTCTTTACAATGACCAAATTAAAGAAAAGATAAAAAGAAGCAAAGATCCCCATCAGACCAAAGAAGTTGTTTCTGCCAACTGATCTGGTCTGTCTAGTAACAGTCTGGCGAGTAGGATTCTTGACCCTGGCCCTTCCTTTCGTTTTTCAAAAAATCTAAGAGCATTAGAGCTTATTTAAAAGGAACTGTTAAAGACAAAAGTGAGATTCTTAATACTTTTAAATGTGCCCCCCCCCCCCATATTCTTTGTGAATTTATGAGCTGCAGAGATTTTTTTTCATTTGCACTAGCTCAGGGAAAAAATATAACAGCAAAGTATCTGGGAATTGCAGCACTGAGAAGGTTGTGTGCAGAGCCCAGTGTTCCAAGTATTCTCTGTTTTTTTAGGGAAAAATATTTCTAAGCTGAAAAGAAGGAAAGCCCCACCACTTAGCATCCAAGACAATTGTCCCTCTCACCCTGCCCTAGTCTAGGGCAATTGTCCCTCTCACCCTGCCCTAGTCACACTGCCGGTTATATACCAGACTAGAAACTGTACAAGCAATCATTTTATTGCAACGCAGACTGCTGAGTTTCCAGGGCACACTTGTACTGCTCAGTTTCCAGGGCACACTTGTACTGCTGAGTTTCCAGGGCACACATGTACTGCTGAGTTTCCAGGGCACACTTGTACTGCTCAGTTTCCAGGGCACACTTGTTTTGTTTTTTCTTTCACATTTGGACATTGTTAAGATGGGTCGGTTTTGAGAGGAACTGCAATGCCATTCTAAAAAGGAGATTGAATTCTTGCAACCCACCAGGTCTCAATGCAGCTTTTTCTATCAAAAGTATTCTTCATTTTGATTAGTAACTAAAGATATTTTATCCAGGTCAGATGTCTTCAATCCTTTACACCCTGCCTGTCAGACCAATTACAGAAAGTAAGGAATCTCTTAATAAGTATTAATCAAAACAAATATTGCTTTTAGAAATACTCCAGAAGTCCTAACTAAAAAGATCAACAAAGATCATTAAGCCAAAGATTTTCAGCTACACAAATAAGCTTGAAGCTTTATCCATATCACTTAATAGACTCCTACATTGTGATTTACGTCTGTCACTCCATGCCTTTATGGACCCAACTCTCCTTCATCTCTTACAACTTCTGAAAACAAATAGCTTCACAAACACTTGAACTTAAGACTGAAATCTTCATTAGCAAATAAATAAGACAAAAGTGAGGATACATTTATTACTTCATCATTGCTGGAATAATCTTATATTACAAATAAAAGAGACGGATATAATTTCTCTCTTTAAGGAAAACCTTGATAATTGCATGTATGATCATAAGTCCATCCTGGGGTTGACTTGTTTTGCCCTCCAGCAGGCAACAGATGTTCTATGAAGGAGGCTATTTTTATGCTCCATTGATTGACTCTGTCTTGTACTTTATATGAATTTCTGAATCTGTTAATTTTCACATACTGGGTATCATATACAGTATATGTTTGAGTACACAGTTATTATGGTCCATGGACTGAATCTGCCCTCTAATCTCTATGAATCTATGAACCGTGAAATACTCTGTATCTGGTACAGTATCCCTTTAAGAGTACAAGGTTATTATGGTCCATGGACAGACCATACCTAGTAATTTCTATGAATCTATGAATCGTCAAATACTGTGTATCTGGTATATAGTATACCTTTAAGAGTATAAGGTTGTTATGCTCCGTGGACTGATTTTGCCTTGAAATCTTTATGCCGTCTAAATCTCTGAATTGTCACATACCAAGTTTCTGATACAGAATACCTTTAAAAGCTCACTGTTATTATGGTCTGTGAACTGCCTGTTAAATCTGATGGATTTCTTTGAAAATGTGACCAGAGCCATTGATGAGGGCATATCAGTGCACACAGCATACCTCGACTTGGCAAAGGCTTTCAACACAATCCCACATTCTGGCATCACTGATAAACTTAGCAAACTGAATATAAACCCTTTCATTGTAAGATGGGTTGACAACTGGCTCACAAACTGGATGGGTCCCCTACACATTAGCAAAATACCACATCACAGACTTTCATATGAGTGAGCCGACAACACCAAAATGACAGAACAGCAACTGATCAGAACACTGACGGGCAACAGATAGTAAGTAAGCCATTGGCCAACCTGACAACCACACAACAATGGCAGCAAACAAAACAAACTGATGTGCCCCACCCCCCAACTAAATATACCAACTTTGAGATTGCACTACCGTGGAGGTGAGGGGCAAACATCGACATGCTGGCTAAGCAATTCCTTACCATCCATTTTCTATCAGTGTTCCGAGCGGTTGGTGATCTGTCAGCTCGCTCATATGAAAGTCGGTTATGTGGCATTTCAGTAAGGTGAAGGGGACCCAACTGGACACACACTATCAAAGTGAGTGAAAACCCATCAACCAACAGACCTCTTACCAGCAGAATACCACAAGGGTCAGTGCTGGGGCCCCTACTGTTTGGTATATACTTCTTAGGAGTTCAGGTCAAAACTAAGGGGTTGTGGCTGACCAAGTTTGCAGATGACTGCAAACTAGGTACAATTATTTAATCCCCAAATTATGTCAGTATACTCCAGGATGGTCTCGCGCAGACCAACAACTGGTGCATTAGTCACGGTCTCAAACTGAATGCAAAGAAATGTATAATCATTCCCTTTGGCACAAACAATGTCCCTTCCTGCTATAAAATTAACAACAATGCCCTAAGTACCGATGAAGTGGTAAGGGACCTGGGATCACAAGTTGACTGTGACCTGAACTTCGACCACCATGTGTCTACTGTAGTAAGGAAGGCTTTCTACATAACACACTTGATTAGTAAAAGTATCTCCTCAAGAGCAAAAGAGATTATAACCCCTCTGTACTTAGCATTTATTTGGCCTATAATTGAGTATAATGCCCCATTCTGCATGTACTATACAAAGCACCTGCAGCAGTTGGAGAGATCTCAGAGGTTTCCAACAAAGAAGATCAAGGGGCTCCAGCATGTGCCTTACTCAGACCAAATAAAGTCCCTGTCACTATGCTCCATATCATATAGACTTCTTGGGGGAGACTTATGCCTGGTCTACAAAGCAATCCAAGATCCAGACCTAATGAACTTGCTGCATATGGGTGGTGCAGTGGTGCTGCAGTTAATGTTAGTCATTTTACAGCAAGAGGTTCTCCAGTTCAGTTTGATTCTCAGCTGGTGTGCCTTCTGTGCAGAATTTACATGTCCTCCCTACTTTCGTATGGGTTTCCTCACACATTCCAGGACATGTGTCTGGAGCATTTCTTCCCTGGCCTCCACTGAAAATAGGCTTTGTCCTTGTCAGATGTTCCTGATCAACAAATGTTAAATAAATAAATAAATTAAATCAAATGGGACTACAGCTACCCATTCCAGGGGTCTAAATATGGCATGTGACTTACAGGACATACTGGAGAGACAGATTGGTCTCCCAGAGACTTCCACATTTTTGGAACAGACTACCAATTCATGTGAAACAGAGCACCTCTGTGACACTGTTCAAGAGAAATCTGGATGACTGGATGGTGCACCATAAATTCTTACTGGGGATAGGGCCCACAACTGTTCTGGACATGGGCAGTCTTCACGAAATGCGCTCTTAGGTATGAATTAGCATTTCTGTGGTATTACATTGGGGTGAAATGGCTAGGCTTAAAATGACCACTGGGTTGATAGTCTAGTAATCTCCTGTGATCCTATGATCCTGATTCTAGTAATCTCCTGTGATCCTATGATCCTGATTCTAGTAATCTCCTGTGATCATATGATCCTGATTCTAGTAATCTCCTGTGATCCTGATTCTAGTAATCTCCTGTGATCCTATGATCCTGATTCTAGTAATCTCCTGTGATCCTATGATCCTGATTCTAGTAATCTCCTGTGATCCTATGATCCTGATTCTGCTTGTAATTTCTATGAATTTATGAATTCTCACATACATACTGCATATCTAATACTGTATACCTTGAAGAGTAAAAGGTTATTTAAGTCGGTGGAATGACCTTGTCTTGTAATCTGCATAAATCTCTGAACTGTCAAATACTGGGTATTGATACATTATACCTTTAAGGGTACAAGGTTGTTATGGTCTTTGGACTGACTGTGTAATTTATATGAATATCTGAATCGATGAGTTGTCATATACTAGCTATCTGATACAGTGTAATTTTGAGTACATGGTTATTATGCTCTATTGATTGACTCTTCCTTACAATCTTTGTGAATCTCTGAATCTATTAACTGTCACATGCTACATACTTGATACAGTATACCTTTGAGTACATGGTTATTATGGTCCATGGACTAACTGCATCTTTGGTTAATATAGTCCTTGGACTAACTGCATCTTGTAATCTCTATGAATCTATGAATTGTTACATATTGTTACATATAGAAAATTAACTGGCTCAACCAGCACCCTGTACAAATACCATGAACCAGTGCCCAGCACCCTTAGCTCTTCAAGTGAATAGTTAAAAAAAAAAAGGCAATCGCTACATTTTATTAAAAAAAAATCTTGTGGCAAACTCCTTTCTTCAAATGTGCTACAGTTCATACCCTTCCTGTATGGAGTGCTATGATACTCATGTTTTAGTTAAAAAAAATCTTCTTTTAAGCTATAGCAAATTGGTTGGTACAAATGCAAACTGCTTGTGACAGTATAGCTACAGTTTAGACTATACACAGAGTGCTGCAGCACTCAGGTTTGACCCCAAATGCAATACCAGCTTTTAATAGCTTTATTGCATTACAGAGAGCTCTGGATCGACTGATTGCACCACCCCAACACTTTACACCTATGGCAGTTGCTCTTTTCACCCAGCCCTAGCTATGCTACTGACTATATGCCAGATATCTGATTCAGTATAACTTTAAGAGAACTTGGTTATTATGGTTCATGGACTAACTTTGCCTTGTAATCTCAATAAATCTCTAAGTATATGAATTGTACATAAGAGTATCTGATACTCTCTACCTTTAAGAATATAAGGTTGTTATGGTCTGTGGACTCCTTTTGCCTTTTAAGCTCTATAAATCTCTGAATTGTCACATACTAGATATCTGATATACACCTGTAAGAGAACAAGGTTATTATGATCCATGGATGGACAGTGCCTTGTAATCACCATAAGTCTATGAATCTATGAATTGTCATATACTGATTAGCTGATACAGTATACCTTTAAGAGTATGTGATTGTTATGGTCCATGAACTGACCTTGCTTTATAATCTTGATAAAACCTTGAGTCTATGAATTGTCACATACTGGATATCTGATACTTTATATATTTAGGATCAAAGGGTCATAGGAGGTTACTAGGCCCTAGAGCTTTTTTTAAGCCTATCCATTCATGCCCCAATTTTCCAAATTATCAATGCCCATGGGCTAGAAGGCCTTTGGTATATGCCTGTCCCTTAGGGTATCAACAAACTGCCCTTGCCCTTAAACATCACAGGTGACAAGCCAGAGGTGAATTTATGATTTCCCATCCATTGGTCCAAACTGCATTTGAATTGGTCTAGGGAGAGCTCTATTTCACATGAATATGGAGTCTGTTCCAGAGAATGGGTGACCTCTGAGACACATACCTGTACCTTCATCATATTTTGTTTATGTTGTGATGATGTGAGGTATTGGCAGCTATGCCAGGAGAAGTAGAGCAGTGGGTGTATAACATATGCCAGCATAGCTAGCTGGAATTTTGTAAAGAATTATACGTCATTTGTTTATCAAACTGATTTGTACAGGTGCTTGTGTTGAAAATGTATTTGTAAAGCTGAGTATGTTAAAAATGTACCAACAGTGGGTCCTGCTGGACAGAAAAAGAAATACTCCTGTATGTCAGACTGTATTGTAACTGTTGAAATGAATATATTGTAACAGAGGATACTGGAAGAGAATAGGTTAATCTCAGTCCAGCTAACTTTGAAAAATAGTCTGAAATTAAATTACCTAGTTTAGGCCATAAAGATTGTATCTTACAGTCTGATTGCAGCCAGACACAAAAAGTCTGTGAAAACTAAGACTAGGAATCCTACTGTATTGTCCTTCGAAGGGTGGAGGTTTTTGAAATGGTTTCATAGCTTCCAGATGCTATAACACATCTTAGCAAAGCTCTATGTGTGTGTGTGTATTATGACACATATGGACTAGATTCTGGTTTAGTTGCTAGTAAATGGTGGTAGTGAGGGAACCAGAAGTCAGATGACCAGATGTGTGTGATATTCTGTAAGCCATCACTGAAGTGATGCTTAAATACTAAATGAGACATTAGTCTCAGACCAGTCTGCTTTTGAAACCTGAAAAAGAAGGACCCTTCACCCATGCTATCTTTCCTTGCTGTAGTAAGTGAACAAGGGAATAGTAATTCTTAGATCAGTCAGGAAAATATAGTGAGATTAGTTAAGTACTATTTTTTTCTGTATCTGTGTGAATCTATTCATCTGTGTTATTTTAATATTTCCTGTGATTTAAACTCTGGTGTTTATCATAAATATATATTTAGTATTGTCATGTTCTTTTATTATTTATTATTAAATATATTTAAACGTTTCATTATGGTTGGTCTTTTAGAGAATATTTTAACCTTTGAGAGTACTTCTATTTATTTGGTGACACTAGGGTCACTCCTGAAAGCCTTGCTGTGTTGTCAACTTTATCATTAGTATTAATTTCACTCAGTATAATTGGGTTTAATTTCACTCAGTATAATTGGGTATCCTAGTAAGAGCCTTAGAGTAGCTGGTTTTGGAATGTTCTGGCGGCAGTATCTACCGTATAGTCTGGGCAGAAAGGCATAGCTGGTAAATCTGTGCCAGCCTTTCCCGGTTGTGTGTGTGTGAAAATCACATTTCAAAGTGTGTGTATGTGTGTCAGCTACTTGGAGCAGGGAGAAAGAGCACTGGTTTCACAGAGAGGGTGGTGGAGGACTTGGCTTGGAACTCTTGGATAAGGACTCAACTCTACAGCTGTGTCAGTGGGGACTCTTATTTGGAGCCTGAAGAGAGAAAGGGAAACCCAGCCCCAGGACAGGAGAGTGTTCCCTGAATCTATGAATTATCACATGCAAAGTATCTGAAGCAGTATAACCTTCAGAGTGCAAGATTGCTTTGATCCATGGACTCAGTCTGCCTTATAATTTCTATAAATCTCTGACTCTATTAATTGTCACATACTGGATATCTGGTACAGTGTACCTTTAAGAGTACTAGGTTATTATGTTCCATGGATTGACTTTGCCTTGTAATCTGTATAAATCTCCGAACTGTCATATATATTGATTATCTGATGAAGTATATTTTAACAGGACATGGTTATTATGGTCTACAGAACTGACTCATCATTTAATTTCTAGAAATCTATGAAATGTCATATACAGGGCATCTATTAAAGTATACCTTTAAGAATACAAAATTATTGTGGTCCATGGACTGACTCTGCCTTTTAATCTCTATAAATCTTGGAATCAATGATTTGTTGCAAACCGGGTGTCTGTTACCTTTAACAGTACAAGGTTATTACAGTCCATGGCCTTACTCTGCCTTGTAATTTCTATAAACCTCAGCATAGGTTCATACTAGGCTATCTGCCCTAGGGCATTTATAAGCCTAGCCAGAGTGTGTGTGGCTTTCACCACCCCTTAGGATGAGAATACTATACCCATTAGTTTGCTGTGCCTCTGTCCAGCAGTAATACAGAGATGATTCCCTGGGTAAACCTACGATCTCCCATCCACTCGTCAAGATTTCTCTTGAACAGAGTTAGTGAGGGGCTCTGCCTCACATGGACTGGGATTCTGTTCCATAGTGTAGGGAGTCTCTGGGTGATGAATCTGTCCCTCCAGCACATCCTATTTATATCCGTGTTGAGGTTTAAGTCTCTTGCTCTCGTGGCTCTGGTGGATTTGGATTTTTTGAGGTGGAGCATGTCCATTAATTCCGGATTGGACATGGCCTTGTATGTCAGGCACAGATCACCTCTGAGCAGACGGTATGCGACTGAATAGAGTTGGAGTTTCTTCAGTCGGGCAGCGTATGACATATGTTTGAGCCCCTTTATCCTTTTGGTGAGGAACTTTTGGGATCTTTCCAACTGCTGCAGGTGTCGGGTAAGGTACATTCCGAATGGGGCATTGTACTCAATCATTGGTCTGATAAGTGAAGAGTACAGGGGTACAATGACCTCTCCTGATCTGGATGTGAATCCCTTCATGATCAGGTGGGCAATGTAGAAGGTATTCCTAACCACTTTGGCAATGTGAGTGTCAAAAGAGAGGTTACTGTCAACTTGGGTCCCCAGGTCCCTGATAACTTCTTCCGTGTTTAATGGATTACCACCTATGTGGTAATTAGGGGTTACCTTGTTTTTCCCAAAGGGTATGACTATACATTTTGGCATTTAGCTTAAGGCCATGGCTCTGGCACCAGTTATCCATTTCTATGAGACCTCTCTGGAGGATGTCTGTGTCTGATGGAGTGTCAATTATGGTGCCCAGTTTGCAGTCATCTGCAAATTTTGTCAGCCACAATCCCCTATGTTTGCCTGCACTTCAGAAAAATAAATGCCGAACAAGAGGGGCCCAGGACTGAGCCCTGTGGGACACCGCTCATGACCGGCTTAGAGTCTGACATGGCACCAGCAACTCTAACCCTGTGGGTTCTGTCCTTGAGCCAGTTTGCAACCCATCTTGTGACATATGGGTTTACATCTAAGCTGGTGAGCTTTTCTATGATGCCCGAGTGGGGTATTGTGTCGAACGCTTTTGCTAGGTCAAGGTAGGCTGTGTGAACTGCCTTACCCTCATCAATGGCCTTAGTGACTGTTTCAAAAAGTCGACCAAGTTCAAGAGGCAGGATCTGCCCTTGACAAAGCCAAATTGGGTAGGATCCAGTGTCTGTAGGTCCCCAATGTCTTTATTTATGAGTTCCATTATGATCCTCTCCATAGCTTTGCAGACAAGGCTCGTCAAGCTTATGGGGCGATAATTTCCAGGGTCCGTAGAAGCACCACCTTTGTGGAGTGGGACCACAGTTGCCGTACGCCATTCTTTGGGTATGTATCCTGTAGTAAGGCTAAGATTAAACAGCAGCCTTATGTGTGGGTTTAGTTCCTCATTGAGTTCATGTAGCACACAGCCGGGGACACCGTCCGGTCCCATTGATGCTGTGTTTTTTGCTTTAGAGAGAGCAGCTCTTACCTGGGCATCTGAGATGTTTGGGAGGCTAGACTCTGGTGGGATAGATATTTCTCCTTTTGGGGGGAGGGAGGGGAGAAATTTGCACTGAACCCGTCTGCCAGTATGTTGGCAATGTCTGTGGGTTCAGTGATTTTTGTATCATTTTGGACTAATTCTGAGCATATCTGGGAGTTTCCACCCAAGTTTCTAACATAGCTAAAGAAGGCCTTATGATTGTCTTTTGTGTCTTTAGCGATTTTTCTCTCAAAGTTGGCCTTGGATGATTTTATGAGTGATCGTAGTTTTTTGCTAGTATTGATCAGAGATGCCTTCCCTTTTAGGGATTTTGCTCTGTCATGTAGTAGCTTTCTCCTCTTGTTGTAGAGTTTGTTTATGGCTGCGGTCCACCAGACTGGGCGCCTGCCTTTGGTGGAAAGGGTCTTGATTTTATTAGGGATTGCTTGATCCATACATTCCTGGAGGTGCTCGTAGAAGGCATTTGTAAGGGTTTCAGCAGCGTGGGTTGTGGTTTCCACTGGCTCGGGGGCCTTGAAGGATACCACTCCAGTCTTAAGAAGTGTGAAGTTTGCTTTTGAGAAGTTCTTCACTGTGGTCTTTTTGCTGAGGTTGGGGCGGGATGTGGATCTCCAGTGAGATTAATTTATGGTCTGATCTCACCAATGAGGGATATACTTCGTGTGGAGCATTTTGTCCCCATGTTTGTGATGATCAGGTCTAGTATATTTTCTCCTCTTGTGGGAATGGTGACTAGTTGTTCCATAGCATTTGAGTTTATGAACTCCAGGAACCTTTGGGCTAGGGTGTTGGGGCTTGAGTAATGTTCCCAGTCTATGTTTGGGTAGTTGAAGTCACCCAATATGATGGTGTTTGGAGAGACATTCATACTCTCCAGTGTCTTCAGGAAGGCTGTGTGGGTTTCCTGAGTTTGAGAGGGTGGTCTTTAGCATGCTACAAACTGTAGGGCAGTTTTACCTATGGTTAATTGCACCTGGATGGTCTCCGATGCTTCGTGCATTGCCACTAACCTGGAGGTGTGGGTATCCTTTATGAATATGGATACTCCCTCCTTTTGTGGTTCGGTCCGGATTTTGGGGCCGGAACGCATGATATGAGGTATAACCTGATAGTGCTGGGGTGCTCTCAGGAGCCTTGAACCAGGTTTCAGTCACAGCACAGACATCGATGTTCTCCATACTGAGGAGGGCTTCGAGGGCATGCATCTTGAGGTTTAGACTTCTGGCATTGAGCAGTATTACCCTTAGTTTTTTCCATTTTTGTTTTCTAGGGTGGTAGGTTTATCATTTGAGCCTTGCCTAAAAAGGCACTATGGGGGTGGCAAGAGCCTTTGCCAATATCCGAAGCCCAGGGTGACAGGTGCAAGCCGTCCCTTGCGAAGCAGCGTGGCTTGTCAAGCATGTCATCCCAGGCAGACAGACATTGGATCCCCTTAGAATGACACCAGTAATTAAGCCAATTATTAAAGCTGATCATTTTGTCTCTGTATTGTGGCATCATTCTTGGTGAGGGTAGGATACTGCTCAGGGTCAGGGTCATACCGGCCTGGGCTACATAATCTGAGAGCTCCTCTATATCTCTTTTCATGTAGTCCAGGGAGGTACGTCTCAGGTCATTCACACCGGCATGGACAATGACTGAGTCATACTTGTACTTGCTGTGGAGTGACCTGAGTGCTTGTGTTATGTGGCGGATTCTAGCGCCCGACAGGCAGCTTACTGTGATCTTTTCCTTGTTCAGTCTGGTGAGTGGGATGTCAGTGTGTCTGACTATGGAGTCACCTATAACAAGTGTGTCTGGCATTGTGTTTGGCCTTAAGGGCTGTGACTGTTTAGCACACTGACTTTGAGAGCTATGTGTTGCATGTCTTATGTCTTGAGGTGGCAGTTGCTTGGGTGTCTGCTTTGGAAGCCTCTGTAGTTTTGGTAGATTTTTGATCAGTGCCTCCGAGTATGTCTTTGTGTGTTTGTGTGTTTGTTTTGCAGTTGTGATAGTTCTATGTGAAACTGGGTTTGTGGTGTGCGTGGTTTCCTTCTCTTCCTGTCTGGCCTTTCCAGTCCTGAGTTGAGAGAGCTCAGCCTCCAGTTTGGCTATATAGTTGCATCTCTCACATGTGTTTTGTGGGAGAAGGAGTGGGTTGTCTGTGTACATGAGGCAATTGCAACATTGCCTCAAGATTCCCAGATTCACCAGCTGAACAGGAGAGGACGCTAGCAACTTGACCCTTCGACATGCTAGAAAAAGTGAAAAAGTTTGCTGTGTAACTGAGTCAGAAGGGACCTATAGGGAAATGGGTACTCAAGGGGATTCTAGGCTAATGTAGTACTTTGTTTAGTATATAAGTACTTTACCTATATAAAAATGCTTTAGGAGCAAGTGCTGAGCTTTTGAGATAGAGAAGTTCTAAGGGAAAAATTGAAGAGCAGACTTTACGGAGCCAGAAATAATTTACCCTTGTTTAACCGGCGCTGCCCGATGGTGCTCTATGGGCAACTCCACGCTAAATCACGCAAAAGCGCGCTAAAGCGGGCTTTATAGCAGGGGGTTGAAAAGAGCTAGGAATTGACCCAAAATGGCCAATAGACTACAAGTTTCTGGCTGGAACCACTGCTCTAGGGACAAATAGGCTGCTCAGTGCTCCCCACTCCCACTGGTGAACAAAGACGCTTCCTTTTATCCAAATAAGGATATGGAATAGCACAGGAACCAAGCCAAAGCCCAGAGATCAGCAAACTCTGAAGACTGGACTATTCTAGTTCAGTAAGGCGGGAAAACAAGATTTTTTTTTTTTTTTTTTTTTAGTAAACAGAGGAAAAACAGACAGTAAATGCTATAAATGCTTTTAAACGGCTAGCGCACTTGAGTGTTTTAGCCTACAGATAAAATTAAGCAACAAATAACTTTTTTTTAAAGGTGCAAAACAGTTAATCAACACAAAAACAGTTTAAATAGAATGCAGAGCTGTATAAACAGGCGAAAATGCAGTCGCTAAGCAGTAAATAATCAAAAAGCCAGGTTATTATGTCACATATTATTGTCACATACTGGGCATTTAGTACAGAATACCTTTAAGATCCAAAAAAAGGAAGCCAGCCTGGTGGTCCCCTGCCATTAATAAACTCTACAACAGAAGGAAGAAACTGTTGTAGAAAAAGGTTCATAGGTAGGTACTAGGCTATGTCCTGTTTATTGTGATGATAAGGTTAAGGTCCCTAGAGCGTATAGCTCGGAGGGATTGGGATTTCTTTAGGTGTAGCATGTCCAACAGCTCTGGGTTTGACATAGCTTTATATGTTGGGCAGAGATCACCTCGGAGTAGGTGATATGCTACAGAGTAAAGCTGGAGATTTTTGAGACGGTCAGTGTAGGGCATCTGTTTGAGGCCAGTAATCCTCTTTGTGAGGTACTTATGTGGCCTTTCCAGCTGCTGCAGATGTCTTGTGAGGTACATTCAAAAAGGGGCATTGTACACTATAATGGGTCTAATGAGTGTCGAGTAGAGGGGAACAATGACCTCTTTTTTTCCTGGATGAGAACCCTTTTATAATGAGGTGTGCCACATAGGAGGACTTCCTGACTACTGTGACAATGTGACTATCAAAGGACAGACTACTGTCCACCTGGGTCCCAAGGTCTCTTATCACACATTTGGTGTTAAGTAGACTGCTGTCTATGTAGTAGTTCATGGGTACAGAGTTTTTACCAAAGGGGATGACAGTGCACTTTTTGGCATTGAGTTTGAGGCCATGGCTCTGACACCAGGCATCTGTCTCAGCGAGGCCCTTCTATAAGAGGAGGTGAAGTCCCAAGACTGGAAAAATTCCCTTATTAGCCTCAACAAAAAGTTGAGATCCCTCATCAAATCCTCCAAAGCCAGCTATGAAGGCAGAATTGTGGCAGACACTAAAAACAACCACAAAGCCTTCTATAGTTATATCAAGAATCTCCATGGCAATACCCAGATTTGCTCTGAGTTACTGCACAGTGGTACCTCTTGTACTGAGCCAACAGATATTGCCATCATACTGGCCAACAGATTCATTGCCAACTTCACCCCCCCCCAAGGACTAATCTCAATATCGGAAGAATGCCAGGCACCCAGCATTACTGCAGCACAGGTTAAAGCTGCATTGTCTAAGGCCAAGAATACAGCATCCATGGGAACCAACAATATCCCTGGCTGTGTTTTACATGAATTACAAAATGAACTCGCACCACATCTGTGTGCCCTGTTCACTCACAGCCTCACCTCAGGCTTTGGCCCTGCCAAGTGGTGCACTGTTACAGTCATCCCTCTTCATAAAGGAGGAGCAACTACAGACCCTGGAAATTATCACCCCATTAGCCTAATGAGTCTGATATGTAAGGCTATGGAGCACATCATCATGGACCTAATTAACTCTAGATCCCACACAATTTGGTTTTGTGAAAGGTAGATCATGCCTACTCAAATCGGTTGACTTCTCTGAGTCAGTCACCAGAGCGGTGGATGAAGGTAAGGCAGTTCATACATCCTACTTCAATCTGGCCAAGGCCTTTGATACCATTCTTCACTCAGGAATTATTGATAAACTCAGCAAACTAGGCATCAACCCCTATATTGTTAGGTGGGTTGCAAATTGGTGCATGGATAGAACCCACAGTGTGAAAGTAGCGGATTCCAAGTCAGACTGCCAACCGGTCATGAGTGGAGTCCCATAGGGATCGGTCCTGGGTCCTCTCCTGTTTGGCATCTACTTCTCAGAAGTCCAGGCCAACACGGAGGGACACTGGCTGACCAAATCCACAGATGACTGCAAGCTGGGAGCCATTATTAACTCTCCAAATGATGCAGATGTCCTGCAGAAAGGCCTCACTGAGACCAATGACCGGTGTTGAAACCAAGGCATTAAGCTTAATGCCAAAAAATATTTCATCATCCCCTTTGGGAAAAACTCAGTTCCCACTAATTACCACATTGATGGGAGCCCACTGAACACTGAAGACATTATAAGAGATCTGGGGGAAAAGGTTGACAGCAACCTCTCCTTCGACCACCACTGCCACTGTGGTCAGAAAGTCCTTTTATGTGGCACATCTCATTACCAAGGGTTTTGCATCCAGGAAGAAAGAGGTCATCATCTCTCTGTACTCTTCCCTCATAGAGTGTAATTCCCCTTTTGGCATTTACCCTACTAGACACCTGCAACAGCTGGAGAGGCCACAAAAGTACCTCACAAAAAGGATCCTAGGCCTTAAACACATGTCCTAAATGGACAAGCTCAAAAAACTCCAAGTATTCTCTGTCTCATATCATCTACAAGAGGCGATCTCTGCTTGACTTACAAAGCCATGTCTGACCCAACTCTGTTAGAAATGCTACATCTAAAGAAATCCCAATCCTTCCGCACCACACGCTCCAGAGACCTCAGCCTCATTACCACAGTCAACAGAACATGCCGCAGGGACATGTTCATAACCCAGAGACTGCCCATGCTCTGGAACAAACTTCCCATACATGTCAAGCAGAGCATCTCACTAGCCCTCTTTGAGAGAAATCTTTGAGTGGATGGGAAATAGAAAGTTCACTCCGGGGATCACTGCAGTGGCTCTATTTGATAGAGGCACTGGGAACTAACAATTGGCGGTGCAATGCCAGGGCACTTCTATGGGCTAGGCTTGTAAAGGCCCCAGTGCCATTAGCCTAGTACACACCTATGAACCTATGAGCCTCTGAAGATTACAAGACTATTGTGGTCCATCGTCTGATTCTGCATTATATTCTTTATAAATCACTTGGCATCTGATATTGTTCACCTTTAAGAGTAGAAAGTTATTGTGGTCTGTGGATTGAATCTACCTTGTAATTTCTGTAAATCTCTGAGTTGTCAAATACTGGGTATCTGATACACGATTTGACTTGATGCCAAAAAATGTTTCATCATCCCCTTTGGTAAAAGCTCAGTTCCCACTAATTACCACATTGATGGGAGTCCGCTGAACACCACAGGTGTTATAAGAGATCAGGGGATGCAGGTTGACAGCAGCCTCTCATTCAACCACCACATTACCACTGTAATCAGAAAGTTCTTCTATGTGACACATCTCATTAGCAAGGGTTTTGCATCCAGGAAGAAAGAGATCGTTGTCTCTCTCTACTCTTCCCTCATTAGACCAATCATTGAGTATAAAGTGCCATTTGGCATGTACCTCACTAGACACCTGCAACAGCTGGAGAGGCCACAGAAGTACCTCATAAAGAGGATCCTAGGCATTAAACACGTCTTATATGGACAGACTCAAAATACTCCAGCTATTCTCTGTCTTATATCACCTACTTAGAGGCAATCTCTGCTTGACTTACAAAGCCATGTCTGACCCAGCTGTGTTAGAAATTATCCATCTAAAGAAATCCCAATCCCTCCACACCACATGCTCCAGAGACCTCAACCTCATTACTACAATCAACAGAACATGCTGGAGGGACAGGTTCCTCACACAATGCCAAGGCATTTCTATGGGCTAAGCTTGTAAAGGTTCCAGGGCTATTAGCCTAGTACATACCTGTGAACCTATACCTTTGATGGTACAATGTTATTATTGTCCGTGGACTGACTGTCTCTAATCATCTTTGTGAATCTCTGAATCTATTAACTGTCACATACTAGCTATCTGATACAGAATACCTTTAATAGGTCCACAGACTGACTCTACCTTGTAATCTGTATGAATTTCTGAATCTATGAATTGTTGCACACAGGGTATCTGATACAATATACCTTTAAAAGTGCAAGGTTATTATGGCCCATGGATTGACTTTCCTTTGTAATTTTTATGAAACTCTGAATGTATTAACTGTCACATTCTATGTGTCTGTGTATCTCTAGGAATACAAAGTTATGGTCCATGGATTGATTTTCTGTTGCAATCTTTATGACATTCTGAATCTATTAACTGTCATATTCTATGTATCTGTCATAGTATACCTTTAAGAATACAAGGTTATTATGGTCCATAAACTCACTCTCTGTCTTGTAATTTCTATGACTCTCTGAATCTATGAATTCTTATATATTGGGTATCTGACACAGTATATCTTTAAGACTACAATGTTATTTTCAGTGGACTAACTCTCCCTTGGAATCTTTATGAATCTTTGAATCTAATAAGTGTTGCATACTAGGTATCAGATACATTATGTGTCTAAGAGCTCATGGTTACTAAGGTCCATGGACGAAGTCTGCACTGCAATCTATGAATTTCTGAATCTATGAATTGTCACGTACTGGGTATCTAATACAGTATATTGTTAAAGGTACAAGATTATTATAGTCCATGAATTGACTCTCCCTTGTAATCTTTATGAAACTTTGAATGTATTAACTGTCACATTCTACAGTAGGTATCTGATAACAGTATATCTGTAAAAATATAAAATTATTATGGTCCACAGACTAACATCTCTTTGTAATCTGTATGACTCTCTTAATCCCTAAATCTTTATATTCTCAGTATTTGATATAGTATATCTTTAAGAGCACAAACAAAACTATTGTCAGACGGACTCTCTGAATCAATTGTTACCTAGTAGGTATCTGATACAGTATACATCTAAAAGTGCATGGTTATTATGTTTCATGGATGAAGTCTGCACTGCAGTCTTTATGAATACCTGAATCTATGAATTGTCTCTCACTGTGCATCTGATACAGTATACCATTAAGAGTCTAATATACCATTAAGAGCCCAATATACCATTAAGGGCCCAATATACCATTAAGAGTCCAAGGTTATTAGAGTCTGGACTGACTCTGCCTTGTATTTTCTAAGAATCTATGGATTGTCATATACGGGGTATCTGATACAGTATAACTTTAACAACAGGGTTATTGTGGTCCATGAACTGACTCTCCCTTGTAATATTTATGAATCTCTGACTCTGTTAACTTCACATACTAGCTGTTTGAGACCGTATACCATTAAGAGTACACGGTTATTGTCTGGACTGCATCTGCCTTGTAATTATTATGAATTGCAGAAGTACCACATATTAGTTGTCTGATGCAGAATACCTTTATAAGTACATGGTTATTATGGTTCATGGAGTGGCTGTGCCTTGTAATCTCTATAAATCCCTGAATTCTTATATACTGGGGCCGGTATTCACTGTCACTTATGCAAATGCACTAAGGCTTTCTGAGATTTGGGTGAATGAGCGCTGCTGAGTTACGATCCTTAGGGGCTATTTATGTCACTGTGCAGTGACCTTGAATATGCTTATGACAACGTGTAAATAACAAGATGGAAATGAGAATTGGTATAAATCTTCATATGAAGTGTGTTTTACACCGTTTACATTTCATTGCCGGATTTTAATGAGATGGAAATGAGAATTGGTATAAATCTTCATATGAAGTGTGTTTTACACTGTTTACATTTCATTGCCGGATTTTAATGAGATGGAAATGAGAATTGGTATAAATCTTCATATGAGGTGTGCTTTACACCGTTTACATTTCATTGCCGGATTTTAATGAGATGGAAATGAGAATTGGTATAAATCTTCATATGAAGTGTGTTTTACACCGTTTGCATTTCATTGCCGGAGTTTACCTTTTCCTAGCTGGTCACAGATGTGCTGTATAAAGGGAAGCATCACCAAATGTAACAGACTTGTAATCGGCAAAAATGTTATCAGTCGCTGTCAACTTTGCTATTTCTAGGTCTGAGCTGCTTGTCTTGGCTGGGCCAAAACTGTTTGCATCCAGCAGTCCTCACCGGCCAAGAAGGCAAAAATATAAGTAAAAGATTACATTACTCTTTATAACTTTGATAATCAGGATATCTTTGATAGGTTCGGAGTGAGCAGGAACATTATAAGGGTCTTAGTGGGCATGTTTGACCCCTGTAGGAGCACTGGAGGAATGCATGGACTTCTTATTCCTGTGGACACCACGGTATGTATAGCCCTTGCTATACTTGCTACAGGGCCTTTCCAGAGACAGACTGGGGACATGTTGAGGATCTCACAACCTTCTACCTCAAGGATGCTGTAGCATTTTCTGGATGTACTCTTAGCATGTGTGGATGAGTACATCTATTTCCTGATGTCACCTCGGGGACAAGCCAGGGCTATTTATTTATTTATTTAACATTTGTTTACTGGAAAAGTCCAACTTGGAATGAAGCCAATTTTCAGCAGAGGCTGAGGGAGAAATGCTCCAGATGCATGTCTTTATAACATGGGTAGAAACTGGAGCACCCATAGAAAATCCATACAAACACAGGGAGGACATGCAGAGTCCACATAGAAGGCACTCCAGCTGAGAATCGAACCAGAGAACCTCTTGCTGTGAGGTGACAATGCTACCACTGCATTAAAAGCTATGCTTGCCTTTTATAGGCTGGCATGTTACCTTGAGGTACTTGGTGTGATAGTTAGCATCCATGTTTCAATTATGGCCCCTCCTTTTCCACAGGGGGAGTGGTACCACAATAGGAAGGGCTACCATTCCATCAACTGCCAGGCAGTGTGTGTTACATGGGGGTGCATCACCAGCGCCTCCGCCCAGCATCCCAGCAGTTCACATAATTCCCTTATCTGGCACACTAGCTCACTCTACTGTCTCTTCCTGCATGGTAGGATGTCCAGTGGTCATCTTGTTAGTAAATGGAATTTTTTTTATATTTTATTTAAGTATTCATGTTAAAATGCATTCCTCAATACTATTTTTGTCTGTTTTGTCTCCCTCCTTTTCGCTTTCTCATTTTCTCTGTTTTTTTTTGTTTCAGATGATGCTGGGTATTGACAGGAACCACGACTCATGACTCCAGTATATCCACTGGAACCACGACTCATGACTCCAGTATATCCACTTGAACCACGACTCATGACTCCAGTGAGAAATCCAACTGGTGCAGCAGAGGAGACATATAACATATCCCTGTCCCAGACCCATATTGTTACTGAGAGGGTCTTTAGCCTCTTGAAGAGCCATTTGAGGTACCTGGGTGAGTCTGGGGATGCTCTTCAGTTTGACCCAGATATTGTGTGCAGGATGTTTACTGCATGTTGCATTCTACTTAACCTGATCAGGTGCTGGTCTGGTGGTGAAGTGACCCATGCTGTCATTGCAGCTCCCCGTTCTAGTCCCACTATGACTAATGATGACCAACCTGCAACAATAATAAGGGACCCTATATGACAGGCTTGTACACAACATGTGGCTGCACAGGTAAAGATGTGGCATCTAGCCCATAAGTATGGACCATAAGGTTCAGGTTAGTGTTTCCTTTCTTGTAAAAAAAACACATAGAGTATAATTGATGCATGCTGTGATGTGTTTGGGCTATGCTGTGTGGTACATGGTGTACTGCCACTGTTCATCTGACATTCTCTCTCATCTTAAAATATTTTATTATTATCTGTTTGACTCATGTTGATATGCCTGAGTACTCATCTATTCCTGTTCAGTCGTTTTGATAGAAAATAGTTCATGTTTTCATCTGCTTTAATGAATAACTTCTGCTTTAGTGATTACTTAACGATACAAAACTAAGGAATACTGATAAAAGTGAAATACTTCACGAGATAACACTTTGCAAATGTATATAATGCTTTATTTATATATGCCAGTCTTCTTAATTTATTCTGTTGTACTGCACATCCGATTAATTTTACATTGTCATACACAATGAAAACTGATTTCAAAAAGTATCCTCATGCAGTGGGGATGGTGTAATGACAGCAGTGTAAGTTTACATAACATAATAATCCAAACAAAAAAGCCGTAGAGTGGAAAGCAGTACTCTTCCAATTCCAAACCACGAAAGTGACACCAAACAACTTCTTGAACGCTTTTATTGAAGAACCACATGCGTTTTCGTCCTTTTACTCTAGGACTTCATCAGATGAAACTATTTTAAAAAAACTCTGCCTTTATACTTTATTAACAACACAATTAACCAATAAAACACAATTTCATTATTTTGAATAAACCAATGAACTTCTCATCTCATTAATATTTATTCCTTAAATGAAATTTAAAAATAATCGTACGTATAAAAAATAATCGTACGTATAAAAACAATGCTTTTAAAGTCTATTTATCTTTTAGATATTATTTAAAAGTTAATTTGACATCATATAATACAATATTGGGAAAGTTTTTCATTTAATTTTTATCATGAAAATATGATACACTAATTCATCCCTCAGTCTATTTCTCACTTCTTGTATATTGTTTTTAAAAGACGTATATATGAGCACATATATGATATCGGAAAAGGAAAAGAAACTAATGCACTATATAGGCACTTTAAAAATTGTGAAGGAGCAAAATATTTATTTTTTGGGTTAGAACAAGTACAGCAGGATGCTAGGGGAGGTCTGTGGGAAGAGATTATAGAAAGTAGGGAATTGTGGTGGCAGGTCTTTTTAAATGCTTGTAAAAAGCCTGGATTAAATGAAAATTTATCCATAGGACCAATATTAAAAGTGAAAGCGAATAAGGTTTAAGTCACATTCACTGGGTTGTTTTAGTTTCATAGTATAGATTTATATACAAACATCAATTTTAAGGATTTTTAAACAACAATTTTAGGTATTTATTTATTTATTTATTTATTTATTTATATATATATATATATATATATATATATATATGGAATTTAATTAATTTATGTAGATATATTTAATGAACATTGAAAACTGATAGGTAGGAATTACACAACAACAAATATACAAGAAGTGAGAAATAGACTGAGGGATGAATTAGTGTGTCATATAGTTTCTCGACACTAGAGGGGGTACAAGACTAAGGTTTTTAATGCTTGCAAATTCTTATACGGAAGTTATTATGTATATGATTTTCATGATAAAAATTAAATGAAAAACTTTCCCAATATTGTATTATATGATGTCAAATTAACTTTTAAATAATATCTAAAAGATAAATAGACTTTAAAAGCATTGTTTTTATACGTACGATTATTTTTTATACGTACGATTATTTTTAAATTTCATTTAAGGAATAAATATTAATGAGATGAGAAGTTCATTGGTTTATTCAAAATAATGAAATTGTGTTTTATTGGTTAATTGTGTTGTTAATAAAGTATAAAGGCAGAGTTTTTTTAAAATAGTTTCATCTGATGAAGTCCTAGAGTAAAAGGACGAAAATGCATGTGGTTCTTCAATAAAAGCGTTCAAGAAGTTGTTTGGTGTCACTTTCGTGGTTTGGAATTGGAAGAGTACTGCTTTCCGCTCTACGGCTTTTTTGTTTGGATTATTTGGTTGCTAGTGAAAGCTGCACTTTCTTGGTTTTTTTACATAACATAATACTATATTAATTTTAATGTGTCACTTGTTTATGATATATATTACTGAAAATGCTTGTTTAATACTATTGTGATGATTTTAGATGCCTGCCACCTGTAGGAGTGGTAATCCATGTGGCATTGTTTTTGTCAAATGTTCATTGATGGTGTACATTCTAGTTTTACAGGGATGAAATGCATGTATATGCAACCTCCCCTCCCCCAGCCAAACCCCCATTTCAATTAGAAAGAAAGTTGTGTCCATGAAGCTAATTCTCAGTAGTTCAAAATCAAATGAGTCCGACACAGCTCCTATTGATAGGCTATGTGATGGTGCAGCTGATTTGGAAGAGAGGCTACCATGAGAACTGTAAGGTGAGTTAGTCCGATGTCATGACCACCTTAATGCAGGTGATCCTGCTCTCACTGACCTGACATTGCTGCATGACCGTGACCTTGAATGTGAGGTTCTGCTAGGTGTAGATGACCATTGACATGGCTTGTGTGAAATGTGTTGATTGCTTAATTTCACTACTATCATTCCTGTCTTGAGAAGCAACAATAGTATCCTGTGTGTATCTCAGCGGGAGTGTACCTTTAAGAAGCTTTCCCATCAGTATATAAGTACTGAGCACGTGCATAGCCAGTGTTAGGCGCCCACTGAACCAATGGCCAGGGGGAGCCCCTGATTATCTCCCCACATATGAGGGCCTCCACATGAAACAGCTGCAGGTTTCTCCATCTCTTCCACTCCTTGCTCGGCATCTTGGACATTTTCATGGCTGTATAGAGTAATCACACGATTCCATTTTTTTTCTTCTGAAAAAACTTGCCTGTAAACTGCACTCAATAAGGTCTGCTTCAGTGAAGCAAGGGGTCTGATTAGCTGCAGCAGTCAAGGAAGCAAGTTCTCATTTCCTGATTACCGATTATGTAATCGGTAGTCTGCTGGGTCACTTCTGCGGATTATCGGCATGAGGCATACCTCTCAACTGCTCAGATTTTTGCAGAATGTCCAGATTTTTGCTTCATAGTTTTCGTTTGTTCTTCATAAAATGTGTTTTTTTTTGCAAATCAGTGAGTGTTAAAGTCACTAAACAATGGCAGATATTTAAGTTTCAGACTTAATATCCTTAAGAAAATTTATACTAAAGCAAAGCCTGCTATTCTAGTAAGTTTGTAAGTTTATATGAGCAATATTTAAAAAGTGTCCCTATTTTTAAGCCTTTGTACCCCATCATTTTTGGCTTTGTCCATATTTTTCAGGCTAAGATGTTGAAGTGAGGATGGGTAGAGGATGCAAGTTTTACGGGAATGACCGTGGGATGAGCAAAGGAGCTGTATTTTTAACTGCCCTTGTAAGGACAATTTCCAAAAGATCTGAAAAACTGCCCTTTTAAGGGCAATTTAAAAGGGCTGAACTGGTCTGGTCTGTATGTAGTAGAAGCAAGCAGAGAATTAGTAGCAATCTTCTATCACCTGCAGAAAAGGTAAGTTGCTGGGTTTATTTTTAACTTATATTTTTTGAGGGGGGGGCGAGAAGACCTAGGGATAGGATTGCATAACTTTTTTGTTCAGAGTTGTTGTATTAAGATGATTTTGGGGGTGAAGGGCTGTGGTTGTAACTTTTTTATTTTACCTTTTCCCAGAATTCTTCTGCTAAGAGATTGAGAAAGGAAGGCTTGCCTATAATTAATGTCCAGATTTGATGTTTTTTTAGCTAGTCTTGCATAAGAATATTCATTAATGCATTTTTGTTTTGTGTACAATTATGCTGAAATATTGGTAGTGGGGGGATAGTGGCTATGAGAATGCTGCTGAATGTACAGATGTTTCAATGTATACCAATGCAAAGTTCTGCTAGTATTGCTTTGTGTAGGGGCAGCCATGGTGGTGCAGTGGTCAGCATTGCCGCCTCACAGCAAGAAGTTCTCCGGTTCGATCCTCAGCTGGGGTGCCTTTTGTGCGGAGTCTGCATGTCCTCCCTGTGGTCGCGTGGCTTTTCTCCGGGTGCTCCGGTTTCCTCCCACATCCCAAAGACATGCTGCAGGTGGATTGGACACTCTAAATTGGCCCTAGGTGTGAGTGCGTGTGTGCATGCGTACGTGTGTGTGTGTGTGTGCCTTCTGTGGAAGGTTGGGCACCGTGCTGGCAACTCGACACTGTAAAACTCCACTGCCAATCATGAGCGGACAGGTGATCCGCTGTGGCGACCCCTAACCGGGAAAAGCCAAAAGAAGAAGAAGAAGATACCGGCAATGTTTACAGCTATACTCCCTTGTTCTATGATAATTTTTTGCACTGTCTGGAATTATTGTGCTGAGAGGTTGGAAGGGGAGTTAGTGGCTGTGAGAATGTTGTAGAATGTACAGCTGTTGTTTTAATGTATACTTATGCAAACCCTGTTATACTAGTATTGTGTATAACAGCAATATTTACAACTATCCCTGATAGTATGCCTTTGTCCTGTGATAATTTTTTGCTTTGTCTGAAGTTATTTTGCTGAGAGGCTGGTGGGGGGGGGGGGGGGGGGGTTACGGGCTGGGAGAATGTTGCAGAATGTTTAGATGTTTGCCTGGTATTTGTCTCTCTTCATTAAAACATGTGGGGTTACACATTGCATTTTACTGCAATATCTGTTATTCCAGTATCTTTGTTTGCTCATAAGCACATTATTTTTTAATGTTACGCCTTTGTGTTTTTAGTTTGCTTTTACTTCATCGAGATTTATTGTGCTGAGACACTGGGGGGGTAGGGGCTGTGAGAATTTCACAGAATGTACTTATGTCTAAATGTGTGCCAGTGCAAATCCTGTTTTACGATCGAAGTTGGTCATAGCAAAGTTTTAAACTATCCTTGATGTTATATCTTTGTTCTGCAGTTTTTTGTTTTGGCTTTGTCTGGAATGGTTAAGCTGAGAGGTTAGGAGAGGGGTAGGGGCTGTGAGAATGTTGCACGATGTTTAGATGTTTGGCCTGTATTTTGGTCTGTTAATCATCAAAAATTATGGATTCACACAATGCATGCTACTGGAAAAATCTGTTATTCTATCATCTTTATTCATTCATTCATAAGCACAATGTTTTAAATCCCTAATGTTACATCCTTCCCCGGGATTCATGAAGCTCGGCGCAAGGACGGAGTTAGCCTTGCGCCAACCGTGCGGCGTAGAGATGGCGCAGCAGCACCATATGCATATTAAACATATAAACACCATTCGCATGTGTAAGTGCGTATGGGCGGGGTATGTATTGGTTTACAGACACACCCACACACACACATATATATATATATATAGATATAGATATATGGTTGCAGACATACATATATGTGTGTGTGTATAAATATATATATATCTATATATATATATATATATATATATATATATATATATATATATCTATATATATATATATATATATATATATATATATATATATATGCATACACATAAATATCTATATTTATATAGATATATATATATATATATATATATATATATATATATATATATATATATATATATATATATATATATATATATATATATATATATATATATATATGTACATATATGTATTTATATATGTGTGTGTGTGTGTAGATATACAGCTATGATAGGAAACAGCACACAGGAATGACATATGTTCACAGGCTATGCCAATGGAAGTGAGGAGCCCAGGCAAGAAACATGACACACACAGCATGCCCTTCTACCCTCCCCCCCTCACAGCCGGACACGGGAAATATACACGCAATCAATGTAAAGTGTCCACTGCTCCCCAGACCACAGGCAGGATACAACCGGGGGGGGTACACAGTGCACCCATGGATTCTAATCGTGGAACACAGACTGGAGCGTCCCTTGCGGGACACCCCAAAAATTGTCCAAACCAAAAGAAGGTGATAGACCATCCATTTTGTCCGCGGTGTATACAGACTCGGAATACAAGGGTGGGTAAGACAGTTGTATGAAATGGGTCCTGTGAAGTGGAGAGTTGGCAGCGTGTAGTGGTGTGTCCAGAACTGACCAGGTCCCAGAGTATGGATGGGTGCTGTTGAGGAGGCGAGGGTGGGGGGAACTATGGGTAGCTGCTTATAGGTTTAGGTGTGCAAGTGTTGGCTGATGTTGGCCAATATGGACAGCCCTAGGGATGCAAGCGAATGTGTTCATTGGGCAGAGGCGTCACCCAACGAGCAGCCACACCCACTGCAAGACCCACTAAAGCAAAGTGTTATCTATATGGCAAGGAATGGAATAACCAGATGTAGACGTATATATGTAGAGCTATGTGTGTGTATATCTACCCATAGCAACATAGAGATATGCCTCTCCCTCACCGTAATACGAATGTATACATACATAGAAAGAATACAGATACATACTCACATATGACTATATACATATGCAGACAACCATAGTCCCATATGTCGTTATATATATATATATATATATATATATATATATATATATATATATATATATATAAAATCTATCTATATTGACAGCAAGATATAAATATATATGTATGCATACATATGCAGATATAGCTGTATATATATATGTATATATATATATATATATATATATATATATATATATGTTACAGTAAATATACACATGTTTATAGCTAGGATATGATGCAGCAGTTACAAGTAACATATGTTCATTTTATTGTCACACGTCTGACAATAAAATAAATAAATAATAAAATAAATGCATTACTTACATGAGAATACGGAATGTGGTACACATCTAGTACGGTCGTCCCTGCTAGAATACAGCTGGACAGCTGTCTGTAAGGATCGCCACCAGTAGAAATATTTCTGTGCATAGGTTACAGCAGCAGCGGCTATGCTATTCAGCCGTATTGCTCTACGGCAAATTGCTGCTGCAGCTATTTGATATTGGCGATGTAGCTCGTTGGGAAATGTCTTGCAAGCTACACGTCAGAACCCCTGCTCAATGCTAACAGTACATAAGGTGTGATATCAGTGTTGACAGAGGTAACATTCCCTCTGTACTGGTCACCCATGACACCTATCATTCATACAACAGTCCATGTGTCATGTATGTCATTACACATGTCCACCAAATGCAGTGCCTACAAACATGCCCAAATGACAGGAATGTAGGACCTACACGCATGTACATGTAGTGGTATGCATTCATATACCATGCGTGTGCAGTTGCTGATGTTTGCAGGTGATGTGTGTCTTAGTACATCATGCAGTTGCAATGCAGCCTCAACATTGCCAACTGTATATGGTGATATGCTGAAAGTATGGTAAGATGTACTTCAGGTATGGACAGATGTGTGGACATAACTAAGTGGTGGGGCATCTTTGCAGATGGTTGTTTGCTGAGGACAGCTCACAGGTGTGTCACAAGCAGTCCTACAATAACCTGTGTACCTGCTAAGCTATGGTTTTGTTAATTGAAGGGGAACACACACAACTTAGACAGCGGTCAGGGTGACACTGAAGGTAAATCACTTGAAACCTGTAACAGTTAAGAGCTCCCATGTGCATATATCAGCACAGTTGCCAAAGGAAGCATCAGTACACTTTGTAACGTGTGCAATACTGCTGTAAGTCTGTCATACATATCATGAGATAGGCAGGGGTTTGATTCACAGTACTGGCATGTATGGTTGCGTGTGTGTCCATATATGTCACATATGGTGGGGAATACATCTCAGTTGTTACTCACTCTCCTGTACACTGTTGTAGACATCTGTACAGACTGCAATGTAGAAAGCAGGACATAGGCAGGGGTGTGTATCTCACACGTGTGGGGTATCTGTATGTGCGTGACATAGGAGTATTCAGTAGTGAATGCCACAGTGTGTGTGTGTGTGTGTGTGTGTGTGTGTGTGTGTATATGTATGGCTGTCTGGTCCCTGGAGTGAGGATGTATGTTACCATAGTGAACTGATAAGACCCCTTCCCCCATCCAGGCAATGCAGTCTACTATCCCTGTTGATGTCCTCGATCTTAGGCCATACTGACTACCTGTACATGTGTAATCTCTGTGGCGTGTCATGTAAGTGCACAGTACTGTAATGATGATTTGCACATAGGCAGGGGTCCTCACCTCAACACTAGAATCTCTGTGTGTGTGTGTGTGTGTGTGTGTGTGTGTGTGTGTGTGTGTGTGTGTGTGTGTGTGTGTGTGTGTGTGTGTGTGTGTGTGTGTGTAAGTGTGTGTAAGTGTGTGTAAGTGTGTGTGTGTGTGTGTGTGTGTGTAAGTGTGTGTTACTGTGTCGGTGAATCCGTGAGTGTGTGGGTGTGTTACTGTGTCTTTGAATACATGTGTGCGAATACCTGAGTGTGTGGGTGTAGTTGTGTGTTCACATCCTGTCATGGGAACATGTATTATTGCTTCCCAACGTGGCATCACGCTTTCCACTGGCCTCTACCCTTGTCATCAGCTAGACCGCTCTCTTACCACCAACTCCATGTAACTGTACCTGTGATGTCACCCAGTATGGATGTCACGTCTCTAGCCACAGTAGCTTAATACACAGCTATCATGCTCTTGGATCAGTAGATCTGTAGACGTGTTTGGAATGTGGGACTTTCTAACTGTGATGTGGAAGCTACAAAGTGAATGCTGGTATTTTTTACATACCTTTGAGTAGTCCACACTTACATATGGGACACTAACTGCAAACACTGACATCCACCGGCACATGCAATTAGACCTGAAGGAGGAAGGCAGAACATCAAGACCAACATGCAGTTACTGTTGTTACACATGACACATACTGTTAACAGTATAAAATGCATTCTAAACCTATACTGCATGGTATGTCTGCTGCCTGTCAACAGTACATTTATCTTCCTAGTCTGTTCACACTGTGCATCAGATCATATGAGCATGTCCCTGCACCGATGGTGTGGATGACAGGGATGCAGTGAGCATGTCCCTGCACTGATGGTGTGGATGACAGGGATGCGGCACAGACATCATCATATGCACAGGGTGATAATGTTTGCCATAGGCCTAGGCTGCACCATTGGGTGACATCTTGTGTGTGGGTTAGGGCCTTTGATCTCATTGGGTATGTGTGGATGTTATGCATGTGTGTGTTGCGGTGCCCTACATATGTTTCCGGTGTGTGCGTGTATGTATGCACACAGTTCTGGCATGTGGCCTACACAGGGTTTTTTATTGACAGCTGCGGACTGTACAGGGCAGGTTTGACCTGTGCCTGCCAGGGGTTGCATGGGCACTACCAGGCAGAGGTGCAGATTGGGTACTATCTGATGACACTTGTCCACTGGAACCGTGTCCCTGTTGGGACCGTCCAGGGCCTGGTGCACGTGGCCTACTGTGTCCTGGTGTGGACAGCACAGCACCAGCTGCACTGCTGCTGCTACCGCCACTATGGGAGTGGGCATGTGAGGTAGCTCGTTCATGTAGACCTGCAACAGGTGATGTAGCTGGCCTATGTCCACATGCCTGATGCCTCACTCCTACCAGATGTTCCAGCGCAGACGTCCCACACTCGCAGATTGTCATGCTACGGTCAAGGACTCCAACCATGTCACCCAGTCATCTATCCAAAACTTCAGCAATCTGCTGTTGAGCATTTGCCATTGCCTGGATGTTGTTGTTTAAAGAACGGACAGCAGCCCTCTGAATCCTCTGACCTTCTCTGTTGTGCCGTTCAGCACATGTCTGTGCCTCCATTACAGCCTGAAACATGTGTCTGGTGACACCAGCTGCTGCGCTCTGTCTTGCAGGGGCATGTTGGCCAGAGGTCCTCCTACGAGCAGCACTGGCCACATGCCTGTGTGGGGCATCACCAGTCAGTTGGCTGACACCATGGTGTGCAGGCACACCTTCCATAGCCTCCACACTTTCCTGTTCCAAGCTACCACACGCCAACTGTCCTTCCTGTATGGCCACTGGTGATGGGGTATGTGTTGGCATGAGAACTGTGTGCGGAGATGAGGGGGATATAAGTGGAATGGCAACCAATGGCACAGATTCAGCCCCTGACAACCCTGCCTGTGCCTCAATCATACATTCATCATCACTGCTAGAGTCTGTGGGAACACTAACATCAGATGGACCGCAGGAGGGGAATGCACCTACATCAACACCTGTGAAGGACAGACAAGAACTGTACATTCATAGGTTCATAGGTTCATACTAGGCTATCTGCCCAAGGGCATTTATAAGCCTAGCCCATAGTTATTTGGCTTTCGCCACCCCTTTAGTTTGAATAAAACTATGCCTATTATTTTGCTGTGCCTCTGTCAAGCAGTGACACTGAAGTAATCCCTGGGGTATATCTGCGATCCCCCATCCATTGGTCAAGATTCCTCTTGAACAAGGCCAGTGAGGTGCTCTGCCTCACATGTACTGGGATTTTGTTCCACAGCATAGGGAGTCTCTGGGTGATGAATCTGTCCCTCCAGCATGTTCTATTAATAACCGTGTCAAGGTTTAAGTCTCCGCCCTTGTGGTTCTGAGGGATCTAGATTTTTGAGGTGAAGCATATTCATCAAATCAGGGTTTGACATGGCCTTATATGTCAGGCACAGGTCACCTCTGAGCAAGCGGTATGAGACTGAATAGAGCTGGAGTTCTTTCAGTCGGGCAGCATAAGACATATTTTGAGACCCTTTATCCTTTTGGTGAGGAACTTTTGGGGCCTTTCCAGCTGCTGCAGGTGTCTGGTCAGATACATTCCGAATGGGGCATTGTACTCAATCATAGGTCTAATGAGTGATGAGTACAGGGGGCGATGACCTCCCTTGATCTAGATGTGAATCCCTTCATGATCAGGTGGGCAATGTAGAAGGTTTTCCTAACTACTTTAGCAACATGAGTGTCAAACGAAGGCTACTGTCAACCTGGGTCCCCAGATCCCTGATGACTTCTTCTGTGCTCAGTGGATTGCCACCTATATGGTAGCTAGGGGTAACCTTGTTTTTCCCGAAGGGTATGACTATGCATTTCTTGGCATTTAACTTTAGGCCATGGCTCTGGCACCAGTTATCCGCTTCTGTGAGGCCCTTCTGAAGGATATCTGTGTCAGATGTGTTTTCGACTATGGCCAGTTTGCAGTCATCTGCAAACTTTGTCAGCCATAACCCTCCTGTGTTTGCTTGTACTTCAGAAAAGTAGATGCCGAACAAGAGTGGACCCAGGACTGAGCCCTGTGGGACACCACTTGTGACAGGCTTTGAGTCTGACATGGCTCCAGCAACTCTGACCCTGTGGGTTCTGTCACTTAGCCAGTTTGCAACCCATCTTGTGATGTATGGGTTTACATTCAAGCTGATGAGTTTTTGATGATACCTGAGTGGGGTATTGTGTCGAAGGCCTTTGCCAGGTCAAGGTAGGCTGTATGGACTGCCTTTCCTCATCAATGGCCTTGTTGACTGTCTCGAAAAGTCAACCAAGTTTAAAAGGCATGATCTGCCTTTGACAAAGCCAAACTGGGTTGGATCCAAAGTCTGCAAGTTCCCTATGTCTTTATTTATGAGTTCCATTATGATCCTCTCCATGGCTTTGCAGATAAGGCTTGTCAAGCTAATGGGACGGTAATTTCCAGGGTCGGTGGAGGCACCGCCTTGTGAAGTGGGACCACAGTTGCCGTCGCCACTCCTTGGGTACGTATCCTGAGGTGAGGCTAAGATTAAACAGCTGTCCTAACTGGGCGGGTTTAATTCCTCATTGAGTTCATGGAGCACACAGCCGGGACACCATCCGGTCCCATGGATGCTGTGTTTTTGCTTTGGAGAGAGCAGTTCTCACCTGGGCGTTGGAGATGTTTGGGGGCTACAATCCTCTGGTATAGATATCTCTCCTTTGGGGAGGGGAGAAGTTTGCACTGAACCTGTCAGCCAGTATGTTGGCAATGTGTGTAGGTTCAGTAATCTTCACATCATTTTGAACTAATTCTGAGCATATCTGGGAGTTTCCTCCTAGGTTTCTAACATAGCTAAAGAAGGCCTTATGATTGTCTTTTGAATCCTTGGCGATTTTTCTCTCAAAATTTGCCTTGGATGATTTTATGAGAGCTCTTAGTTTTTACTTATAATGATCAAAGGTGTCTTACCTTTCAAGGATTTTGCTCTATCTTGTAGTAGCTTCCTCCTTTTGTTGTAGAGCTTGTTTATGGCTGGGGTCCACCAGACTGGATGCTTGCCTTTGGTACAAAGAGTCTTAGTTTTGTTTGGGATTGCCTGATCCATGCAGTCCTGTAGGTGCTGGTAGAAGGCATTTGTAAGTGAATCAGCGGTTTGAGTAATGTTTACCACTGGCTCAGGGGCCTTAAAGGAGACCACACTAGTTTTTAGAAGTGTGAAGTTGGCTTTTGAGAAGTTTTTCACTGTGGTCTTTTTTGTTTCAGGTGGGGGCGGGATGAGGACCTCCAGCGAGATTAGTTTATGATCTGATCTCACCAGTGAGGGGTATACTTCCGATGTTGAGCATTGTGATCCCATGTTCGTGATGATGAGATCAAGTATGTTTTCTCCTCTTGTGGGGATGGTGACTAGTTGTTCCATGGCATTTGAGTTTATGAACTCCAGGAACCTTTGGGCCAGAGTGTTTGGGCTTGAGTAGTGTTCCCAGTCTATATTAGGGTAGTTGAAGTCACCTAGTATGATGGTGTTTGGAGATACATTTATCCCCTCCATTGTTTTCAGGAAGGCCATGTGAGGTTCCTGAGTTTGAGAGGGTGGCCTGTAACATGCTACAAATTGCAGAGCAGTCTTGCCTATGGTTAATTGCACCTGGATGGTCTCCGATGCATCGTGCGTTGCCATTACAATCTATACAATAGACACACGCACACAGACACATATACAGACACACGCTATGGCACCCAACATGCATGTGATATGACAGAAGGCATACAACATGCATGTGGTACTGCAGACGGCATGCAGCTCAGACAATAATAGTGGTAGTTATCATACATCCCTGGGTTACACACAACAGCATGTATGTGTCATAGCAGAAGGCATGCACATTACACAATCATAGTAGTAGTTAGCATACATCCCTGTGTTACACCATGTAGACCAGCACAGGTTAACAGTACACCTGCTTGATATGTGGCATATGACCTTGACAATCACATGTAGTATGGCATGTGATCTGCTGACATGTGCAATGACATGCATACATGTTTAACACAATGGTATCCTGTCAAATATACAGTGGAGTAATGGTGTCCGAATGCAGTGTTGTCTGTCCGCCTTACAGATATACTGCACATTTAGCTGATGTGCATGGCCATTGCAGGGAATCATGTGGCGTTTCTATTGCTATACAGTGTGAGTTACAGACACAGTTCATAGCCATGACTGTGTTCAGATACAATACATATATACTGCGGAATGTGACCCATGTCACTGAGGTGTATAAACACTAAACCATGATGCGGAATGTGGGACACAGGTCACTGAAAGGTATGCGGATGACACCCCTGCACATCTGCAACCATATTGCTGCTGCCTGGCAACTATGGCCAGACATGGCAAACTCGTCAGTACACCATGTCCCACATGACATCTGTGTACCACACACAGACACACACACACACACACACACACACACACACACACACACACGGAGCAAGGATGACAGTGATGTCCGACACCGGCAAGGGGAATGTGGTTGTATGTATGTGGATACTGTACAGGTGATTGCTGTCATGTTGTGACACACTCAAGATGTTCAATACATCTTATGTGGTGGATTGATGTCACGCCTATACAGGATGTGCACAGGTCTGTAGGATATCTAGTGTTCTACATCTGCATTATAACCATTACACAAAGGCCATAGTTGGACCATGTGGAGCCAATGTACAACAGGGTGTACACACAAGCACATCACGTCTACTGTGTGTGTTGCTTCATGTCTCTGGCCATCCTCCATGGCCATGGATAATAGGCATAGTTTTATTCAAACTAAAGGGGTGGCGAAAGCCAAATAACTATGGGCTAGGCTTATAAATGCCCTTGGGCAGATAGCCTAGTATGAACCTATGAACCTATGTGTTGGGCAAATGGCTGTGACGGACATCTGTTTCACATGTCTGTGTTGTCCCATATGACATACACCCATAGATGTCATATGCTCCACTGATGACAGGGTTATGCAGACAAAGGGTGGTATGTTTGGTATGTGGGATATGTTTTTCAGGATAGTTAGGCAGTGTTGCAGCCAGCCCACTAGATATCATGGACATGTCAGATAGCACATAACATTGTGTGACATTCATAGCAGGGCTATGATCCACACCAGTGAATCCTGTGGGCTGCCCATAATCCATATCCCTGTGTAGTACTGTTTGTATTCCCCACATATGTAGTTCTGATCTGTAATACATGTCCCTACAGTGAACAGCACCTCCACCATTGTATGCACAGCTGTCCACACAACTGGCAATGATAGTTTGTGAAGTTTCATGTCAGTGTTTCACATAGTTTGCAAGTGTTGCACATGGGTAACCATTGTGATGCATTGCAGACCCGACCTGTATATTGTGACAGGATCATACATTATATGTACATGTGGTAAATGGCCACATGGCAGATAGATCTGTGCATTAAGATGCCTGATAAATAATAACAGTCTCACCTGCAATGGGCTGCTGTCACAGCGGAACGCCAGAGGTACCTAAATAGGAGTAACACAGCAGTATGATCATTATTCATGCCTGTATGATAGCTACAGGGTGCAATGTGCATGTTAACACATATACCAGTACAATAGACTATACTATGGAGTATGCACATGTGTGCATACACAGAGTAGCATACTATAGTATGCGGCATGTGTGTATACATGCCTTGCATATGATGTTATATTACATATTGTACAGTGACACATGTAACTATATGGAATATAGTTGTTATATGTGCAGTAGTGACTTACCAGGCAACTCCAGGCTCGGTGGTTGAGAGACACCCATCTCCACGATATCAGCTAAGGCTTGTGGATGTTCTGCAGGTGTCCCCAGGTTGGCCACTAGCTCCTTGGTACGTGTGAGTGGGGGCTGGGTTTGTAGCCCACCACCTGTTGCACCTTGTTCCCTGGCAATTGCATTCGCACACTGTTTCGCCCGTCTAATTAGGTCTGTACAGTGTCTGTGCACCTGCTAGTATGTGCGGTTGTGGCCACCCACATCATTAACCCTCCTGCGAAGTTCCTGCCACAGGGCATCCCGCTGCTGTGCATCCTGTGGCACATGGCTGAACAGTGTCTGATGATTATCATGTAGGTATGGGATGAGGGCCTCATCCTTCAAGCGGGTATAAGGTGGTAGCCTTGCACATGGCATACCTGGAAGACATAATGTTGGAGACAGGTCACAGTAACTCACAGAGGCGTACAGAGCTACAGCTGAACATACATGTGTATCACATTTATTATGATTAAATAGTTGTCTTTGCAAATCTTCCTGACACTGAATCCACTGACATGTTTGTGTCACACACATGTGACACCCAATGGGGATTGGATATTATCACCATGTATGTGTGTCACCTGATTACATTGCTCATACTCCATGTGGATGCTGTCTTGATGTGGGCATGTCTGTTTGCCTGTACTGGTGTTCTTGCCTATCAGCACATGCCTGGATGTGTCCACATTAATGCAGTCAACCTTGATGCTGTGTGTATGTCACATATAAACACTTACACTGCCTTAACGGAAATGACTTGTGACCCTGCAGACTTGCTTACGGAAAGTTTTACATGTATGTGTTTTGCCATATACATCTACACGGCACTGTACAGCAGTTCAACATCCTGCCATGTATCACCTGTGTTGCACATGTAATGCACATGGGTCACTGGCTAGCCTGATGGTATTTGCAGGGATGGATATCAACTATAGCATGTACAGTCAAAGTCAACTAGTGGGCTATATGCCCTGGGCCATGTATGAGCCTAGGATGAAAGGTTACCTAGCTGTAGCCGACAGGTGGGATTATGGGGCCAGGTCAAGCAGTGCCACATAACTGATCCACAGGGTTAATGATATATTTACCATGCGGTCATCACACCATGTCTGAAAGAGGGGCAGTGTGCAGCTTTGCTGGACAGGTATGCATAGTATGGCAGGAGTATGTAAAGTGTATGAGACAAGGATCTGTCTAGTATGTGGTGATCCTTGTACTAGGAAGGTGGATGTCCATGAAGTATGTGTTTGAGATCAGGATGTGTACGTGTAGCATGTCCAACATCACTGGGTTGGACATGGCTTTATTCAGGGTAGGCATCATGCTACATAGTGGAGATGGGGATTGGGAAGGCTGGTGTAGGCCATCTGAACATGGCCAATACCCCTTAAAGGAAATATGTGATCTGATATGGGTCACTTGAGTGTTGAGTATGGCTGAACAATGGTCTCTATATTCATGGATGGCACCCTGTCATGATTAGGGTTGCCACTTATGACTACCTGACAGGTGTGGTGACGTAACTATCACAGGAAAGACAACTGCCCGGCTGCATCCCTTACACACAGTGTCCATTATGTTGACTGCTGCCTAGGTGGTAGTTAATGGGTACAGGGTTATTAACATAAGGGTGACAATGCAATATCTAACTGTCAGATTGTGGCTGTATGTCACACACCTCACCCACAAAGCCCCTTCTGTATGTTGTTCGCAACACTCATTGAGTCAGCTATTGCTCCTAGGTCACAGTCATTCGCATACTTACATAGGCAGATGCCTTCTGTTAGTCTGTGTGGTATAGACTACAATGAGGGGGAGTACAATGAATTAACCCTGTCTTACTGTAGCTGGCAGTGGTGTGATGTGCATGTATTATTCAGACACCTTCTGTAGTGTTGGTTCTGCCAGCAGTCCAGTTGCAAAACACTCCTGTGACATAGGAATGTACATCTAGTATACTGAGTGTAGGTGGAACACAGTATGGGTGATGATGTCCTATGACCTGGCAAGGTTATGATATGCTGTGTGAAATCAACCTTACTGTCGTTTACATCTGTACTGTTCACATCAAATAAGTTGATCAAGGTTCATGGCCTTTCAGACCAGACACAGCAGGGTTGTAGTGCAGTACTTCCCATTATCAGTGGTGTCTCCCCCTTTGTGGGTTGAGATAACTGTTGGTGTGCACCATTCAGTGTGTACACAGCCTGACATGAAGCTATGTTTTACATGATGTGCATGTGGAGAGAAAATTGTTTTGCCATATGTGTATGATACAACCTGTGATGTGGACAAGTCCCATGCAGCCTGAGTGCAGCTTGTACCAGCATAGTTGTGGTTACAGGGGCTCTGTAGTGTACATGGATTTATGATTGTGTACCTGTTGGGGGGCAGTGTGTTTATGTTATCCAAGACCCTATCTGGATTGCTTATTCATGCTCAGCACTTGTTCAGAACTTGTAAGCACTAAATAAGCTACTAATTACTATAGCACTCAATCTTCCTAATTACCTAGAGGTAAACAGTTTTTTGTACTTACTTTTCTCACTTGCTTAGAGAAAAACAGCTCTTGTACTCACTTTCCTCACTTATCTAGAAGAATTTTATTCAGGCATGTCCAAGGGTCAGCTCCCAGTGTTCTCTCCTGTCTATCCGATGAATCTGGGCATCTTGAGGCAATGTAGAAATTGCCTCATGTACACAGACAACCCTCTCCTCCTTTCACCCGACACTACAACCTGTGAGAGATGCAAATATCTAGCCAAACTTGAGGTAATGCTCTCTCCAACCAAGACTGAACTTGACAGTCATGTGGAGAAGGTAAACATTTGCACTACACCACACTCATCACATAGTCTCACTAAATGTACACCACCAAAATCCACACATAGTAACACAAAAACATTTGCGGAGGCTCTCAATAATAATCTGTCTAAGCAACAGAGACCTCCAAAGCAGAAACACAATTAGCCTCCATCCCCCAACACAACCCAAATGACACACAGCCCACAGACTCAGTGTACCACTCAACCACAGCCAATAAAGCAAAACAATGTACCCAACACACTAGTCATAGGTGACTCTATAGTCAGGCACACTGATGTCCCACTCACCAGGCTAAACAAGGAGAAGGTTACTGTCTGCTGCCTGTCAGGTGCCAGGATCCGCCACATAACCCAGGCACTCAGGTCACTCCACAACAAGTACAAATATGACTCTGTCATTGTCCATGTTGGTGTGAATGACCTGAGACGTACCTCCCTGGACTACATGAAAAGAGACATGGAAGAGCTTTCCGATCTTGTAGCCCAGGCAGGTATGACCCTAGCCCTGAGTAGCATTCTGCCATTGCCCAGAATGATACCGCAGTACAAGGACAGAATGATTGACTTCAACAATTAGTTAAACTTCTTGTGTCATTCTAAGGGGATACAGTATCTGTCTGCTTGGGATGACATGGTCGACAGACCATGATGCTTTGCCACAGATGGCCTGCACCTGTCACCCCTGAGATTCCGGATACTGGCTAAGGTCCCTTGCTGCCCCTATAGTGGCTTTTTTAGGCAAGGTTCAAATAACAAATTCACCACCATAACAGGAACAGGCAAGAAAAAACTGAGGGTAATGCTACTCAGTGCTAGAAGTCTAAATCTCAAAATGCAGTCACTCAAGGCACTCCTTAAACTGAAGAACATCAATATCTGTGCAGTGACTGAGACCTGGTTCAAGGCTCCAGAGAGCACCCCTGCACTACCAGGCTATAACTCGTACCACACTTTTCGGCCATGTAACCTGGACTGAAACACCAAAGGCGGAGGTGTGTCCATATTCATTAAGGGTATCCACACCTCCAGGCTAGTTGCTTAGCACAATGCATCCGAGGTTATCAAAGTGCAACTAACTCTGGGCAAAACTGCAATCCAAATTGTAGCTTGCTACAGATCCCCCACCATGCCCCAGGATTCCCTCTCCTCTTTTCTTGATGTACTGTAAAATATTAGGGTTCAGCCAAACACCCTAATATTGGGCGACCTCAACTACCCCACCATTTACTGGGAAAACTACTCGTGTACCAACTCATTAGCTCAACGCTTTCTGGAATTCATAAACTCCAATGCCCTGGATCAACTTATCCACACCACCACCAGGGGCAACAATATCCTAGACCTAGTCATTACCAACATGAGTGACCGGTGTTCCACACCCGAAGTCAACTCCTCGTTGGACCGATCTGACCATAAGCTAATCACCCTTGATATCCACATGCCACCCCACCCCCCATTAAGGAAACCACAGTAAAATATTTCTCCAAAGCCAACTTCATGCTTCTTAAGACAGAAGTGGTGAACTTCATGACACCCATGCAGATGGACAATACAGTTACAACTGCTGAATCCTACACAAATGCACTCTCTAAGCACTTAAACGAGTGCATGGATTGTGCTATCCCAAACAGAACCAAGACGCTATCCTCCAGAAAAAAGAAGCCAATCTGGTGGTCCCCTGCCATAAACAAAATGTACAACAGAAGATAGAAACTGTTGCAAAAGAGAGTACAATCCCATGAGTGGAGGAGCTTACCTGGTCAGCCTCAGTAAGAAACTGAGATCCCTTATAAGATCCTCCAAAGCTGGCTATGAAAGCAAAATTGCCACTAATTCCAAGGACATCCACGAAGCATTCTATAGCTATGTCAAGAATCTTGATGGCAACACCCAGATCTGCTGTGAGTTACAGCACAAAGTCACGAAGATTACAGTACCAGCTGATATTGCCAACATCCTGCTGACATGTTCAGTGCTAACTTTACCCCCCTCTCACCCCCTAAAGGGCCCATATCTATACAGGAAGAATGCAGAGTCCCTGTAATCACAACTATGCAGGTAAAATCTGCACTCTCTAAAGCCAAGAACACAACATCCATGGGACCAGACAACATCCCAGGCTGCGTTTTACACGAACTTCAGAAAGAATTGGCTCCCCACTTAAGCACCATGTTCAATAATAGCCTAGCATCAGGCTTTGTGCCCCCTGAATGTCACGCAGCAACAGTTATTCCATTCCACAAAGGTGACACCGCAACGGACCATGGAAACTATTGCCCTATAAGCCTGACTAGCCTGGTCTGCAAGGCTATGGAGCACATCATCATGGATCTCATTCACAGAGACATTGGATACCTCCAAACCTTTGACCCCACCCAGTTTGGCTTTAAGGGCAGACCATGCCTTCTAAACCTGGTGGACTTCTTTGAGATAGTTACCAAGGCATTAGATGAGGGAAAGGAGGTCCACACAGCCTGCCTTGATCTCTCAAAGGCTTTCAACACCATTCCTCATTCTGGTATTATCGACATACCCATCCACCTGAACATTAACCCCTACGTAATGAGATGGTTTGCAAAGTGGCTCACAGACAGAACCCACAGAGTGAGAGTTGCATACCCTAGGTCCGACTGTAAACCAGTTACAAGTGTTGTTCCCCCAGGGCTCAGTCCTAGGACCCCTCATGTTCAGTATATACTTCTCTGAGGTACAGGCAATCACAGGAGGACTTTGGCTGAAAAGGTTTGCAGACGACTACAAACTATGGGCCATAATTGGTTCCCCAGCTGATACAGACACCCTCCAGAAGGGTCTCACTGAGACGGATACCTGGTGTCAATATCATGGCCTCAAGCTGAATGCCAAAAAGTGCATAGTCATCACCTTTGGATAACACTAATTACCCACGGACTACCACATAGGTGGTAGTTCCCTACATTCAGAAAAGGAAGGGATCTGGGAACCCAAGTAGATAGCAATCTCTCCTTTGATAACCATATTGCCAAGGTAGTTAGAATATCATTCTACGTGCCCTCCCCCCCAATCTCAAATGGGTTCTCATCCAGAACAAAGGAGGCCATTGTGCCTCTCTACTCATGACTTATTAGACCCATTAAAGAATACAACACCCCATTTGGGATGTACCTTACAAGACAACTGCAACAGCTTGAAAGACCACAAAAGTACCACACCAAGAGGATTACTGACTTCAAAACAGATGACCTATGCAGCCCACCTAAAGAAACTCCAGCTGTACTCGGCTGCATACCACATACTCAGAGCTGATCTCTGCTTGACATACAAGGCCCATGTCCAACCCAGTATTGATGGATATCCTCCACCTAAACAAAAGCCCCTAAGAGCCACATGCTCTAGGGATATAAACCTAACCACAAGGATAACTAGGACGTGCTGGAGGGATAGATTCCTGACCCAGAGACTCCCCATGTTTTGGAACATGATTCCAATGTACATCAGGCAGGGCCCCTCACTAGCACTCTTCAAGAGAAACTTTGACGGGTGGATGGGAGACAGACATGTACCCCGGGGATCCCTGCAGTGGCTCTGCTGGACAGAGGCGCAGGGAACTAATGGGTCTGCTGTTCAGAGGCACAGGGAACTAATCTAAGGGGGTGGCGGAAGCCATCACACTCTAGCTAGGCTTATAAATGCCCTTGGGCAGACAGCCTAGTACCTATCTATGAACCTATTACGTGTCTTATTTGCATGGATAGTTAACTAGCTCTTCCATTTTACTTTGCTATCATGCTGATAAACTGTTGGGTGACTACAAGTCATATGTATCCTGTTATTGTGTATTGTAAATGCCAATAGACATAACTAATGTTTGCCTAACATAACAGTAATGCTATGTAAAATGTAATACATATCTGCCTACAATACTGTACTTTACACAGTTATTGGCACAATATCCCACAATGCAAATCCTAATTGCACAGTAGGCCCACCTTCGACATGTTATTCTCAGTAATACACCCATACATATACCTACTGTTACAATATATCAACATATACTATCCCCTGTTATAGCACATACTTGTTGGACCAACCCTGCCACTGACAGCGGCTGGAGAGGGATTGTTGGGTTCAAAGCCCTTATATAGCATCCCTTGTGGTGTATGAGGTGTTTGCCTTGTGCCCTACAGCAGTACACACATAAATACTACAAGCATTACTATGCTCAACAATACATCACTACAAGATAACTGTTTCCACTATATGCATTGCATACACTTTAATTATTACAGAACAGGAACTACATACACAGACATACTGAGTGTTCTACATACTTTATTAGTAACCCGAGGTGTCATTGACTGTTATTTCAATCTTATTCAGTTTGTGTTTCAATCTTCTTTGTAATGTTCTGCTGGTATATACAGATGGTTTGAATGTGTGACAAGCCATCCTTTTATAGTTAAATATTGGTAACATGCGCTATCCTGACCACCAAATGGTGTTCCAAAGTAGTTAATTACATGCACATCAGCGGTGCAGCTCCTCCATTAGCCAATACCATGGCAACAGTGGTGTATAATTAAGTACTCCACTTGGGCATTGTCCCTTTGCCTTACTTTCGAGGAAGACGGCCTGGATGTATTGTTTGTGATGTATTGCAACAGCTATATTGGGACACACAGAGATATATTAGCTTCATGACTCCTGTGGATTGTGTGTAATGCCTAGAAGATGTTGTTCTACATGTGAGTACAGCTGTTGTATTTCAGAACATTGCTACTTATGCAGGGTTTGTTTGTATCTGATACTTCTGCAGATGTTTCAGTCTGGCAAGGATGTTTGAGCAGCTCAAGGCTGTATGGCTATGCATATAATGTTAGGTGGTTTGCAGTGTGCTCACCAGACATCTTTGGTTTGGTGTAAATGTGTATCATACTGTGCTGTTAATCGGTAATTGGTAACACTTCCTGGTGTACACGCAACCCTCTGAAACGGGATTAGTGCAAACAAACCCTGTAACATCAGCAGCTGTTCCATTGTATAACGGCAACTATTTCACATAGGGCTATGTTAGTGCGTCTCTGACAAAGTATGTTAAGGCTTCTGCAGATGTCGTACAGTGAGTAAATGATTTGTGATGTTATTACAGTATGTATTGTAATTGGTTTGGGTGTGGGGGAGATGTTGGTGGGTGTACATAGCAGATGCAGGTGTGTAGGAACTGCTTTTATACATATTCGATATGTGTGTGAGGGTTCCTTCCCTATTAGAACACCTATCCTTTAGTGGACTAATACTATGATAATTGCAGGCTGATTCATTAAGGCACTGTTAAATGGTTCCTGTATAGCATGCAGGTGATGTTAGTCCTTGAATCCTTTCGGCAATGCATCTGAATGTAATAAAGTGTTGCTACATGAAAGCTGTCTGTGTATTTCTATCATAGGTATTTGCAGTCATTGGAGTTGTGTTGGTGACTGACCTTCTTTGGCTAGGGTTGCCACCTTTTCGGATGGCCATAGTGGGACATTTTTGGGACACATCAGATTTTACAGGCTGACACATACCCACGGTCAGTACAAAGGATACAACTTTACTTTTTTGCCTAAATAAAAGCTTATTCTTGTAGATGTTTAGTTGCTTATCCTGTTTCATGTAACATTTAGGTATTTTAGATACAGAAATAACTATTTTATGCAACTATTACACAATATATGGGACATAGTTATGTCCTATAATCTCAGGACATTTGCCATTTGTAATAATTTTGGTCAGGACACAACCGCCCAAAGAGGGACTGTCCCTCGCAAAGTGGTACAGGTGGTAACCCTATCTTTGGCTCATGTCCATAGCACATATTTGTAATAGTGTATAGGCATATACTCTCCATATCCTTTGTTCATATAGTTTGGTTGTGGCGGAATGTGTGATTGCTATTGTCCATGTTATACTCATATATGAACACTTCAACCGCTGTATACGGGATACCTACGGAATCCCGAATGCACACTATTCCGACACCCACAGTACCGGGCCCAGACTCCCAAACCCCACATTACCGAACACTCAGACTCGCGAAAGTAACACAAACACAGAACACACACACGCACACACAGACACCATGCTATCCACCACATCCAAACAAACCATCCTACACTACGTATGAGCAGGTGGGCAAGCTCCCCTACACCCCCCCCATGTGGGTGGCTGCGCCCCCCACTTTAATATTCTACCTCCAAGATCGCACAAACAGACACACAAAGCAAACCCACACCCACACATTACAGTCCCCCAGAAACGCACAACACACTCGGAACACACACTTACACACACTAAAGCCCTCAGAAACACACTTACACACAGTAACAGACCTGAACCACAACACCAGAAGCACTAACTAAAAGTCCCTTAACATCCGGATTTTAAAACTCGCGCTTCTGCTGATGTTCTTAGTGTTTCACTGTTGCAGTCATTACATTTGAGTAATCTGCTGGCAGGTTGCCCTCAGTCGGCCTGAATTCCAAAGTCTTGGGTCCTGCGTCGGTTGCTGTCTCCTCTTCCATGACGTCAGGTCGTCAGGGGTATAAAACAAGCAGCCGACGCCATTTTCTCCAGTCTTTCTTGCCGCGCAATTCCCGAAGCAGAAGCATTTCGCAAGTGCCAGTCGGCCGACTCCTGAAATATTCAAGTTTGAGTTTCAGAACCGAAGTCTTCACTAAAGCTAAGTATCCCATTGGGGAAACTTTTTTCTTGCTCCATACCGATGTCAGAAAAAGTTAATAATTGTATTACTTGTGGGAAGCAAATACCTCATAAGGATTTTCATTTATACTGTATTCCTTGCCTCGGCCCTGATCACAACGTGCCTGGCTGTCGGTTTTATGCTAGATTTAACCAATGCACTATTAAGCGTCTGTATATTTTTGCCTCAAAGTATTTTGGAAACGGATTTAACTACCCAGAAACGTTGTCGGATAGCAATCTGACTACCGGAGTACATAAAAGGCGCAATGAAAAGGACAGAGAGAGACAGTCGAGGTCCAAAACCGACGACTAAGCTTCTCCTAAGCCCAGTCACAGGTTTGCTGGTACTCAGTGAGGCACTTTTGCAGCCCCTAATACGTGCTACTTTCGAGTCGCAGGCCCCTACTGATACCCATGTGGAGTCCGGCATGCCGCAAGATACTCAAGTATTGGACCCACGGATGTATCTCCCTCAGATGGGTCCGGAGCCGCTGAGCAGGCACCGGCTTCTGAGGGGGTATTCAGGCTCAACATTTTTACATCAAACCGATGACAGCTGCAAAACCAAAGACAAAAGGAACTTCTAAAACTAAAAAAAACTGACTTATGAGCCACTTGCACAGGCCTCTATGCCTAAAAAAACAGATGATCAAAACGGCTGAAGACCTTATTACCTTGATCAGGGGTTCCCATCCCCCTCCAGATGAGGCCTAGGCATAACACTGATTATGAATCTTCAGATCAGGTTTCTATTTCTTCTGATTCCTCTTCTGATTAGGAATTTATCTATACCTCCCTATGAGGATTCTGATGCAGAGGAGTCTATACCATCTGCATCACCTCCTGAGGATTATTCATTTGGAGAAACTTTGCATACTTTGAGGAAGCATTTTCACTGGGAGAGTCAAGATTTCTCAGAATCAAAAAAGAGGCTCAGGGATTTCCTTCTCCCTCAGCACAGGCCTTTAGCCATACCCCCTGTTTTAGACATTGTGGATGATGTGTTTTTGGAGTCAAGTTTGACCCCTGATTCCTTACCTCCGGCTCTCAGCAAACCTGACAGATATTACAGGGTCCCTGACTCACAAAAATGTTTATTTAGAAACCCTGCTGCTGATCCTGAAACTATTTCACAGGGTCCAAAGGGAGTTAAAGTCTCAACAGTAAAAAAATCCTACCCCCTCTGACAGAGATTCAAGGGTACTGGATAGATGGGGAAAAAAGGTTTATACATCTGTAACCTTGGCAATTAGGGCCTTAAACTGCCAGTTTCATATGCTCAAGTATCAACAACATGTTATGGGATTGCTGAAACAGAAAATGATGTTGATTTCTGAATGTGCAGAAATTAAAGAATTGCAGGAATTATTGCATACAGCTGAAAAGGTTGGAAAGCATACTTTGCAATGTGGTTTCGATTCCTTAGAGGCCTCCTGCAGGGCCGCAGTTACTGGATCTGTGATTAGGAGGCATGCCTGGTTAAAGGAACAAAATTTGCCTGATCATGTTAAAGCTAAATTACTACATGCACCTTTACAGCATGATACTCTATTTGGTATTAAGGCAGAAGAGGTTTTAAAGAAAATGGAAGACAAAGCTAAGTCTATGCAAACTGTAAAAGACTTCTTACAAGTGCAGCCACCAAGATTCAGTAGACACTGGCCGACAAAAAATTGGTCCTTTCCTGTGTCCGACAGAGCTCAAAGGGGAAAATCCAGACGCCCTAAGGGTTCCAGATACCAGGTGCAAGATTCATACAGGTCAAAGCAATGGGACGCTTCTACCTCCAAAGCTGGAGGAGATAAAGCCCAAACCTACAGAAAATAGTCCCAATGACTTCCCTCTGCCTTCACCAAGCACTTATCTTTTGGCACACCCCTAGGGGGAAAATTAGCACTTTTTGCTCAAAATTGGCAGTTAATAATCCAGGACAAGTGGGTGCTAAACATAGTATGACAGGGATACAGATTCCATTTCCATGCTCTGCCAGTGGCAAACGGTTGGCCAGATCTGCCAAAAAAATCAATGGACAGAGGCACAGAAACAGGTTACGTCCCTCATGGATATGGGGGCCATTCAGACAGTACCAGAACAGGAAAAAGGACAAGGTTTTTACTCAAGACTGTTCTTGGTACCTAGAAAGGACAAGTCCTGGTGGCCAATACTGGATTTATCGATTTTGAACACATACCTGGACATTCCAAAATTCAGAATGCTGACTTTGCAGCAGCTTCTGCCCATGCTGGGCAAGAATGCTTGGCTGGTGACATTAGACCTAAAAGAGGCATACCTGCATGTCTCAATCAGACAATTGTGCAGAAGATACCTCAGATTCAAGGCTGACTTAATGCATTATCAATTCTCTGCACTACCCTTTGGCTTATCTACTGCACCCAGGATCTTTACAAAGTGCCTGGCACCAGTGATTGCATTTTTCAGACAAAGAAGTATACAACTATATCCTTACTTGGATGACTGTCTCATTCAAGCAGAGAACAAGGACATTCTTCTTCAACACCTGGCATTTGTGAAAAGGCTTCTAACATGCCTAGGGTACACAATAAATGAAAAGAAATCACAGCTGGTACCCTCTCAGAAGATAACATTCCTGGGTGCAAGCTTGATTACAACTGCCCAGATGGCTTACCTCACGCCAGACAAGCAAATGCAACTGACTACTTACTTCAAACTGATGACAACAAAAACCCAGTTATCTGCAAGACACATTCTACAGGCTTTGGCCTTCATGGCATCCTGCATCCTACTGATTCCATATGCAAGACTGCATATGAGGAAACTTCAATGTTACTTAAAAAGTTTATGGAGTTAACATTGTCACAGTCTGGAAACAATGATTCCTCTCATTCCCTGCATACAACAGGAGTTTCTATGGTGGACAAAGGCATGTCACCAAATCATGGGATGGCCCTTCACTCTACCCCCTGCCAGCCAAACTTTAACAACCAATGCATCAGATTATGCTTGGGGGGCCTACATGTTGGGAAGATGCATTCAGGGCATATGGACCCCAAAACAAATGCATCTACATATCAACCAGAAAGAGATGCTAGCTGTTCAAAATGCCCTGACAGCCTTCAAGGACTTACTTCATCCAGGACAACTACTGATACAGACGGACAACACCACTGTCATGTGGTACATAAACAAGCAGGGGGGCACGCACTCATACCCCCTTTGCAGATTAGCCATGGCACTGTGGGACACAGCTTTGACTTACTAAATACATCTTCAAGTTCAATTCCTGCCAGGAAAATAAAATACTCTGGCAGATGACTTAAGCAGAAACCTTATGGATCCTCACAAGTGGAAACTATATCCACAAGTCTTCAACATGATAACAAAGAAATGGGGGAGCCCAGACATAAATCTAGTTGCCTCTCCTCAAAATTACCAATTGAAAAGATTCTGAACAAGGACATATCAAAGACAAGCATGGAAAGTGGATGCCCTATCGGTCAGTTGGAAAAACCTCAGTTTATGCCTTTCCTCCTCTGCCTCTTCTTCCCAAGGTCCTCCTAAAAGTCAGACAAGAAACCAAAGATGGTACTAATTGCCCCGGACTGGCCCCGCCAATACTGGTACCCAGTGCTAAGGAACTTGTCTCGAAACCCAGCTTGGACCTTACCTCAAAGACCTCAACTATTGTCCCATCAAAACAATCAGATCCTGCACAATCAACTCAAGACACTGAACCTGGCAGCATGGCTGATCATATAGTAATACAAACAGCACCTCAGTAAACTGTGATGGATGTCATTCTGGAAGCCAGAAGGCCTAGTACTAGAAAATATTATGCTGATAAATGGAAGAGATTCTGTGCTTGGAATCAAGCACAAGGAACTGATACAGCAGAACCAAATATTCCTCAAATATTACAATACTTGACTGAGATGCTTGACAAAGGCCTATCTTTCTCATCAGTTAAAATCCATGCCTCTGCCATTTCAGCTCATTACAATACAGAGCCACCAATCTTTTCTCATCCTTTACTAAAGCAGTATCTTAGAGGAGCCAAAAATGTAAGGCCTCCTTAAAGATCACCAGTACCTACATGGGACCTCAATTATGTGTTGGAAAAGCTCACCCTGCCTCCATTTGAACCAGCTGCTACTGCTGATATAAAGTTCTTATCATGGAAAACAGCTCTGCTACTAGTAATTACTTCAGCAAGAAGAGTCTCAGAGCTACAGGCCCTCATGGCTGTAGAGCCTTTTATCATATTTTACCCAGACAGGGTGTCTCTTGAGGACAAATCCAACATTTATGCCTAAGGTGGTTTCCAGTGTAGCTCTTAACCAAACTATTCATCTGCCAACCTTTTATCCAAATCCGCAGAACAAGGGGGAGAGAATTCTGCATTCCTTGGACATACACAGACAGCTAAGATTCTACTTGAGCAGGACTAAAGCTCTAAGAAAAACTGAGCAATTGCTAGTGACATATGCTGCAGGATCAGAAGAAAAAGCTATTT